>NC_056730.1:225413511-225746011 GCF_019279795.1 Protopterus annectens | reverse complement strand
TAGTAGGGACAGAGTTCCGTTTTTAGCCACTGATCAACTATATAGCGCATCTCCAAAGCTATTGTAGCTGTTGGTGACTTCTAGTAGTAGTTTATATATATATATATATATATATATATATATATATATATATATAATTGTAGTGCATTCTCAGTGGGATTTTTCAGGGTAAAAATAAATGCATTAGTAGCAAGCAGGCACGTTACCTGACAAAATTACAAAGAAGTCTGTCAGTCCTTTGGGTGAATGCATCCCTTGATTAGGCACAGACCAATATAATACAAAATCACTGCAGAAACTTATAAAAATCCTCAAATCAGACAGATTTCAAGACCTTCTCTTCCATGTTGTCAGATTGCCTTCTTCTTCTACACAAAGTTCATTGGACACTTGTCTGATTTCCCTCTAGGATTACAGGCTAACAAATCTAACTTCATCACTGAGGGATAATTTTAACACAATCAGTTAACAACTATCACTCCTTAGCTTCTGTACATGTTTCTTGCCTAAGTGCTCTGTACAGGCCTTGGATCACAGTTTCCTTTGAATATATCCTTGTCTCAGAAGTGACATGCCTTTCTTCACCCTTTCTCCTACTAGTGTTCAGCTCCTGCCAACCGCACAGTCATGACAGCCTCCAGCATAGAATCACCAGTTCTCATGACCCCAGATACGGTGTAGATCAATTACAATGCATCTGCATTTGTATACTGGTGGTCCAAATGAAGCAAAGTACTGTAGAGATAAGGTCCCTTGTTTAGTTTAGAATTACTAGCTGCCTGCTGATAGATCCATTGAAGGAGTGCATAATATGTAACTGGCATGGAATTTCTGTCATGCAAATAATACTTAAAAAGTAGAGACAGCCCATCAAATGTCTCAGTTTTTCTGCTTATATGACATTATGGGAGTTCATCACCCTCCATGTTTTGTACCAGTATTCCTCTAATGGCTTCCTCTTCTAACTGCTTAGAAATGGCAGTGGCTAATGAATGGGCTGACAGCACAGCACAATATTTCTTTCAGCTCTCAGAAAGCCTGATTAGGCATCTCTGTTCATTTCTTTTTTAATTGGTCCCTACCATTAGTCCGGTCTGTTGGGCAACATGCTGTCATAGCAAAGCTAGGGAAGGACTTGCAGCATGTATTAACTGGTTAACCATAATAAAGTCCTTGGCATGTTTTTTTTTAACTGGAACAGATCAGTTTTGCACACCATTTGTCTTGTCTACCTTGAGTATTATTATCCTTCTTATTATGTAGCCTACGTACTGGACTTTGGTGATACCCAATTTACATTTATTGGAGTTGGCTGTTAGCCTTGCTAGACATAAAGAGTTTAGAAGAGTGTAGACCAAGAAAACAGTCAATGCCAGATGTGACATATCTAGTGTGAAGTCTCAGACTCCAGTCTGTAAACTTTGAAATATTGCTGGGGCTTCATGAAGGCTACACAGCATACTGTTATAATAAAACAGACCATCCAACATGGGGGAATGCTGTTTTCTCCTTCACCTCTGGAGTTAATCGGATTCATCATTAACACCTGGCCAATTCTAGAACAGGCAGAGAAGTAGGTTTGCAAAATTTTCAGCCAGTGTCCCTATCCTAGGTATGGGGTTTAAAACAAATTTGGAAATACTGTTATGCATACTAGAGAGCTACATGCATGTTGGCCCTTGAAATTAAAGTTCTTTAACTTTTGCAAAATTGTTTTGCTGAATGGTGAATTACAGGTGGCAAAGCAGAGTGCAGATGGAGAAAGAGTGTGTAAACATGCACTGGAGCCTTGAAGAGCTTTAAAATCAGTCTGTAATCATTAGGGTGAAAGAGAAGATTGACAGAATATTAGAGAACTTGCAAGGCTTAACAAAGGACATGGCAGTAATCTGTGCAGAGCAGGGGTAGTAAAAAAGAGATGATAGCACATAAGCAGGAGCCCTAGCACATAGCAGGCAAGGCAAGTCACTGGAGCAGTTAATTGTAAAGCCACAGTCAGAAGTTCAAGACTTGGAATAAATAGCAGGTGGTTTAATATCAGAGTGTGAAGGCCTAGAGAGTCTGTGGCAATGGAAATGTTTAAATACATGGACTGGCAGATAGATTGGAAGGGGTGGACTCTGTGTGTATAGTGAGGAGATTAAAGGAGACTGATGTAGATCATGCTGATAGAGTGGGCTGACCAATTAGTAGATGTAGAACCTAGCATGTAATAGTAAACTGGACAGTTGTAGGTGCAGAGGCCAGCAGTTGAAGCAGGATGTACTGCTAAAGTGGTTCAGGCTGACAGAGATGCTGATAAAGATATAAGAAGGTATTGTGTGTACATTCAGAGAAAATTATTATCTCCAGCACTATGGAATTTGAGGAAGGAGGGGGGTCAGTGGTAAGGATGAATTATTCATCTGTTACAAAAGTGAATAGTAGGAGTTCAGAATGATTGGGTGGTCCACAAAAAGAAGCCATCTATATACATAAAATGTTAGTGGGAGTTAAATTTAAATAATGGCTTCAGAGTGAGGTACATGGTACAGCAATGCAGGCTAAGACAGCTGCAGTCCTAAGTTGTTAGTCAATAGAGTTGTGCCAAAAGATTATGGAAGTGGTACATGGACAATGTGCCATACATGTGGAAGGTAGAGCAAAAAGGCATGAGATCAGCCTGTCAGGAAATAACACTGTGTATGAACACCAGTGCAAGAGAATGGCCTAGGAAACTTGCCCTTAGAGTCATCAAAGGGGGAGGGGCCAAACAAATGCCACTGTGAAAAAGACAGCATTGCAGGGGATAAGTTGGAGGCACTGTCAGCATAAACAGACTTCCATAAAAGGGCAAATAGCAACTTTTGCTGAACTTGAGGTGACCTAGTGCTCTTGGAAGTATTCTGACAGAAACAGGCATAGGGTGGTCACAAGCTGAGAGCCAAAAAGTGCAAAGAAAGCTATTGCAAGACTATGCTGGGAGGAAGGACTATAGAAAGGGCCAAACAGAAATATACTAGATAATTAGAAAAGGGGAATCTGATCACAAGAGGTGTTACCCAGGTGGCTTATAAGATCTGTGCAGTTCATACGAGATGGTACTTCCAGAATTGTGCTTCTTCCTCTGTAAATGCCATGGACCTGTGAATATTTGTTGAAATGTTAAGAAAATGAAGACGAAGACAGCAGTAAAGAAATAATTAGAACGCAAAGACAGAGGTAAAGGAAAAACATCTCTTGCTTTCTTTCTCAGGCCAGGAGGTAGCAAAAGGGAGGAGGGATTCATTTCTTGTATGGTCAAGGCTGACCACCTACAGAGCATGGAAAAGCTGACAGTTTAAGTTTTCTGACTTCTAGGGTTCACAAGACAACAAAATATTACTGCAGTTAGTCGGGTAATAGTTCATCATGACTCTTCACTTTGATTGACCTGTCAAAATTAGTGACTGTAATAACAGGCCAGTATTTTAATGTTGCCCTTTGATATGTTTAAAGGTAAAATGTAAATATTAAATGTACATTGCACTCTGCATTTGGTTAAATGTGCATTGTTAAAAGATGTACTTTAAATGGGCTCTTGTAAAGAAAACGCAAGTGTAAAGGTTGAAGCCTGAAGAAAGGACTTTTGGGAATACTGTTTTTTATGTGAATCTGCAAAGTAATGCCCCACAGAATAAAGACGTGTTTATTGGCACCTTGCATGTGGAACATGAGTATCAGGTAAAAGAGATGCTTGATTCACATGTTGAAACTCTAATAGTGACAGAATTGTTATATCTTTCTTGAACACATTCTATCATTCAAGTAAGGGGGGATTATGAAACTGCTGTACTACAATACTTTTTAGTAAATGTTTATGAAGAAAATAGTATATTGTAAACACTGTGTTTCCTTGGATAGTACAGGAAACAAATTGTTTAATAAGCAGTAAATAGATCATTTATTTTTAAGGCTAAGAAGACGATGTGTCAGGTGTTGAAGTTCAGTTCTGTATCACAGCAATGGAGGACAGTGAATAAGTCTGCCCTCATGGGAGTTGCACGCAGAGTCAAGACTTCATCCACACAAAGTGAGGGCAAAGACAAAGAGGTGTTCACTGACTAAGGGACTTTTAGACATAACTTTTATGAAAGAGGGATTAACAAATGTTGGGGGGGATTGCATTTTGCCACCTCTTACTTTGGAGGTGAGAAATCCTAAAAAATCTAACAAGCGATGATAATAAAGTTGCCATCATGACTTTTCCATCAGAATGTAAATGCACACATTCCACCCCCCAAAATTGTCTCCCAAGTAGCACTGCCATGAAATCAGTGCAAAAATTAGGGCTTATATTAGTTCCCACCTTCTCTCTCTCAAAGCTCATACAAAGAGCATTGTTAAGAAAGTACTTACACAACTTAGAGTTATCCACTCTGCCTCTCTCCATCTCAGCACGGAAGCCAGGAGAGACACAGAAGGAATGTACTCTTCCAAGACTTGAGTCTGACCTTCCCACACTTTGACTACACCCATCTCATACAAGCAACTATCAATGCCATCTGCAGACAAATTAATCAATCCCCTCATAACAGGTATCACTCCAACTCAATACAGAAAGCTAACTGTCACCCCATCACAGCAAAATATACACTCATCATGTAAAATATTGCATGAACACTAGTGCCTTTCACTGGGAGCTAAACTACAAGTGAAACACTCTCAACATTCCCTAAAAGCCAGGGAAACAGTGTTATGCCTCCATTTAGGCCACCATTTAACCGTACAATTGATGAAAAGAGCAAGATTGCTCCTCCCATTTATAACACACACCTTCAGGACATTAGACAACTTACTGACTATAAGCCATTCTGAACAAAACTTCACAAGCAGCTACAGATATCTTAGAACTGCTCCTGTTTTTTTTAGACAAAAATAAAGAGTTCTATTCCTACTTTATCAAAAAGTCTAATTTACAACAGGCCTGCATACTAATATAGAAAAAAGTATGTACATATATAAAAACAAAACCACTGAACTCACATACTTTTTTACTCCCACTATTCTTTTACTTCACTTCCCCCTGTTCCCCTCACTCAATATAACTTGGTTACTACATTTATCATTTCTCTTTCAATACTTTAATCTTAATTCTTTGTTTTAGAATAAAGTCACACTGATATGTAATAAAAAGTGTTACTTTACCACCTCTGCAAACTGAACACTGTATTTTAAAGTAAATAATGTGGTGTTGCATACTGTAATGTGAAACTTTGTAATTTACATCATGACCTTATAAGTTGTAACTAGCTTTATGTATACTGTACTTTGCTTGTATTTCCGTTGATACTAATTTAATAGTTTGCTATGATTCTGCACCTGGGTTGTAGCTGCAAAGGATCCCAGTACCAACCTACATTCCTGGTCAACAAACCTAATTGATAAAAAATAGTAAGAATAATGTGCAGGTTGGTGAAAGAGAGTTTGGATATGTTTGTTGTGCAGAAATGTAAACTGACAAGGAAAACATTAAAGTTGGAGAGTAAAGGGTTTAGTTCATTAGAAGTTGGTACAGTTGCAGAAGGAGGGAAAAAGAGTGGTAGATATAATAGCACAGAAGTGGAAAATATTAACTATTGCATTTGATGATGGAAAAAGTATGTGTTGTGTAGATGGAGTAGAAAAGGTAAAGAGATATTAATGACAGTTTTTTTAACAAAATAATATAAATTACATTGCAAGAAATTGTTTCATGTAACTGTTAGAAAGGAAACATGAAAAAGATAGGGAAGTAATGGGCGTGAAGAACTTTCAGTGTACTGAGCAATGAAAACATCTGCAGATAGGCACCATGGGAAAACAAAATCTTCTTACAGGAAGTTTAATTTTTCAGCACTTTTGTCCACAAGGGACTTCATCAAAAAACTGAACAACTTAAAAAAAATCCTATAATTTGTGGAATTGATTTCATTGGCCAGAATTGTATGTAATAGAGTATCGTTAACTATAACCTTAAGAACCTCAAGAGTGACACATAAACAACTGGCCTGATTAAAACTTAAAAACCTGTTAGATAAAATGTGAATATATCAGCAAAAGTATATCTGTTATGGACACTGTATATAGTTACATTTAAGTTAATGTTTAATAGTTTTTTGTTATGCCTGCATTTGTAAAAATCAATAAAAAATTATGTGAAAAAAGAAAACTGAACAAATGACTAGAAGACAAGTTTATAATACAAACTGACCCTATCAGAAATGTTAAACAATATTTTAAATGAGTTACGACAAATAGTAGACCTAAAAGGTAAAAAACATGGTGAATGTTCTGTGAGATAGAAACTGGTACACTGGATGGGGAGAGCACCAACATAGGTAGCTAAAGGTAATGACAAAGCCAGTTTAAGTAGAAATGTCAATGACACTAGGGAGTATAAATTGTTATGGCTGTGGAAAGGTTGGTTTGGCTACAAAGTAGGATTCAGGAGTTACAGTAACATTTTTGGAGAAAATGGACAGCATTATGATGGGTTTAAGAACACAGAATGACTTGAAGGTTCATATAAAAGAACAGAGGGGTGTATGGGGAGAGAGGTTATGTGAACATCAAATTGCCATATTTGGAAGTTGAATGAGCAGGAAAGAAATCTATGCTTAGAGAGGGTGAAGTCAGTGGATAAAAGTGCTAACAAATCTAGAGAGAAAACTTAGCTGTAGGAGTGTCATGAAATGGTGTTTTTTAGAAAATGTAATATGGAAGTAAAAGTTAAGAGACTAAAATAATGAGAGTGAGAGTGAGAGTGAGAGATAGTGTGAGACTAAACATAAGCACAACAAAGTAATGGAGACTCTTCAATATTTGAAAAAAGGAGAAGACAGTGGGTCATGATGCAGGTAGGAACAGAGATGATGGTAATTTATTACAGGATACACACATGCGATTTGCCACATTTGGTATATGAGGCAACAGCAATGGTGTAATATAAAGGGAAGGGATATAGGGAGGATCTATTGAATTATTAGCCAATCTCCTTCTGTCATGTCAATGTTAATATATTCACAAGGATATTGACAAGGAGAATAGTGTAGGTGTGACCAAAGATAAAAGAGGAGATAGCAGTATGTTTTGTAAAGCAGAAGTCATCCACAGATGAATAGATAGCACTGAGTGGGTTTATTAAGTGGCTGAGTTAAGGTATAAGTAAGGGGAAGATAGGAATGCACTTGATGGATATTAAGAAAGAGTTTGTCATGGAGAGGCTAGATAAATGACATGAGATAAATCATTATAAAAAAAAATCCATAGATCAGAGTATTGATTAATAGATTAGGCTACTGCCTAATGAAAAATAGACCGTGATGGGTATATTTGGAAATGGTATGTAAGATAAGTTTGCCCCCTTTTCTGCATTTGATTTTCTCATTTTGGATTGAAGTACTTGCACAAAACGTCTTTCAGAAAGATGAAGCACAATGCTATAGAAGTAATATTAGAAATTTTGTAGATGTTGCATGAAAACACACAGTGACAGTTGCTGGGGTGCTAAAGATTCTTGAGTTTGTGGACTATTAAGGTTGCAGCACTATCCCTAGAAGTTGGTAGTGATAGGAATATAGAAGTGTGAATAACAAAGGTTAATTCTGGCTTGGTCGATTGAGAGGTAAGTATTTAAGCTTGAAGATGTATGTGGTGGGTCAAAGAAATAATGAAGAGGAATTGAAAGATGTTTAGACAAATATGTGATAAGTTACTGGATGCATGGAGTAACAGAGTGTTACCTTTAAAAGTATGGATTGAAGAAGTAAGGACAGTGGTATTTTATGAGCAGCAATTTAAGACCTGAAGGGAAACTTTGAAAATGATTGAGGATCTGTATGATAAATGTGTATAGAAGGAAAAGGTAAGGGTCACAGAAAGTAGACTGATGATGATTGATAACAAAGGTGGAAGGGTGTGCCAGACTTTGCAACATATATGGCAGAAATTAATGTCACAGTGGTTATGATAATTGGAAAATAGCCATTTAAAATGCATGTAATGTGACATGGGAACTACATATGATTGTCATTTGGGTATGTAGGGATTAAAATGCAAGCTCCAGTGTATAATAGGGCTATGGGGGAAGAGTGTTTAAAATGAGCAAAGAAACTCTATGATTAGGTGTGCTTGGCATATAAGCCAAAAGCAGATTTTCGTATATGAAATGGTATGAGAGCGAAACTAGAATGGGATTAAGTAGGTAAAGGACATTTTGAAGCATGGGAAATGGGGGAGGATGGGTGGCTGGTGCATTCTAAGGACATTAAGAAACTGTAGCAAGTGTTTGGAGTGGAGAAGGGACTGGCTGGTATGCATTAGACTTCTCAGGTGAAACAGAGAAGAGAGCATTTGAAAAGGCTAGTAGGAAGGTGAGAGGAGAGAGGGGATGAAAATTGGGGAATATGCAAGACTATATACAGTGCTTGACAGAGAAAGAGAGGCTGAGGGCTTTGGGAAGTCAGCAGTTGAGATCAGACAAACAGGACTCTGGATGAAACAACAATAAGTTCTTGGCAGATTTATGGAGGGTTTTACCATCACACAATGATACTGCATTAACCTCAAAGTCTGAATGATATCATCCATGACTGTTTTTGTAATTTATTAAACCTAAGCTTATTCTAGGGGCTAGGTCCTTTCTGAATGAAGTCTGTGCCTCTTCTTATAATGTTTAATATTATGATTCTGCCAATGTATTTCACCAGTACATTTCCCTATAATACTGAGCTATTTTGGGGGCAAGTATTTGGGTGCACTCGATAATGCCTTTATCAAATTGTTAACTTCATTCTGTGCAGGTGTGAAAAAATGGTATCTCAATGTACAGTGCTAGAGATATCATTTATAGAAGAGAAATGTCTCACTATTTCAGCTTCCTGTGAGATGGTTGTATACACAGATGGTCACTACTAAAGTCCGACCAAGTATATATTTTCCAGTCAAATATGAAAGAGCCGTATACAGGTAACCTAGAACTGACCTGAGTTCAGACCTTCAGCTTCCTGTGACACTACTTAGATTTAAATGAAGGAAAATAAAAATAAATCACCCAGGCCAACTAGATATGAGGTCAGTAATATTCCAAATTAATATGCAATGCAGGTAAAGAACAGATTTAAAGAGTTAGATCTAGCAGATATAGTGCTGATGAACTATGGAGAGAAGATGGCAAAAACAAACTGTTCCAAACACAGAGAAGAATAAGAAGGCTATTGAAATGGCTAAAGGGAGACGGAGACCAAAAGGCAATGGATACAGGGGAAAATGAATGAAATGTTTCAAAGAATAGTAAGAAGAGATAAAGCATCATACTTAAATGAGAACTACAAAGATCTGGAGCAAGGTAAATGAATGGGAAAGACAACAGTTCTCTTCAATAAGACTTGTGATTTTAAGGTAAATTACCAGGTACAAAGGGTTATGAATAAAGACAATGGGAGGTAGTTAGCAGATGCAGAAAATGTTAACAATTAGACAATGAGAGGTAGTTAGCAAATGTAGAAAGCAAATGTAGAAAATGTTAACAGTTAGACAATGAGAGGTAGTTAGCAAATGTAGAAAATGTTAGCAATTAGTAGCAGGAATGTACAGAACAACTATGATCTAGTCAGGCTTTCTGGAAAGTGAAATTAAACAGGCTGTAGAAACGTTTATTAATAACAAGACTGCATGAAGCAATATAATTCCAGTTGAACTGTTCAAATGCATGCAAAATGATGCTTTCAGTGTGTGTTATTGAAATTTGCCAATACATTTGGTAAACACTGCTGTCAAAATGTCAATTGATAGTCCTATCCTAAAAAGACAATGGAAAAGAATGCTTAAATTACCAAACAACTCAAAATCTTGAAAACCAGACTATGGCAACATGTAGACTGCCAACTGCCTGATGTTCAAGCTCATTGTAGAAGATGAAATTGCAAACATACATTGGATAATAGAAAAAAAACATATAGTTTGGGAAGACTATTTACTTCTGTTTTATTGAGTACTCCAATCCCTTTACATTTATGAACCATGATAAACTACAGCGTGTTCTTAGAGAAATGAGGATATTGTGTCACTTTATTTGCCTCCTGAGAAATTTATATAAGGAACAATAAACAACCAATTATACTATAACTAACTGTTTCAAGATTGGAAAATTTATTATTATTTTATTGTTTTACATTTGTTAACCGGGAGTGTCTGACTGAGCCGAAAAGGCCCTTTTTCAGCAGAGGCCCGGGGAGAAAAGCTCCACAAAGAAAAATTACAGATACATTTAGTTAGACATGATCAGTATACACACAAATTACAAAAGACATGTTTTTACAGTGGTATGCGGCACATCAACAGTTTTGGAGAGAACAAACAAAAAAATATTAATTTAAAAATAAAGGTAATTAATAGATTTGTGGTGTACAGCTGAAATTTGGAACATAGGTAGAATACATACATAGTACACAGGTACAGTACATATATTGTAGATTAGCCAGTGTTTGTGAGTAAGAGTGAAAACTATTGCCAAGTACTCTAGGTTTAGTATGTGTACCTTATCCACTTTCACTAGCCTGGGGAGCAATCATGGCACTGCCAACTTTGCTTGAGATGTTGCGTAATGAGGTTTTTAAAGGAGGCTTTGGATGATGTGTTTTGTATGCTAGTGGCTAGAGAGTTCCATTTTTTAGCCACTGAACTACTATATAGTGCATCTCCAAAGCTATTGTAGCTGTTGGTGACTTCTAGTAGTAGTTTGCTTGATGATCTAAGAGGCCTTTTGGCTGAGTGATGTTGTACTAGGTTTTGAGGGCAGGACACTTATTGGGGAGGTACTAGATAGAATGACAGAGGCAGAGCTGATTGTAAGTTAGGAGGTTGGGCATTTCAAGCCAGTGGAGCTGTCTCAAGGCAGTACAGTGATGAGTTCCATATGAGCAATTTGCAGCAAAGTGGGCAATTCTGTTATAGCAGGCTTCCATTTTGCTTACTTCAGTTTTGTTGAGATTAGTCAGAATGGGAGATGCATAGAGTAGGGTCGATAGAAGTTGAGAGCGAGCAATGGCTGATCTTGTGTTGTTGGTAAGAAATGGTTTGATACGGTAGAGTGATCCCAGTTTGGCATGTACTTTTTTAATAGTTAAGTTGAGATGACTATCAAATTTTAAGTGGGAGTCTATGGTTATTCCCAATAGCTTAGCCTGTGGCACTGGAGTGACTGGAGTAGCATTTGTGGAGTAGACAGTGAATTGACTGCTATCAGTGTTTTTGTTAGAACTGGTTATAATCATAAGCTGAGTTTTCTTTGTATTGAGGATAAGTTGGGCTTTGGTAAGGTAGTTTTCAGTGTCAGAGAATGCTAGTTGAGTTGTTTTCAGGAGGGTGGGAATGTTTTGTGCAGCACAGATTAAGGTAGTGTCATCTGCATATTGAATGATAAATGCATGCTGTGTGGAGGTATGGAAGTCATTTGTGAAGACTGTGAATAGTAGTGATCCTAAGATAGAACCCTGTGGGACTCCTATAGTTATGGGCAGCTGAGGAGAGAGAGAATGTTCCCATTTCACAGCTTGGTACCTGTCAGTTAAGTAGCTTTGGGACCAGGTAAGAGTGGAATTTGATAGGCAATATTGGTTTAGTTTGTTTAGCAGGATTTGGTGTAAGACTGTGTCAAATGCTTTGGACATTTCCAAAAAAAGAGTTGACATCTGTAGGCCTTCATTTTTGAGATGGTTTACTGTGTCTGTGAAGCAGAGGACGGCTGTAGTGGTACTATGGGCAGGTCTGAAACCATGCTGAGTAGGTGACAGGATGTTGCTGTCTAGGAGATAGTTTAGCATCTGAGTATGGATGCATTTTTGTAGGATTTTGGTCAGGGTGGAGAGTAAAGCAATGGGTCTGTAGTTATTAAGTTCAGTGGAGGTCCCGCCTTTATGTATGGGTGTAACATAGGATATTTTCCAGAGTTTGGGCACATAGTTTTCAACAATTGATCTGTTTATGAAAGTGGAGACTGGGATAGCAATAGCATCTGCTGTGAGTTTCAATAAATAGCTGGGGAGCAGGTAGGTATTTAGTTTGCAGAGCATGCTTTTGATTGAAGTGGTGGAAACTGTTTTGAGGGTAAAGCTTGTATTAGTGTTATTTGTGTTGGGGAGATAGTGCGGAAGGAACTGTCCTGTGATACTAAGGATAGAATTGAGTTTGCAAAGTAGGAGTTGAATTGTGTTTCGATGGGAACTTTAGTTTCAGGGGTGGTTTGTTCGGGGGGGTAGCCTTTTTGGTGGATTTTAGTAGCTGGTTTACATTTTTCCAAAAATTTTGTGGGTTGTGTTGGTATTTAGTTTATAATGTTGTGTAGTAGGATTTTTTTGTCCAGCCTAATGCATTTTTTTGCACGGTTGCGCAGTTCTTGGTACTTAGTTAGGCTTTGTGTTTCTTTGTTTTTTATAGTAAAGCCAGGCAGTGTCTCTGGACTTGAGGATTTGTTTGGTTTCTTTACTGAGCCAGGGGTTTGTAGAGGTTCCAACTTTGATTTTGCGCAATGGAGCGACAGTGTCTAGGTGTTGTAGAAATGTTTTGTTGAAATATGCTACAGCTTGGTCAAGTGGGAGGGTTTTTAGGGGGGTCCAGTCACAGTTACAGAGTAAAGTGTTGAGGACCTCAGGAGAGAATGTTTTTGTGTTTCTAATGGATATATAGTTAGTGGTTTTGCATATGCTTGTTCTACTACATATAAAGTATATTATGTTGTGGTCACATAAGGTGTCTGGGAGACTGCCTGTGTGAGGGTACAATGTGGGGTTGTTAGTTAGGACCCAGTCAAGGATGGATTCCCTTTTAGATTTTTTATCACATCTAGTTGGAATTTGGACTAGCTGCTGGTAGCCATGGAGATTTATTAGATTACTTGGTGGTTCTGATATACAGGTGAAACAATCTAGGTTGAAGTCCCCCAGAATAAGGGTTTCTTGTGAGTATGTGGAAGAACACCAGGATAAGAAGTCTTCAAGGCAAGTAGGTGTATTATCAGGTGGAATATAGATCACAATTGTGGGGATGACCTTTTTAGGGTGAAGTTGAAGTTGTGAGATAAGTATGTCCCAATTATTGGGGGAGGGGTAGGAGTTTGGTAATTGACGGACAGTTAAGTTGGACTTGTACAGTATGGTAGTTCCACCCCCTTTACAAAGTGGTCTGTCTTGTCTAATGATATTGTAACCGGTAGGGAGAACTTCTGAGTTAGCTATGTTTTTATTTAGCCAGGTTTCGGTTAAAGCAACTATGTCTGGGAAGTAGTGTGCTATTGTGTCCTGGAGTTCAGGTATTTTATTTTTGATACTTATAATATTAATATTTAGCATTAAAAGATAGTTGGTTTTGCTGCTGTTGTTGATTTCCCCAGGGATGAAGAAAGTTGGGCTGTTATTTTCTGACATTTGTGTTGGAGCAGTTTGTGTTGGACAGGATGGATTTGGGCCTGGGTTGGGGTGGATATCCCCATTTATGGTGAGTCTGCTGTTAAAATGGTGATACAGATGTTGGAGCTTGGTGAGGAGTCTGATAAAGTATTGTGTTTTTTTGGAGTAGGAATGAGAGCATATGTGTTTAGTTCTGAATTGGTCCCTTATGTAGTTCTTGAACAATTGTGGGCAGATATTATTATAATGTGTGGTGTCTGTATATGACAGTGCATAATGTAGTGTTGTGCTACTAAGTTTAGAGATATTGCTAGAGTGATAACTTGTGGTGTTGTAAATAATTATGAGAAGATAGACTGGTCTTAGTTGTGTGATAGTCATGGTTATAAAGTTTAAGTTGATTCTAGGTGGGGAGTCTGAATAGGAATTATAGGGTTGCACTATATGTGGATGAGGAAGTAGTGCGGGTGATGTAAAAAATGTTTAGTGGGAATGAGAGTGATTGGGAGTATTTTGTGTGGAGCAAGTTGGTGTGGCATAATGTGATATGACTTTAGGAGCTGTGATTGGTGGAGGTGATGTGAGGGTGAGCTGTGGGTGTGGCTGTGATTACTGTAAATGTAGAGGTACTGGGGGCGGGAGGGAATAGGAGGCAGGGTAGGGGAGTGGAGGGAGCCAGAGCATTAGCAAGGGCAAATGGAGCGGTGCAGAGCCCACCAAGACAAGAGAAAAAAGTAAGTATTACTTTAAAAATCTGAACACATTAAACAAATTCCTGAGGTCTAACGGCTTACCAGCAAGCAGAATGTAATTGCTGAAGAGCACTTGTGTCCTGGTGGGAGACTAGAAATTTAAAGATGGCTCCATGCTCAGCAGGAGTCTAATATAGACTTAGTATTGGGGGAGGCTGATAGCACAAGGGGTGTAAACCAGGTGGAATGCAAAAAAACAGAGAGGCAATCAGTGGAAATCAGTGAAGGCCTCAGAGGGGGTAAGTAATAATTCAAACTACCTGTAAAGTGAAAGAGAGAAGAGACAGCAAAGTTCATTAAGGCTAGGAGTGTGTCTTCACATTGACTTGCTGATTAGTAACCAGTTTATGCACAGATTAGAGTAGGGAGATATATTAGCAATGAAGGGGAATATACAGAGATGCAAATAAACAGGTGGGTCTCCAAGTGATACAAACTAAGGCAGAAAGCACTGAGAGGGCTGCTTGATGGTTAATTTAGTCACAGGGATCTGAATGAAATGTATACTGTCTATTGGACAGTTAGGATTACTGTACTAGCTGGGGGGGGGGGGGCACAAGGCAACAACAGTCAGTTTTATTAGCACACTGAGAACTACTAAGAAATACTGCTAATGTAATAGCGTTACTCTCATAAGACATACAAGTAGAATGCCTGGTTGGACTGACCCTGCTCTTGAGGCTCAAAATTTATATTCTTGTTTAGTTTGCAGTACTGATTCCTTCTTATACTGTATGGGTGGAGTGGTAGCCACAGACTGCAGATTTGCTTGAGTGTGCTCTAAAGAGAGAAAAAAGAGAGGATGAAGCTAGTAGAAGGAGACAAAGATAGGTCAAAGGAAGTGATGAGATAGGAGGGTGTAAAAGATACAATTCTGAGGATAGTGTGGATAAAGCAGGAGAATAGATGCTACTGCTACAGTTTGAGAGTACTTCAACAGTATCCATATCACAGTGCCACAACTTAGTTTGGAAACAGGTTAATAAATCATGCACAATGCATTTATCAGCCAATTATCCTGTGCATACAAGAAAAAGGAAAATGAACACTTAACAGCACAGCTGAAGCAGTAGCAGAGACAACTGTAGTGCTAAATCAGTAAATACTGTTTCTAACTCCAAGACTAGGTCAATTAGATTTATATTACAGTTATAACAGCAGTTTTAGTACATCATGGTAGCATAGAGACAACATAGCTGCAGTGGTAGTGTCAGTAAAAACACAATTCCTGAATGACAGAATCAACCAGTTAAATAAACAAATAAGCAAATCAGTAGTCAGGAATCAGATAAATGAATACTAGTTGTATAGATCCAAATACAGCAAAAAGTAAGTATTACTTTACAAATCTGACCACTTTAAACAAATTCCTGAAGTCTAATGGCTTACCAGCAAGCAGAATGTAACTGCTGAAGAGCACTTGTGTCCTGGTGGGAGACTAGGAAATTTAAAGATGGCTCCATGCTCAGCAGGAGTCTAATATAGACTTAGTACTGGGGGAGGGAGATAGCACAAGGGGTGTAAACCATGTGGAATGCAAAAAAAAACAGAGGGGGAATCAGTGGAAATCAGTGAAGGCCTTAGAGGGGTAAGGAATAATTCAAACTACCTATAAAGTGAAGGAGAGAAGAGACAGCGAAGGTTATTAAGGTTGGGAGTGTGTCTTCACATTGACTTGCTGATTAGTAACCAGTTTGTGCACAGATTAGAGTAGGGAGATATATTAGCAATGAAGGGGAATTAATAGAGATGCAAATAAACAGGTGGGCCTCCAAGTGATACAAACTAAGGCAGAAAGCACTGAGAGGGCTGCTTGATGGTTAATTTAGTCACAGGGATCTGAATTAAATGTATACTGTCTATTGGACAGTTAGGATTACTGTACTAGCTGGGGGGCAAAAGACAACAATCAGTTTTATTAGCACGCTCACAACTACTAAGAAATACTGCTAATGTAATAGCTTTACTCTCATAAAACATACAAGTAGAATGCCTGGGTGGACTGACCATGCTCTTGAGGCACAAAATGTATATCCTTGTTTAGTTTGCAGTACTGATTCCTTCTTATACTGTATGGGTGGAGTGGTAGCCGCAGACTGCAGATTTGCTTGAGTGTGCTCCTTCTCTTGAGGCTCAAAATGTATATCCTTGTTTAGTTTGCAGTACTGATTCCTTCTTATACTGTATGGGTGGAGTGGTAGCCACAGACTGCAGATTTGCTTGAGTGTGCTCAGCAAGCAGAATGTAATTGCTGAAGAGCACTTGTGCCCTGGTGGGAGACTAGAAATTTAAAGATGAAAGATGGAAAGAAGTGCAACAAGGCTGTATACTGTCTCTCAACTTATTTACGTTACATGCTGAATATGACTTACAAAATGCTGTGTTAGATGAATCAGACTCTGGAATGAAAATTGTTGGCAGAAATGCTAACAACCCTGATATGCAGATGATATTACTCTGATAGTTGAAAGTGAAGAATAGCTGAAGATATTATTAATGAAGGTGAACTTAGAATGTGCAAATGGCTTAAAAATGAAAAAGAAAAGTATGCCATCTAGTACTATCAATTCTTTACAAATAGAAAGAAGTACACAGTCAGTGACAGGTTTTATTTTTCTAGGCTCAACGATCTCTGGAAACAGTGACAATAACCATGAAACTGAAAGATGCTTGTTTTTTAGAAAGACAACTATGGCAAATCTGGGTAGGATTTTAAAGAGCAGAGGCATTGCTTTATAAACAGAGGTCCATATAGTCATAGCTATGATTTTCTCAGTAATAACATAATGCTATGAAATCTTGACTGAGATCTGTACTGTAGGCAGGCCTGTATGCTGGGAAATAAATGCTTTTGAACTGTGATATTGGAGAAAACCTTTAGGAATAATGTGCCCTGATAGTAAAACTGAAATTTAAATTTCTTGACCACATAATGCAAACAGAAGATTCTCCAGAGAAGACACAAATGCAAGAGAAGGAGATGGCAGATGCTAAAATGGATAGAGGATATTACTGCTGTAATAAATATAAATGCACAATAAATTAAAGAACAAGTCCTTAACAGACAGTTATTGTGTGCTAAAGTCCTAGAGGTCACAAAGAATCAGACTTCATTAAATGGCTAAAGACAACAATATTGGCAACATTTTATTTATCTAGATAGCAAAAAAGTAGTTTGTGTTGTGTGGATATTTTCTAATAGAAGCAGCTATAAGTAAATCTGTGGATAATACAGTAAGACCTGTAGCTAATTAGTTAGCAATTCAATACTGCTCGGTTCTGCAAAAGTAGCTTGCCCTGTTTCTTTTATACTGCAAAACGTTCAATATTTGTGAAATTTTAAAAACTAAAGACTACTAGTGGTTATTAAAAACATCTTGACATCTAAAAAAACTAACAAACATGATATTTCAGCTTGCCAATATAGTTCATAGGTTCATACTAGGCTATCTGCTCTAGGGCATTTATAAGCCTAGCCAGAGTGTGTTTGGCTTTCACCACCCATTTTAAATGAATTTTGCTACGCCCTTTTTCGAGGTTAGTATACTGTGCCTCTGTCTAACAGTGACACAGAAGTGATACCCAGGGTAAACCTATGATCTCCCATCCACTCATCAAGATTCCTCTTGAAGAGAGTCAATGAGGGACTCTGCCTAACCTGGACTGGGATTTTATTCCAGAGTGAAGGGAACCTCTGAGTTATGAATCTGTCCCTCCAGCATGTCCTATTTATTTCAGTGCTGAGGTTCAAGTCTCTTGAGCACATAGATCGATGGGATTTGAATTTTCTGAGGTGCAGCATATCCATTAATTCCGGGTTGGACATGGCTTTATACGTCAGGCACAGATCGCCTCTGAGCAGGCGGTATGCCACTGAGTAGAGCTGGAGTTTCTTTAACCAGGCAGCATATGGCATCTGTTTGAGCCCTTTGATCCTCTTGGTGAGGTACTTTTGGGGTCTTTCCAGTTGCTGCAGGAGTCTGGTAAGGTACATCTCAAAAGGGGCATTGTACTCAATTATGGGCCTGATGAGGGATGAGTAAAGAGGCACGATGACCTCCCCTGATCTAGATGTGAATCCCTTTATGATTAGGTGGGTTATATAAAATGTTTTTCTAACCACTTTGGCCACGTGTTTTTTAAATGAGAGACTGCTATCAACTTGGGTCCCCAGGTCTCTAATTACTTCTTCCGTACTTAATGGATTACCACCCATGTGGTAATTTGTGGGCACTTTGTTTTTGCCAAAGGAGATGACTATACACTTTTTGGTGTTTAGCTTGAGGCCATGGCTATGGCACCAGCTGTCTGTTTCTATGATGCCCTTTTGTAGGATGCTTGTGTCGGCTGGAGAGTCAATTATGGTGCCTAGTTTGCAGTCATCTGCGAACTTGGTCAGCCACAGTCCTTCCATGTTGGCCTGTACCTCCGAGAAATATATACCGAACAAGAAAGGCCCCAGGACTGAGCCTTGTGGGATGCCACTTGTAACTGGTTTGGAGTCTGACATGGCTCCAGCAATTCTAACCATGTGGGTTCTGTCCTTGAGCCAGTTTGCAACCCATCTAGTGACATAGGGGTTTATATTTAAGCTGGTGAGCTTATCTATAATGCCTGAGTGGGGTATTGTATCGAAGGCTTTTACAAGGTCCAGGTAGGCTGTGTGGACCACCTTCCCCTCGTCAATGGCATTGGTGACTATTTCAAAGAAATTGACCAGGTTTAAGAGGCAGGATCTGCCATTAACAAAGTTGAACTGGGTAGGATCCAGTGTCTGTAGGTCCCCAATATCTTTATTTATGAGGTCCATGATGATCCTTCCCAAAACTTTGCAGACCAAGCTAGTCAGGCTTATGGGGTGATAGTTTCCAGGATCCGTTAAGGCACCACCTTTGTGGAGAGGGACCACTGTTGCTGTACGCCACTCTTTGGGTACATATCCTGTAGTAAGGCTGAGATTGAACAGTAGTTTTATGTTTGGGTTTAGCTCTTCTTGGAGTTCATGTAGGACGCAGCCCGGGACACCGTCTGGTCCCATTGATGCTGTGTTTTTTGCTTTGGAGAGGGCGGCTCTTACCTGAGCATCTGAGATGTCAGGGGGGCAGCACTCTGCTGGGATAGATATTTGCCGTTTTGGTGTGGGGGGGGGGGTAGTTTCTACTGAACCTGTCAGCTAAGATGTTGGCAGTGTCTGTGGGTTCGGTGTATTTTTTGTCATTTTGGACTAATTCTGAGAATATCTGGGAATTCCCACCCAGGTTCCTAACATAACTAAAGAAAGCCTTGTGATTATCCTTAGTGTACTGTGCAATTTTTCTCTCTAAGCTGGCCTTAGATGATTTTATGAGTGCCCATAGTTTTTTGCTAATACTGATCAGAGATGCCTTCCCTTTTTGAGATTTTGCTCTATCATGAAGTAGCTTCCTCCTTCTATTGTATAGTTTGTTTATGGCTGGGTTCCACCAGACAGGACGCCTGCCTTTGGAGGATTGGGTCTTGGTTTTATTTGGGATTTCTTGATCCATGCATTCCTGAAGGTGTTCATAGAATGCATTTATAAAGGATTCTGCGGTATGGGCCGTATTTTCCACAGGCCCGGGGGCTTTGAAGGATTCCACCTCAGTTTTGAGGAGTGTGAAATTTGCTTTAGAGAAGTTTTTCACTGTGGTTTTCTGGGCAGGGGGTGGGGTCGGGATGTGAATATCCAGTGAGATTAATTTATGATCTGATCTTACCAGTGAGGGATACACTTCTGGTCTGGAGCATAGAGCCCCCATGTTGGTGATGATCAGGTCCAGTATGTTTTCCCCTCTTGTGGGAGTGGTAACAAGTTGTTCCATAGCATTTGAGTTTATAAATTCTAGGAACCTTTGGGCTAGGGTGTTGGAGCTAGAGTAATGCTCCCAGTCTATGTTTGGGTAGTTGAAGTCGCCCAATATAATGGTGTTTGGAGAGACCTTCATATTTTCCAGTGTTCTCAGGAAGGCCGAGTGGGATTCGGGTCTGTAGCAGGCTATAAACTGGAAGGCAGTTTTACCCACTGTTAGTTGCACATGGATAGTCTCTGATGCTTCGTGCTGTGCCACCAACCTGGAGGTGTGGGTATCTTTGATGAATATTGATACTCCCCCTCCTTTTGTGGTTCGGTCCAAGTTTTGGGGCCAAAAGCATGGTATGAGGTATAACCTGGTAGTGCTGGGGTGCTCTCGGGAGCCTTGAACCAAGTTTCTGTTACTGAACAGATATCAATGTTCTCCATGCTAAGGAGAGTTTCGAGTGCATGCATCTTGAGGTTTAGACTTCTGCGGTTGAGTAGCATTACTCTTAGTTTCTTATCCCTTGTGATACCTATGGAGGTGGGTTTATCTTTTGAGCCTTGCCTAAAAAAAGGCACTATGGGGGTGGCAAGAGCCTTTGCCAATATCCGAAAGCCCAGGGGTGACAGGTGCAAGCCGTCCCTAGCGAAGCATAGTGGCTTGTCGAGCATATCATCCCAGGCTGACAGGCATTGGATCCCTTTGAATGACACCAATACTTAAGACAATTGTTGAAATTGATCATCTTGTCTTCATATTGTGGCATCATTCTTGGTGAGGGTAAGATGCTACTCAAGGTCAGTGTTATACCGGCCTGGGCTACATGCTCAGAGAGCTCCTCTATGTCTCTTTTCATGTAGTCCAGGGAGGTATGTCTCAGGTCATTCACACCAGCATGGACAATGACTGAGTCATATTTGTACTTGCCTTGGAGTAACCTGAGTGCTTGTGTTATGTGGCAGATCCTAGCGCCCGACAGGCAGCTCACCGTGACCTTCTCCTTGTTCAGCCTGGTGAGCAGGACATCAGTGTGCATGACGATAGAGTCACTTATTACAAGTGTATCAGGTGTGTTGTTTAGCCTTAAGGGCTGTGACTGTTCAGCACACTGGCTTTGTGAGCTATGTGTTGCACGTGTTTTGTTTTGGGGTAGCGGTTGCTTGGGTGTCTGCTTTGGAGGTCTCTGCTGCTTAGGCAGATTTTTATTTAGAGCCTCCGAGTATGTTTTTGTGTGTTTATGTGTTTGGTTTGCTGTCGTGGTAGGTCTATGTGAGACTGGAATTGTAGTGAGTGTGGTTTCCTTCTCCTCCTGACTGGTTACACCAGTACTGAGTTGAGAGAGCTTAGCCTCCAGTTTGACTATATGGTTGCATCTCTCACATGTGTTGGAATTTGTTGGGAGGAGGAGAGGGTTGTCTGTGTACATGAGGCAGTTGTAACATTGCCTTAAGATTCCCAGATTCACCAGCTGGACCGGAGAAGCGATTGACAATTGACCTTTGGACATGCTAGAATAGTATTGGGAATTCCTTTATAATTGAAAAAAGGGCCAATGGGGAACAAGGTACTTAAGGAGAGTTTGTGAGGGTGTAGTGCTTTTAATTTTTTAGTGCTGACTTATATAATTATTTTAGTGAGCAAGTGCCAGGCTTTAGAGTAGGAATAGGGTGTTTATTATGAGAACTAGATCAGTTCTATGGGAAAAAGTGAAGAGCAGACTTTGTGGAGCCGAGAATGGTTTAAACCCAATTAAGTGGAGCTGCCCGATGCTGTGCTATGCGCAAAATCGCGCCAAAGCGGGTTTTATACAGGGGGACTGGAAAGAGCTAGAAATTGGCCCAAAACGGCCAATAGACTACCAGATTCTTGTGCTGCATGCTACTGTACTGATGCAGACAAACAAGTAAAAGCAGATGAAATTACAAATTAAACATATTTAAAAGTACCAAACTCTTAAAACTGATAGACGCAGTGAGGCCTTTGAGAAATAAGTCACTTCGGATGAAGGGGCAGGGATTAAGTTTATCTGTTCTTTTTTCCATAGGAATGAAGTATCTTTACTTCTCCGAGAGGATTTCCCATTGAATTTTGTGATTGTCATATTTTGTTGTTTTTGTAGAAATTACTATAAGTTGGGGTCAAGGCATAGCATTAGTAGAGATGGTGAAAATCTTCTCAAACTACCATCCCTGGTCCCTACCAATGCAGTCAGATTTTCATTATTCACTGATATGAAGATGGGGTATGACCACTACAGAACTGTTGATTTCATACTGTGACTCTCTATACATTCAGTTAGTGTAGCTAAACTATGGAACTGTATCCCACAAAAAGTGAAATCAGTTCAGAATGCAAACTCATTTAAAATACAACTAAAATGCTGTCTATCAAATCAATGGATCTGCTTCTGTATATTTCCAGGATAAATGCTCAGTTATCTTCAGCTTGCTACAGCATCAAACCATTTAGATTTA
Source organism: Protopterus annectens (assembly GCF_019279795.1). NCBI lineage: Eukaryota > Metazoa > Chordata > Ceratodontiformes > Protopteridae > Protopterus > Protopterus annectens. Next base: position 225,723,566 of record NC_056730.1, on the reverse strand, counting down.
TACAGAATCCATTGCCCCACAGCCAATCTTCACAAATACCCGAAAAGTTATATAAGCATCTCCCAGCCACATATATAGTTTGTGAAACTGATCACTCTTCCATCTGTATACTGTAGTATAAATATTATGATATCCACACATATATATATATATATATATATATATATATATATATGGTTTACTATCAAAAGTTGGAAGTGCTTTTGACTGATGTCAGTTCAAGGAATGTATACTTTCAAAAGTGCACAATACCGAACTGCAATATTCCAACCTCATAATAAATGTACAGCGTGATACATTATTATGAGTACAGTAATGTGAATGGAGATTGTGGTACAGTGAGGCTCAGGGAATTTGCCACTTTCCTCAGTGTAGTGCAATGTTGGAGTTGGTATACATTATTTGCAGGGTATGTAGGGGGCACAGACCCCCACATGGGGGTGCAGGGGGGGCCTTTCCCCGTGCAAAACAGTAAAAAACTTCTGTTGTTGACTTGAAACTCTAACAGCATGTTACGCAGAATAGTCTTGGAGACTGATGGCACCTACAGTTATTTCAAATAACAGGGAATGCTGACATCAGACAACTGACGTTCAACATTGTGTATAAAAAAAATTCCATTTCCAACATTATTTTACGACATATTAAACAAATGAAGAAGTGTCGTTCTTTGTTTTGATAGTAAGCCTATATATATATATATATATATATATATATATATATATATACATACATAGATAATTATATACAAATCTGCTTTATATCGCCATTTAACTACAATATTAAATTGTTCTGTCCTATATAGTTTCTGCCCTCACCTCTCTTTCTTTGAATTCCTAAGTACTAATCATATGCTCTATTATCTGTTTGACAAACACACCAGTAAACCTCTTCAAATGCCTAATGTTCAAAAACTAATATATAAGCATTTTTTATACTGTAACAGTTGCCTTTACTTTACAGGAATGTAAACTAATTAACAAGTTAATGTGCCATTGTTAATGGTCATTGCTTACATATGTTCATGTATATTACTGAATGTCTATTTAAAATATTTGTAATATATTGGAACTTTTCTCTCCAGGCCTCTGCTGAAAAAGGTTTCTGACTAGACTCAGTCAGACAAACTCAAAATATACAGTTGTAGACAACAAATGTTCATAGACACCTGAGAAAAGTTAGTCTCAGTAGTCAATTAAATCGTTACTAGTTATCATATCCAGTTATTTGTTCAGCAGATACATTGGCCGACATTAGAATGAATATTAGATGAAGTACAGAAAAATGGCATCATGGTGTTACACTATAGGTAAAAGTCTCGATAATCATGACAGTCCTGTCCTCCAATTAGAGACATAGTAATACAAAATGATGAGATATGGGGTGATGATGAAACTATTATCTGTTTTTGAAGGTTATTAGTGCTTTTGCCCTGTCACTGCCCAGCTAGTGATATATATATATATATATATCTGTATATATAAATTGTTCTGGTGGTCTGTAGTTTACCACTGAAAACTTCATGCAAGACAAAAGCAAAGAGAAAGATCTACTGTTACTTGTATAGGTTATAAAGTCAAAATTCTTGCAGCCTTAATGCCTTGTAGTAAAAAGCAGTATTGCAGTGTATATCTCTAAAGTGTTATACCCACTGTTAAAGTGAAGGATAGTTTATAAATGTTCAGTTTAACATAAAGTATGCTGCCTCACAGTTATATAAATATACAATTAAAGAAATATAATGAAGTTGGAGTGTTACATATATTGTATATACGTTTAATACTCATGGGATACATAGCTGCAGTGGTCCAATTCCTTTATAACAATATCATGGTTGGAATATACACCTCACTGCGGCTACAGTACTTCTCCATGTTTCGTTGTTTAATTTAATAATCCTCCTTAAATATCATGTACCTTTATCAGACTTTATTCAGGTAATTTGTAGACAGAGGTTACAAAATGTGAACAGTCTGATTTTTGAATCATACCACTGTGGCAAGTTATATGAGAGGTTGCTTAATGATGCCTTTTGCATGCTGAAACAAGACTTGAAGCTACTGCAGCTTATCATTTTCAGACTCATATATGGATAATGGGATTGCCTCCATATTGATATTTAAAGGGTGCAACGGGCTTATGTCTAAGATGCATGAGCTAACAACTTACAACACATCATACATTCAACATGTTAAGTCAATATCTTCATAATCATTTCTCATATTTTTTTCATATTTGCAAAATCATCATTCTGCTCTGCACAACACTGTTGCCACTCACTCACTCACTCACTCACTCACTCACTCACTCACTCACTCACTCACTCACTCACTCACTCATTGACCTACCCATTAACATGCTTAAGTCTAATGTGCATGTTCTTGCAGTTCAATCCTGTTAATTGCTGTTCCTTTTCTGGGTTAGTCTATGCTAGTAGTTGCGTGTTTGATCACATCAAAAATTGTCATGTTATGCTGCATCAGGCATTATTGTTTTGCCATGGAGATATAAGCAATGTAATTTTATTGTGATCAATCATTTTACTATATGAGTATTCTAGAGTACTTCAAAAAGTTAAGGATTTTTTCTATATTTTTGTATTACATTATATGATTTATATTATATTATATTATATTATATCATATCATATCATATCATAGTATATTATATTATATTATATCATATTATATTATTTTGTATTTTCACAACAATTCACATTAATTTGTGAGAAATGGTATGGTTTAATTACTGTTGAAGTGATCTAATCATCAGAGTGAAAGCAAATGACCGCACAACAGATTATGTGGGTAAATCTGCATTACCCAGCACCCTAATGTGAGTTAATGCTATGATGCAATGAGACTATTAAAACTTATTTTAGTTTTCTTAACTTATGACATTACCTCAAGCATTGCCCTTTCAACTCAATCCCTTTTCACTTCTGGGAACAAGTTATTGATGCACAGTGCATGCATGCATGCATTCATCATGGTCATTGATACACTGTGCATGCATTCATCTTGGTCAGTGATACACTGTGCATGCATTCATCATGGTCAGTGAAACACTGCACATGCATTCATCATGGTCAGTGATATACTGTGCATGCATTTATCATGGACAGTGATACACTGTGCATGCATTCATCATGATAAGTGATACATTGTGCATGCATTCATCATGGAGAGTGATACACTGTACATGCATTCATCATGATAAGTGATACACTGTGCATGCATTGATCATGATAAGTGATACACTGTGCATGCCTTCATCATGGTCAATAATACACTGTGCATGCATTTATCATGGTCAGTGATAAACTGCACATGTGCTCACCTGTCAATGCTTGCATAATACATCGATTCGATGCGTTTGCCTATTTTTTTTTTGTGGGGGGGAGTTAGCAGTTTGCATATATCCTGCTCCTTATGTTGGGAAGCATTCACACTCCTAAAGTGTTTTTCATGACTTTTGTGATAATTTTGTTATTTATTTACTTATTTGTTTACTTGTTTGATTTCGTAAGTAGGTGTTAGACTTTCATTTCTGCTGTTAGTGCAGAAGAGTAAATGGTGGCTGTAGCACTTTGTGTGTGAGTGAGTAAGTGTGTGTGTGTGTGTGTGTGTGTGTGTGTGTGTGTGTGTGTGTGTGTGTGTGTGTGTGTGTGTGTGTGTGGGTGTGTTTTCCACAAAATGAAGCAGATTTTCAGGCAAAACAATAAAGCTTAGAAAATTGTGAAAAAAACCACGGCTGAGGGTTCCAAAACTTTACCCCTAGCCAAATTTGTGGATGTTAAGCTTAAGAAACTGTGGCTTAAGAGAACCAGCATTTTGAGAGATTCTTGGGATCTTCTAAGGACATTGAATCATGATGTATATAATGAGTATTTATGTTTCCTAACAACTGACGTTGTAGATTTGTTCTCAAGCATCCCCCACAGTGATGGACTAAGATACCTGGAAGAACTAATGTTTGAAGATGAGACTTTAACCCATGATGAGTGTACTGTGGTGATGGAGCTTATAGATTTGGTTCTAAAGTTCAATTTCATTTACTTCAAAGGTGAATTTTTTCACCAGAAGAAAGGAGTAGCGATGGGTGCCACTTGTGCACCCATCTATGCCAATTTGGTCTTAGCCAAATGGGAAGAGAAGATGGTAACCGAATCAATATACAGTAACAACTGGTCACTTTATAGAAGGTTCCTGGATGACATATGTATCCTATAGGATGGGCCAAAAGAAGCAATAGAAAATTTTATTGAATATATTAACAGCAGTACTAATTTTCTTGAATTTACCTACAGAATAAATTATGAGAAGTTGGAGTACTTGGATATAGAAATATACAAGCAAAACTCATGTTTTAATTCCAGGGTGTACAAAAAGAGTACCTATTCTAACTCTTATTTGCACTTTGAAAGTTCTCACCCTTTGTACTCCAAGAAAAATATAGTTAAAGGACAATATATTAGGGCCTGCAGGATGACGTCCAGAGATGAAGACTTTGAAATGGAAAAAAGGTTACTAAGGAAAATGTTTAGGATGAGGAAATACCCAGATGAGATGATAGACAAAACTGAGACAGAAGTGACAGAAAGGAGACCAAATGACTTTAAGCCAATATTAGGATTACCAGTATTTGATACGGTAGGCCCGGTAAAAAAGGCAAATGACAATTTTGGCAGTGCACTCATCTTGGAGTATAATGCTTGTGCAAAAATGGTAAGACAAACTATAGATAAGGAATGGAATAAATATTATAGCAATAACCCACGCCTGGATGTGGGTAATGCTGGATTTACCCACGGTTGATCTGGTTTGGTCACGAGGGCGAAGCCCGAGTGGCCAAACAAAGCCAACCGTGGGTAAATCCAGCATTACCCACACCCAGAAGTGGGTTATTGCTATTATACAATGACATTATTAAAAAAAAAAATAATTACTTTTCTTAAATAATGGCATTGTATAATGCCTCCTTGCTGCCCTTCCGCAGCTGTTTGGGTATTCTGCGGCAGTTTTGATGTACTGTGCATGCGTATATTTACGCAGTACATCAGAGCTGTGGGCAAAAGCAATGGAGAAAGCAAGATCTCTGTTGCTTTTTACAGCCTGCCTCGCTATGTTAAACGAGTTTAACATAGCGAGACAGCTTTAAAAAAAGCAACAGAGAATCTCTGTTGCTTTTTTTAAAGCTGCCTCACTAGGTTAAACCCATTTAACATATCGAGACAGTTTTGAAAAAAGCAACGGAGAAAGCAAGATCTCCATTGCTTTTTAAAGTGTCTTGCTATGTTAAATGGGTTTAACATAGCGAGACAACTTTAAAAAAAGCAAATGAGATGCTCCGTTGCTTTTTTTAAAAGCTGTCTCGCTATGTTAAACTCATTTAACATGGCGAGACAGGTTGTAACAAGCAACGGAGATCTTGCATTCTCCGTTGCTGTAAAAAAAAAAAAAAAGTTATACTAATGCAAAAAGTCCAGGCGACCGGACCTTTTTCCATTACTATAACTCTGATTTACAACGTGCATGCTGACCAATCAGCATGCACGTTTTGAAATTATAATTAGCATTTACTGACTTAGAAAAACTAAAGAATGAAAAGCTAAGAGTAGTTTATAAGAATTTAAGTAATTTAAAACTTTTATTGGAAAATGGTACAAACCAAGAAATTCAGAGATGGAGAAAAAGGAAGGGAACATTCAAATGTGGACATTGTCAACAGTGTGCATACATTAGCAATGCAGAAAGTGTGTATTTGGAAAGCAGAGGAATCACCATGGAAGGCAAGGATTTTAATAATTGTGACTCCTTTGGGCTTGTATATTTAGGGAAATGTCAAATCTGTGAAGCCTTCTATATAGGGAAGACAGAGCGCAAGCTCAGGAGAAGGGTATACGAACATATGTATGACCTAGAAACAAAAAAACAGACTAATGCATTGTGCAAACACAAACAAAGCTGTAAAAATGCATACTATACATTTTTTTGTGATAGAAAGGGTGGAAAATAGTGGCATAGGGGGTTTATGGGAAGAATGGTTGGAGTACAGAGAATTATGGTGGTAGATAACTTTGGAGGCCAGTAAGCCACCGGGTCAAAATGAACATATCTCCATAGCCCCATTATTAAAATTATGAGTGGCAAAACTGTGATATGCATTTGCACTTTATGTTGAATTTTATCATGTTTTTACCCATGTTTTCCAATAGTTACAGTTGGTCTTTAAGCTTTTTTGTATTTGTAGTTTTATTAAAAAGTTGGATTTGTAATATGTTATAAACACAAGTGTTACACTCATTTATCAAAGGTATTGAATTTATTTTTCCCTTATATTTTCCTATTTTTAACATTCTTTTAACTGAGTGACACTATACAATTTGCCTTTGGCTTACAATGCGGTTTTTATAATACCTGTAATTTTATGATTTATCCACTAGATGGAGAATCAAGTTCATTTAAAGCAAATATTCAAGTTGGTAATTTTAACCATTGAGTCCTATTAAATGTGTTTCTGAAGGTATTTTAACTTTAAGCGTTTTAAGGATTTTTATTTAAAACATTTTTATTCATACATATTTATTCATCAAACATTGTAATATTAAATGTGTTTTAATTGTGGCAACACAGAGAGATTCAACAAGAAAAGTTTCTGGTTTAAACTAAATTAACCTTTTAATTAATTCATTAACCTAATCAATGTAATTAAGTGAATGGTATAAAAGCACTAGTAGTTTGAACAGCACACATCTGAGGAAGTGATTTTTAAAATGAAAACGAACGGTGGAGCGTTAATGTGTGTTTCTGTGGAATAAAGTGAACTGAAGTGTGCTGAGCCATCCGGGTTTTTTTTTTTAACAATTTTCTAAGCTTGCCCTTCTCAGGGCTTTATTGCTTTGCCTGAAAAGCTGCTTCATTTTGTGGATTACAAGTTTTATTTGGAAGCTGCTGTGAATGTTGTTTTTTCTTGGTGTGTGTGTGTGTGTGTGTGTGTGTGTGTGTGTGTGTGTGTGTGTGTGTGTGTGTGTGTGTGTGTGTGTGTGTATGTGTGTGTGTGAACAGTGATAAGGATAATTATTTAGTTTTAGTTCATTTTGGAACCAGAATTCTCCCATGGGTGGTGCTACTTTTAAAATAAACATTGTGTACAACTAGCCATTTTTCACAATTCTGAATTACAGTGATCTCCCACTTACAACATATTACATTATGCACTTCTTGCTAAGGTATATTTACTTCTTACTAATGTACGTTTACATACATGTGCATTCTGTTTTGTACATTCAGTTTTTACTTTACACATGACAATATTACATAAATCATGCCTTTATTGACGTTCCTCTTCATCTCAGCTGTCATTATTATTACCCATGCTGTACTTTTCCTGATTTCCCTTCTAATTCCCCATTTCCACCTCTATATCCTCTCTCTTTCCATTTATCCTCACCTATCCCTGATCACCTCCATACAGCCTGCTGTATCTAATCCAGTATTCATGCCATATTTTATCCATACTTTTCTAAATCCAACAACACATTCAGAATAAACAGAGTCTTTTTCCTCATCTCAGGTCACTTTCAGTCTTTAACACTGCATCATCACTTTATCTGTCTTCTAGTATCATTTAGAAAATATGAAAAAAGATCTTCTCACTGGACCAATATCTTATTTAAATTTTTTACTAATATCAACCATAGCAGAATGTGTATGCACATGTAAACCAAATGATGAACACAGTTTGGCTAACTCAGTTTTTTCTAATAATAGTGTAGTAAGTAGGTTCTTCATTATTGCATTAATTAGCTTATCTATCTTATAGATTCATAGACTGTTACTAGGCTAATGGCCCTGGGGGGGAGGTGCTTTCTAAGCCTAGCCTAGGTTTCCCAAAAGAATAATGATGTCCTATATCCAAATAGGAAGTTGAGGGCCAGGCTTTTATAAGCTACCTCTGTCCATAAGAGACATAGGTGCCAGGCCCGGTGTAAATTTCCAATTCACCATCCACTGGTCTAGGTTGTACTAGGTACTGGGTAACAGACAAACTCAACTTCACATGGATGGGAAGCTTGTTCCACAGGAGCAGTTGTCTCTGGAACAAATATCTGTCTTTCCAGCATGTTCTATTTAAGTGACAGACCTAGACCTCGTACTTCTGGTACTCTTTGATTTACAAATATGTAGGAGATTCATAAGTTTGGGTTTTTCAGATGCCTTGTAAGTTAGGCATAGAGCTCCTCTTAGCAATCTATAGGAGATTGAGTAGAGGAAAAGGGCTTAAAGCACTCTGCATAAGGCGGGTTTGTTATGCCTTGTATTCTTTTTGTAAGGAACCTCTGAAGTCACACTAGTTGCTGCATATGTCTGGTCAGGTACATACCAAAGGGAGAATTGTACTCTGTGATTGGTTTGATAAGGGCAGAGCACAATGGGATAATAACCTCTTTGGACCTAGGAGTAATGCCTTTACTTATAAGTTGCGCAACATAAAAGGATTTCCTCACATCTGGGGCCACATGGTGGTCAAAGGTAAGGCTACTGTCAGATCTCTGACCTCTAGGTTGACTCTTAGGGGTGTATTATCAACATGATAATTAAGCGGGATGGTTGACTTCCGATGGGTACAATTATAAATTTCTTAGTATTGAGTTTAAGACCATAGCTTTGTCACCATTTGTTAGTCAGAGATAGACCTTCTTGAAGAATGCTAGTGTCTACAGGGGAATTGATGATAACCCTCAGCTTATAATCATCTGCAAATTTAGTCAGCCATAAACCTTCATCATTTGCTTCCATTTCAGGGAAATAGATGCCAAAAAGTAGCAGGCACAGAACCGAGCCCTGGGGGACTCTGCTTGTTACTGGCCTCTAAGTGGAGGTGGCCTCACCTCTCTTGACCTCCTGAGTCCTGTCTGTAAGCTGATTGGCTATGCAGCAGGTGATAAAAGGGTTTATACCTAAATTAGTGAGTTTGTTTATAATGCCTGAGTGGGGTATTGTATCAAAAGCCTTGGCCAGATTGAAGTAAGCTGTGTGCACAGTCTTATTTTCATCCAGTGCTTTAGTGACCATCTCAAAGAATTCCACCAGATTTAATAGGCATGCACTTCCTTTAACATAGCCAAATTGTAGAACTGTGATGGGTCCAGCATTTGCAGATTATCTATGTCCTCATTTATCATGTATGTGATGATTCTTTCAATGGTCTTACATATGAGGCTAGTACGACTTATGGGCCTGTAGTAATCTAGATCCGTGGTTGGACCTCTTATGTGTGAGAAATTACTGTAGCCATCTTCCATTTCTTGAGCACAAAACCTGATTGAAGGCTTCATTTGAAAAGTGATTCAAGTGGACCAGAGAGGTCATGTTTCATGGGATTTATTAAATATCCCATGAATTTATAGGGGTCCATCAGTGCAGTGTTTTTGGTCTTGGAAAGTGCATTGATGATCTGTTTTCTAGTAATGCTTAAGGGGATTGTGTTATGTGATATTTTCTTTGGTCTGTCGGGGGGGAGGGGGAGTGGGGGGATTTCAGCTGGATCTGTCAGCCAAAAGGTTGGCAGTTGCCTCCGATTCAATGTGGGTGATGCCATTTACAATAAGTTATACGCAATGTTGTGTATTTCCTCTAAGGTTACAGACATAGCTATAGAAATCTTTGTGGTTGTTCTTTGCCTGAAAAGCAATTTTTTCTTCAAATTTAGCCTTTGATGTACTAATTCATTGGTTCATAGGTAGGTAATAGGCTATCGGCTCTGGGGCCTATACAAGCCAGCCAAAAAGGTACCCTGGCTTTTGCCACCCAAGAAAATTATTTTCCTATGCCACTTTCATGCAGAGCCACAGAGGTGATCCCCGAGGTGAATTTCCTATTTCCCATCCAAACATCAAGATTTTTCTTAAAGAGTGCTAATGAGGAGCTTTGTTTGATATAGATAGCTAGTTTATTCCAGAGTATGGGAAGTCTCTGGGACAAGAATCTATCCCTCCGGCATGTTTTGTTTAATGTGGTGACAAGGTTTAGGTCCCTAGAGCATGTAGCTCGGAGGGATTGGGATTTCTTTAAGTGGAACAAGTTTCCAACAGCTCTGGGTTTGACATAGCTTAGTATGTTAGGCAGAAATCACCTCTGAGTAAGCGATATGCAACGGAGTAAAGCTGGAGTTTTTTGAGACGATCTGCATAGGGCATCTGTTTGAGGCTGGTAATCCTCTTTGTGAGGTATTTCTGTGGCCTTTCCAGTTATTGTAGATGTCATGTGAGGTACATACCAAAAAGGGCATTGTACTCTATAATGGGTCTAATGAGTGATAAGTAGAGCGGAACAATGACCTCTTTTTTTCTGGATGAGAAACCTTTTGTAATGAGGTGTGCCACATAGAAGGATTTCCTGACTACTGTGGCAATGTGATTATCGAAGGAGAGACTATTGTCCACCTGTGTCCCAAGGTCTCTTATCACACTTTCAGTGTTAAGTATACAACCGCCTATGTTGTAGTTCAAGGGTACAGAGTTTTTACCAAAAGGGATGACAATGCACTTTTTGGCATTGCGCTTGAGGCCATGGATTTGACACCAGGCATCTGTCTCAGTGAGGCCCTTTTATGTCCACATCGTTAGGAGATTTGATTATGGCTCCTAGTTTGCAGTCATCTGCGAACTTCATTAGCCAAAGACCTTCTGTGTTAGCTTGTACTTCAGAAAAGTAGATACCAAACAGGAGAGAACCCAGGACTGAACCCTGTGGTACTCCACTTGTCACTGGTCTGAAGTCAGATTTGGAGTCTGCTACTTTCACAGTGTGGGTTCTGTCAGTGAACCAGTTGGCAACCCATCTTGTGACATAGGGATTTATACCTAGTTTAGTGACTTTATCTATAATTCCAGAATGGGGGATGGTGTTGAAAGCCTTGGCAAGATCTAGATAGGCTGTGTGAGCCACCTTACCCTTGTCTATGGTTTTGGTGACTGCTTCAAAGAAGTCTATCAGGTTTTGGAGACATGCTCTGCCTTTTACAAACCCGAACTGGGTGGGGTCCAGAGTTTGGAGATTACCAATGTCTTTGTTTATAAGTTCCATGATGATACATTCCATGGCCTTGCAGACCAGGCTCGTCAGGCTAATGGGGCGGTAGTTCCCAGGGTCCATGGTGGCTCTGCCCTTGTGGAGTGGGATAACTGTCGCTGTGCGCCATTCAGCAGGCACAAAACCTGAGGTGAGGCTATTATTGAACATGGTACTTAGGTGGGGGGCCATCTATAGTTCATGTAGAATGTAGCCTGGGATGTTGTCAGGTCCTATGGATGCTATGTTCTTGGGTTTGGAGAGTGTGGTTTTTACCTGTGCAGCCGTGATTACAGGAACTTTGCATTCTTCCAGTATAGAGATGGACTCTTTAGGGGGTGAGAGGTGGGTAAAGTTAGCACTGAACCTATCTGCCAGGATGTTGGCAATATCATTTGGGTCTGTATATGTAGTGCCATTGTGCTGTAACTCAGAGCAGATCTGAGTGTTGCCATTGAGATTCCTGACATAGCTATAGAATGCTTTGTGGTTGTCTTTAGAATCAGTGGCAATTTTGTTTTCATAACTAGCTTTGGAGGATTTTATCAAGGATCGCAGCTTCTTACTGAGACTGACCAGGGAGCTCCTCCACTCATGGGATTTTACTCCCTTTTGCAACAGTCTCTTCCTTCTGTTGTACAGTTTTTTTATGACAGGGGACCACCAGATTGGCTTCCTTTTTCTAGAGAATAGCATCTTGGTTCTGTTTGGGATAGTACGATCCATGCAGTCATGTAAGTGCTTATAAAGTGCAATTGTGTAGAATTCTGTAGTCGTAACTGTATTGTCCATCTGCATGAGTGTCATGAAGTTCACCACTTCTGTCTTAAGAAGCATGAAGTTGGCTTTGGAGAAATTTTTTACCATGGTTTCCCTAATGGGGGGTGGGGACAGGATGTGGATATCTAGGGTAATTAGCTTATGGTTGGATCGGACCAATGAGGCGTTGGCTTCAGCTGTGGAACACCGGTCACTCATGTTGGTAATGACTAGATCTAGGATATTGTTGCCCCTGGTGGGGGTGTGGATAAGTTGATCCAGGGCATTGGAGTTTATGAATTCCAGAAAGCATTGAGTGAAGGAGTTGGTACATGATTAGTTTTCCCAGTTAATGGTGGGGTAGTTGAAATCACCCATTATTAGGGTGTTTGGTTGAACCCTAATATTTTCCAGTACATCAAGAAAAGAGGAGTGGGAATCCTGGGGCATGGTGGGTGATCTGTAGCAAGCTACAACTGCAGTTTTGCCCAGAGTTAGTTGCACTTGGATAACCTCGGCTGCATTATGCTGAGCAACTATCCTGGAGGTGTGGATTTCCTTAATGAATATGTACAGACCTCCACCTTTGGTGTTCCAGTCCAGGTTACATGGCCGAAAAGTGTGGTATAAGTTCTAGCCTGGTAGTGCAGGGATGCTCTCTGGAGCCTTGAATCAGGTCTCAGTCACTGCACAGATATCGATGTTCTCCATTTTAAGGAGTGCCTTGAGTGAGTGCATTTTGAGATTTAGACTTCTAGCATTGAGTAACATTACCCTCAGTTTTTGCTTGCCTGTTCCTGTTACGGTGGTGAATTTGTCATTTGAACCTTGCCTAAAAAAGGCACTATAGAGGTAGCAAGAACCTTAGCCAGTATCCGGAATCCCAGGAGTGACGGGTGCAGGCCATCTCTCGAAAAGCACCGTGGTCTGGCAACCATGTCATCCCAGGCAAACAGATACTGGATCGCTTTAGAAAGGCACTAGAAGCTTAGCCAATTGTTGAAGTCAATCATTTTGTCCTTGTACTGCGGCATAATTCTGGGTGATGGCAGAATGCTACTCAGGGCTAGTGTCATACCTGCCGGGGAGAAAAGCTCCAGGGTAAAACATACAGTAAAAATCACAAAATTATTACAAGTTACACACAGTTTACAAGATTGGAGAGCTCTTCCATGTCTCTTTTCATGTAGTCAAGGGAGGTACATCTCAGGTCGTTCAAACCAACATGGACAATGACAGCGTCATATTTGTACTTGTTGTGGAGTGACCTGAGTGCGTGGGTTATGTGGCAGATTCTGGCACCCGACAGGCAGCTGACAGTAACCTTCTCCTTGTTTAACCTTCTTAGATGCCTGTTTAGATTGGTCAGTGGGGTTTTAGTCTGTATAACTTTGTGGCTTCTACTCCTGACCAAGATTTTTTTTGTTGTATAGTTGACTGATACTGTGATTCCACCAGGGTGGCTTGTCTTCTTAAATTGTCTTATTCTTTATACAAGTAGGCACAGCTTGCTCTATACAGCTGTTAATATGACTATACAGCAATTTTTTAAATAGCTTAGTGTATGTTATGGTGTTTACTGGGTTTGGGGTGCTTGAAATTTAGATAAGGTGTTGATTAGTAAAGAGAAGTTTGCCTTGGAATAGTTCTTAAAGGATTTTGCTTTCTCTCAATGTTCTGATTTCATTTTATTTCTAGTAATATTGCCTTATGATCAGGTCTGACAAGCAAAGATAATATATTATTTGAGGAAAATTAGCCCCCCATGTTTGTGAGTACAAGGTCTAGGATGTTTGTACCCCTGGTAGGAGAATGGACCAACTGTTCAAAGATGGTGATATTAAAGTTTAGGAATCACTGGGCTTGTGCATTAGAAGTAGTGCAGGATTCCCAATCTATAGAGGGATATTTCAGATCCCCCATGATTATCATATTGGGTTGAACAGTGAGGGACTCCAGTACACTGTGACAGGTAGGATTGGTTTCCCAGGACATGGAGGGGGACCTATAGGTTGCAAGGATATGGTATGACGCCCTGTTTATGGTGAGTTGCACATGTGTGAGTTCCAGTGGGTTATATACCTTAACTAGTCTGGATGTGACACTGGTTTTAATATAGACTGAGACTCCTCCCCCTTTAGTTTCTTCCTGTGCAGTAGCTGGTCTAAAGGTATGAAAGGCATTTTAACCTTGCATGGCTGGGGTATGCTCAGTGATTTTAAACCATGTCTCCATTGCTACACAAATGTCTACACTCTCCAGGGAGAGTAAGACCCGCAGGGAGTGGAGTTTCTTGTTAAGACTTCTAGTATTGGGCAGCACCACATTCAGATGTTCCTACATAGTTTCAGTTAAGTCGGTAGGTTTATCATTTTTGCACTGTCTAAAAAAGGTACTGTGGGGTGGAAAAGGTTTTTGCCAGTATCTAAAAGCCTAGGGAGGATAAGTGCAGACCATCCATGGCAAAGCAGTGTGGTCTGTCAACCATGTTCTCCCAGGCCATCAAATATTGTACACTCCTGAAGTGACACCAAAAGCTAAGCCAAGTCCTAAAATCAGTGCTGATATTTGTTTTCTCTTTCCACACAACTGGTTGCAAGTTTCTATCTCACTCAAAGCAGCATGCGTCTTATATGTTTCCTAAGTCTCCATCCTAAATATTTTCCCTTCCTTAGCTGATTAATCACATTGTTCTCTCACTCATTGTATTTTATCAGGTATATCTTTGCAGCCCCAAATCCCCAGAAGTCTTGATTTCTTGGGAGGGTGGCCTAATGGTTAAGGTGTTTGCCTTACAAACACAAGGCACAGGGTTTGAATCTCACAGGGGATAACTGACTAGGCTTAAAATGGCTCGCAAGAGCAGTTAGCCTAGTACTAACCTATGAACAGAGTATAACCTATGAACAGATAGGCTCCTCACTGGTCTCCTGGGCCACATGCCTAGTAACTGCATATAAATATATGAACTTAAGTTTCTGCTGACATATCATTTTCTCCTTTCCAATATTTCCCCTTCTAACCCTTTCAATCACTTGATACCATTCCCTCTAATTCTTTATATCAGTGTTTTCAACTATTCTGTCAGACTTATTTTTCCATCTGCTTTGCTTTAACTCAAATATTTTGTTTCCTCTTTAATGTCTTCTTTACCCAAATAATCCTTTAAGTCTCTGTTCAGTACATGATTGATATTTCCCAACTTCTGAAATTCACTACCCTTAGTCATATATAAACCTTCCCATCCCCACTTCTGTCTGCTTTGTCAATCTTTATCATTCTTCCTTCTTTCCTGCTGTGTATAATTATTTTATGTTTTCCATCTCAATTTCAGTATTTATTTATTTAATTAATTAATTCATTTTATTTTACATTTGTTGACTGGGATAGTCCGACTGGATACATGTCCATTTTCAGCAGAGGCCCTGGAAGAAAAGATCCAGGGTAAAACACACAGTAAAAATCACAAAATTATTACAAGTTACACACAGTTTACAGGCTCCAATTGAGCGTCTTTATCCTTATCGTTAATGTATTTTTGTCCTTTATCCATAGATTGGTTTCCTGTAATAGCACCATGTTAACTTCCTACCTAATGCACAAAGTGTTGTCCTCTTTATTTTTTTATTTACTTATTTTATTTTATTTTTCCTTTGTTGACCAGGTTAGTCCCACCAGGCTAGTAGCCTCTTTTCAGAGGATGCCTGAGGTGGTATTTAAGATACTAGGAGAAATTTGGCCAGGGCATCAGGATATTTACCCTACTCTTTTCAATAAGTGCTGTTGGATCTTGCTACCACCAGCTCAAGCAGGTGGGAGTTCAGTTTAACTTCTCATCCAAAGGATGACACCCTCAACAGTGCGGTGCCCCCCTTATACTGCATTGCAGTGAAAGCAATCAACCTATCTGGTGTGGGAATAGAACCTGCAGCCTTCTGCACTAAAGACTAGTATGCTCTCTGTTGTATGACTGACACTGTTTACAGAGATCTCCCCCACTCCTCACGTTTCCT
Source organism: Protopterus annectens (assembly GCF_019279795.1). Lineage (NCBI taxonomy): Eukaryota > Metazoa > Chordata > Ceratodontiformes > Protopteridae > Protopterus > Protopterus annectens. The sequence goes on along the minus strand of NC_056730.1, from coordinate 225,707,719 downwards.
CAGTTATATAGGCCCTTCAGTCTTGACCTCCCTTTTTAAGTGATCCTGAAACCTATGCTTAGATATCTCATGTGCCAAGTTTCTACCTTTTGTTAAGCTCTCTCTGTGAAATCATCTGCTACCTCTATTCCCGCTTATCTGCCATCTGTCCTCTTTTTCTATTATAGCACTCTATGTGTTATCTGGGAGGTTTTGGATCGTCACTTATATCTTCTTCAGTTCATATTGTTTTATTCTTCTTTATCTCTCGACTGTTTCTTTTCTTTTTCTTTGATTTTGTCTGTTTTAATTTATCTGTTCTTTGTTACATCCTCCTGCCTAAGTTCTCAGTCTACCTTTCCCTTTGGTATTTTCTTTTGCCTGCTTTTATTACATTTTCCTTCTGTCTAACTTCTTCATGTTGTTTATACAAAACTTGACTTTGTTCTTTTTTGACTTGACTTATGCCTATGTCTTTTTCATTTATTTTGAATTACATCACTTTATGACATCACACTGTGTTCATTTTAATATCCTTTTCTTCACATAAACTCCTATCCAGATTTGACATTTTATTTCCCCCTGGTATGTGCTTAGATGTCCCTTCCCACAGGCTTCATAGAATTCTTTTGCTTGCACTAACCCCTTTGCCTTTGTTTCACCCTCTGTACCCCATGACCATTTATACTGTATGTTGCATTTGTCTTTTCTTATTTTAGCATCTGAGAACTGCATTCATTTCACCATGGTCCATGGTCTGCAGGTCAGTTATACCTTTTTGGCCTTTCTCTCACAACATCTGCACAATGTTATCCTTCTTAATTTGAACCTCGAGTTCCTGTTAATTACTCATCATTTCCATGCATTGTTCCTTTTTTTAATGCAGTTGATCGGATTGCATACTACAGAGCTTCTCTTTCTTTTGGCTACTTCTCTAGCAAAAGGCTGCCCACCTTACTAATGCATGCTAACTCTATCCCTTTGTCTAACCTAACCCTGTACCTTACCTTTAGAAAAGCACTTTCCATAACACTACTACAATACAACTATTCATATAAATTTGAAGTAGTGTTATATACAGTTTTGAGGGTGGCCATGGTGGTGCAGCGGTTAGTGTTGCCACCTCACAGCAAGAGGTTCTCCGGTTCGATACTCGGCTGGGGTGCCTTCTGTGTGGAGTCTGCATGTCCTCCCTGTGGTCATGTGGGTTTCCTCCGGGTGCTCCAGTTTCCTCCCACATCTCAAAGACATGCTGTAGGTGGATTGGACACTCTAAAATTGACCCTGGTGTGAGTGTGTGCATGTGTGTGCCTTCTGTGGAAGGTTGGGTGCCGGGCTGGCAACTCAACACCGTAAAACTCCACTGCCAATCATGAGTGGACAGGTGATCCACTGTGGTGACTCCTAACCAGGAAAAGCCGAAAGAAGAAGAAGAAGTTATATGCAGTTTTGGTTTAGATTTTGCAAAAGAAAACTGTTTTCCTTTTAAGCTTTTCTGTTGGTCTGATATTATTAGTTTTTGACAGTAAGAATGTACAATGTTTTTCATGCTAGTGGCATTTAAACATTTGATTATTCATATTCATAAATAACCAATAGAATACTTAGCTGTGGGAAACTAATTTATTAGCAATCCAAAGGTAAACTGAGTGCTTTCTTCCCCAAATGTCATGGGACATCATGACAGTAACAAAGAGTAACATAGTTTTGAGTTTAAATGTGAGACCTAATGTTAATTTCTTACTCTGATAAAGTTCAGCGACATGTTCTGCAAGCTGGAATCTTTTTTTATAAACTATTTTAATATGGGATCGTGTTGGAATTGTGATTGTGGTGGGACTGTGGCTTGGCACTCACCCTCCTGTTTCTATAGCTACATCCGTTGGTTATACATTTTAATAGGGAGCCTCTCCCACCAGATGTCTGTGGTGGCAGGCCAACAACCCCTACCGAACAACATGACAGTAAGGAATAAAAAAGGGTCAATAAGGGATTTTGGGAAATAACTAACAGAGTGCCTAGCAATATTGTTTCTGATGGCTTTGGAAATACACAAGCTTAATGACAACTGAGATGACCAGGAGAAAAGATGCAAAGCAAAATTCTAAGGCTGCTTACAATACAAGACAAAATATTGGAAGAAAGCATGGCAGACTTGACAGTTGCTCTTCTCAACTTCCTCCCCTGAAACACTCATGTGGTGGGCAAGCCTCCACACCCCCAAACTTATATATATATATATATATCAACTCCAAATCCCCAAACCTCATGAAAAGGGAATATTATGAGAAATGGCATCTCAGACTTGGCCTATATACACTGTAAGTCTCATCTTTTAGCCATTCCGTCTCCGTATTTCGGTACTCGATATAGCAGGTCTCTATATTTCAAACTGTCACTGTGAGTGACATAATTTACCATTTTACCATACCTGTGAGCATTATACACACTTCTGTTTTTTTTTTTCCATTTTCTGTGTTGTATTTTTATTATGCATGGTTTCCCTTACTGATCTTTTGGGTAAGAAATATGTTTAGCTGATATCTTGCTCAGAACTGCTTCCCTCTCCATAATGTAGCAACATGCATTGACCTGAGAAAAGACTTTTATTTCCCAGTCTTATATTTCACCCCAGTTTATTTAAAAGCTCTGTCTTCATAGCCCATTTTGTCACTGATATATTTAATCTGTCTCTCTCTCTCTCTCTATATATATATATATATATGTATGCACTGCTTTAATTCCTGAATTCTACAAACTTCTCAACCACACTCTCCCCACAGCTGTCAACAAGATGTTAACCTTTCCCTGAAGGCAAAATACTAGAAACAATTTTATAATATTAAATCCTAAAATGCATTCTGAATAATTACATTCTGATACCATATAGGCATGGGTTCTTTCTGTGCTTTAATGCTTCTGCAGTAAATAATCAGGCCACAAGGAATATTCTGACACATACATAAAGGCTGTGTTTCATATATCCCCTTCTAAACCTTTCATTTGTTTTGTTTCCCTTCTCAGCCTTCTTCTCCCCCCTCAATCTCATTAAAAAAAATACTTCACTCTCAACTTTGGGCGCAGAGTGGCTTACTATCCTCCGCATCCTGCCAATATGCATCAGTTTCATTCCAAATGACTGACACTGCCTTTATTATCCCTTTTTCATAGTCCAAAAACCCATGGCTTTAAAATGCTACTTAACATCTAACCTTGCTGCTTTTAACACAATGCTACCAAAGGTTTTAAATAAACAGGTACTAGATTGCATTCAAGGTAATCACATTGTAATATATTACCAGCCTGGGCTCTTTTGGGGCTTTACCACCTCTACAGAACTATATCAGTCTGCTGACATTAATTTTAAAACAGGGATAAAGGGGTTCTCAATAGAGCAACGTTTGATAAGATAAGGTTAAACTGCAAAGTAATTCTGCTGCTTCTTAATAGCACTTCTCATTGAACATGAATTATATATAATTTAATTTTCATTTTTCTCCAAGAATAACGCCTAAATATATGGATAAAACAATTGGCTTCAGCTACTGGCTAGTAAATTGATGCTCTTCTAGGGGATAAAGAGTGTGCAAGCATGGAGCAAATGGTCAACAGATTACATTGCTTTTCCACAGATGGTGTGCATATTTCACCCCTCAGTTTTTGCTTACTGGTTAAAACTTTTGCTACTCTATAGTAGCATTTTAGGTGAATGGCACCTAGCAAACATCCCAGCATGTCATTTAGAATATAATCAAGGTGGACGCCAGAAGTGTAAATAATAAATGCCTGAACATGAAATCTTCACTGTCCTTATGAATACCAGAATTTGTACAATTAAGAAAACCTTTTTACCAGGTTCCGGTATACTGTTAGCCAGAGACGTAGTTGGCTCATCTGACACATGGTGTAGTTCTTCAGTATGGAACCCCACAAAGCTAGGTTCACCATACACCCTCATCCTCTGCATGAAAGAAAAAAATTGTCAGTTTCACAGTCTGGTGTGTCTAAGGAGGAGTGTCAGGTCCTAACGTGCTCACCCTCTACTGCATGCTCTCACATTTATGTGAGGACCCTAAAATTGTGCCCTCTGAAACCTTGCAACTGTGGCAGCAGACCTGTTTGCTCCCACACTAGCTACGCTTCTGATCATAGCACTCCCTCATTCCCAGGGTTAAGTGTATGAGATGTTTAGATCCACAGCTGTGTAGGAGGAGTAGTATTTGTTCACAGCCTCATCCCATATGATGAAAGTCTGTAACTGGTTCAAGTCCTAATAACAGTTGATAAAACTCATTGTTATATTATAATTACAAACCACATATTTTGCCAGTAAGAAGAGTTAAACAGAGTCAAATGCCTGTTTATGGGTTACTTGTATTATGAATACATATACTGATAAACATAACCTACAAAAAAAAACAAAAAAAAACAAACAACAAAACAAAACAAATGTGACCAGAATATCTGGACTTTGTAAATGCTAATAAACTTGACAACCCATGTCACTAGAGGTACCTGTATTTTAGATTCATATATGACTGGCATATGGAGAGTTAATTGGTGGTATTACCTTTTTTTTTTCTATGCCTTTGTATAGCTTTTTGATCCAGAGCTCTCATATTACCTGCACATCAGTATTTTATAGTTGTTGTTCAGTTGTTGCACCATTGCTGCATACATCGATGGTATAGTTTTCTGCTGCTTCTCTGTGGACCCTTGCGTGATTAAGTGACAATCATAGTGAGTGATTAATGAGCGTTTGAGCAGCTTAATATTTTGAGCTTGAATCAAGCCTGTTAAGAGGCATTTTGTTACATCTTTGCTCACCTAGATTGACCAGCAGAGACTTGTAGGGCTGGAGGTGGTAACCTGTTTAGTCTAACTACTTTTAAAATTACAAGAACACTTTGTTTTTAAAATAAGTATAATTAACACATACAACTAAACTGTGTGCTTCATAGAGTATATTTGTAAGATAAGCAGGACAATAATACACAAATTAATCTAGTAACATAACTATATGTAGCTTGTTTTGCATGCTAAGAAGCATTATTTATCTATCATCCGTCTGGCAACTTAATTCAGTTAAACTGCAATTATTCATATTACTTTAGCATCTACTGCTAAGAAAATATGCAGCTGTTTTTATTTACTGGCTCTTTTGAACAACATTGTTGTATATAGTATTGCATTGATTGCTTGAGTCACTTGAAGTCTGGCATTTGTTCAGGTTCATTTTAGGAATGTCATCGGCCTTACCAGGCCATTGAGTCTCTCTGGAAAGCACTTGTGTGTTAATATTTGTACATCTTGTCATCCTTTTTGCATCCCCATGCCATGTGCAGTTTAAAAAGTTTGTTTTAACTTGCTATCAAGTGGCTAGTCTTTTCTAACATAGCTTTATTCTACCCCTGAATTACTTTGTTTTATTTATTACCATTAAATATAAATATACAATATTCAGGTCATAGTTCATATTTCTGTTTACAAGTGGCACTTACATATATTTCTAACATGGGTGCATTTTATCTAATCATAACAAAATGTCGGCTTTTTTTTCCATAATGCACTATTCGTTATGCATTAATTAAAATCTAAAATAACAATGATGGACTGCTTTGCATCCATCTGCCTTGATTCATTTGTGAAGGAAGATGTCCTGTTTAAATGCTACAAACACAAAACGGTTAACAATAGCAGACATGGATTTGTTAATGAAGAATGCACACTGCATTCTCAGTGCGATTGTACTAAAGACCTTGAAGCTCAACATACAGCTCTTATATAGCAGAAAGAAAGTAGTAAAATGAGCAGCTTAGTGCCACTTAAACAATTGTATTCAGGTGTGGTGAGACTGAGCTCAGAATGGGTAACCTGAACAGCAATGTGATGAATATGAGACAATTGAAGTGAAGGGATGTGGTGAGGCCCAGATCATGATTAATCTCAAACAACTTTGAAGTACTTTCAAATGAAGAAGTACAAATCAACCCACAAGCTGACACTAACCCTTGATTGGCTCTAATTTTTATAACAATGATGTACCAACAGTGAATGCAGCTAGTCAAACAGTCAACATATTTTATAAAATAGGAAAACTTGTTCATCGTGGAAACTGGACTACAGAATGAGAGAGAAGGAAATGACTGTAGCAACTGCTGAGAAATGAAGCATGTACAGCACATACGCTGTAACATGTCAAACAAACTTCTGTGAATTTCATTATAGACCACCAATGCAATTCTTATGCATTTTCTGACACTGTTGTTGTTGCCCCCTACCTCAATACTTGCTACTTAGCTGAAATGTCTCTTTTGCTGAAATCCCCTACTTGTACTGTAATGGACATCTGCTTAAACATTTTAGTGTATAAATTTGTATTGTGTTTATTGTATTTTGCTATAATCCTGTGATTGCTTTACTTGCATAATTGTACTGTGGAGCTTTCCTCCCCGGGTCTCTGCTAAAAAAGGGTACAAGCTCAGTCGGACTATCCTGATCAACAATTTCAAATAAATAAATAAAGTTGTTGTTGTTTGTCTTTCAGCTTATCTGTTTTCCAACTGTTCATAAAAATAATATAGTAAATGGAATTGTAGCTCAAACAAGTAAGGGAAGTCAAGATGTCGTTTGTTGTATATCCATTATTAATACAGTGTTTTTATGCAAGAAAAGGAAGGAATACGTTCACAACTACTCAATCAGTATCAACTGGTGATATAGCCGTCAGCTCAGATATAAAGACTGACATTGCCAGCAGTCACAGCTTATGGAAACATCAGCATTCTTACCTAGAACAAATACATGGCAAGGCCAACGGCTTAGGGTCTGTATACTGAAAAACGTAATGTGGCAAGACTGTTGCACTGCGGATTGTGCAACACTACAATATAAAAGACGCAGAAAAGCACTGGAAATATGATCCACAAAGTATTACAGAGAAAGACGAAGTTTATATTAAATGAGATTATGCATCATCAGTTAAAAAATAGATGTAAGAAACCCCACATGTAGTTGTTCAAAAAAAAAAAAGTAGCAATGGTCACTGAAATTCCTGTATTCAGCAATTACAGTGTCATATGTACAGATAGACTAAAAGTAATAAAATACCAGGATATGACAACAGAAATGAGAGTAATGCTGAAGAAAGATACTCAGAAAATTCCAATAGTAGTAGGAGTGGCGTGACTAATAAAATAGAATTTTCAATCAAACTTAAATATGTTACCAGGACATATAATGACATATGAACTGCAGAAGGAGATATTCTGAGTACATTGAGGGTGCTGAGAAGATCACTTTTAACTAATATTAAAAAAAAAAAAAAAAAACTTATTTCATGAACTCTAATCATAGCCTGACTTAGGACTGGGGTAATTTCCTGCCATGAAATAAAAAACTCCATACTCTTTGAGAAATGAAACCAAGAAAAATACATAATCAGTCAGAGCATGCATAGCACCTGATGAGCTCTGATATACCTAATAAAAATGATAGGAATTCACCAGACAGTGAAATATAAGTGAAATTATTAAGGAAGAATGTTGTGCCACTTCAGCAACATCTAGATAATAAGAAACAAAAGAAGAGCTCTCTTAGAAACAGGAGTACTCCAGCACCATTCAACAGTAACCTGCTCTCCGATATTTTAAGTTTTTTCCAGCACACACTTACTATCAAAGTAATGCTGACAAAGTAAAGATCACACGAAATTCAATGGTCAACTGTTTCATAGGTTCATAGGTAGGTACTAGGCTACTGGCCCTAGGGCCTATATGAGCCTAGCCAAAACCTATATAAGCCTAGCCAAATGGTACCCTGGCTTTTCCACCCAAGAAAATTATTTTCCTGTGCCCCTGTCAAACAGAGCCACAGAAGTGATCACCGGGGTGAATTTCTTATCTCCCATCCAATCATCAAGATTTTTCTTGAAGAGTTAGGGTTACCACCTGTCCCACTTTGCAAGGGACAGTCCCTCTTTGGGCAGCTGTGCCCTGACAAAAAAATTTAAAAATGGCAAATGTCCTGAGATTTTAGGACAAAGTTATTTCTTATATTTTATGTAATAGTTGCATAAAACAGTTATTCTGTATCTAAAATACCTAATGTTATAAGAAGCAGAATAAGCAACTAAAATGCTACAATAATAAGCTTTTATTTAGGTAAAAAAGTTAAGTTCTATCCTTTCTACTGACTGTGGGTATGTGTCAGCCTGTAAAATCTGATGTTTGTCCTGAAAATGTCCCACTTTGGCCATTTGAAATGGTGGCAACCCTATGAAGAGTGCTAATGAGGAGCTTTGTTTGATATAGATAGGTAGTTTGTTCCAGAGTATGGGTAGTCTCTGGGACAGGAATCTATCCCTCCAGCATGTTCTGTTTATTGTGGTGACAAGATTTAGGTCCCTAGAGTGTGTAGCTCAGAGGGATTGGGATTTCTTTAAGTGGAGCATGTCCAACAGCTCTGGGTTTTACATAGCTTTGTATGTTAGGCAGAGATCGCATCTGAGTAGGCGAAATGTGACAGAGTAAAGCTGGAGTTTTTTCAGATGGTCTGCATAGGGCATATGTTTGAGGCCAGTAATCCTCTTTGTGAGATATTTCTGCGGCCTTTCCAGTTGTAGATGTCTTGTGAGGTACATACCAAAAGGGGCATTGTACTCTATAATGGGTCTAATGAGGGATGAGTAGAGGGGAACAATGACCTCATTTTTCCTGGATGAGAAACCTTTTGTGATGAGGTGTGCCACGTAGAAAGATTTTCTGACTACTGTGGCGATGTGATTATCAAAGGAGAGAATACTTGGTCTGTTATCACACTTTGAGTGTTAAGTAGACTACCGCCTATGTGGTATTTCATGGGTACAGAGTTATTACCAAAAGGGATGACAATGCACTTTTTGGCATTGAGATTGAGGCCATGGCTTTGACACCAGGCATCTGTCTCAGTGAGGCTCTTTTGTAGGATGTCCACATCATTAGGAGTTTTGATTATGGCTTCTAGTTTGCAGTCATCTGCGAAATTTGTTAGCCAAAGACCTTCTGTGTTAACTTGTACTTCAGAGAAGTAGATACCAAACAGGAGAGGACCTAGGACTGAACCCTGTGGTACTCCACTTGTCACTGGTCTGAAGTTGGATTTAGAGTCTACTACTTTTACAGTGTGGGTTCTGTCAGAGAGCCAGTTGGCAACCCATCTTGTGACATAGGGATTTATACCTAGTTTAGTGAGATTATCTATAATTCTAGAGTGGGCGATGGTGTTGAAAGCCTTGGCGAGATCTAGATAGGCTGTGTGAGCCACCTTACCCTCACCTATGGCTTTGGTGACCGCTTCAAAGACGTCTGTCAGGTTTAGGAGACATGATCTGCCTTTTACAAACCCAAACTGGGTAGGGTCCAGAGTTTGGAGATTACCAATGTCATTGTTTATAAGTTCCATAATGATATGTTCCATGGCCTTGCAGACCAGGCTCATTAGGTTAATGGGGTGGTAGTTCCCGGGGTCCGTGGTGGCTCCCCCTTTGTGGAATGGGATAACTGTTGCTGTGTGCCATTCAATGGGCACAAAGCCTGAGGTGAGGCTATGAGTAAACATGGTACTTAGGTGGGGTGCCAGTCCGTTCTGTAGTTTATGTAGAACACAGCCTGGGGTGTTCTCAGGTCCCCATGGATGCTGCGTTGTTGGCTTTTGACAGGGGTGGCTCATGATTTTGGACTGCAGGACTGCAGCCCTCCCCAGCTGTGTATCACAATGGTACAATCCAATAACTTCAGTAACTTCACATAGAAAGTGAATCCGGACTGCTGCTTACCAGTCTGGATTCAGGAAGAAGGCAGCTGACTGTTGATGCCCCAGAAGTGCATGCAGTGCAAACTGCATAGACTGGAAGGGGATCGGACTGCAAGGTCAGCAGTCTTGGAATGGAACATTCACAAACAGGAAACCAGAAATGTGCATTCCAATGTGCACAGATGAGAAGAGCCAGCTTTGGATTTCTTTTGCTGCCAGCAAAACCATTTGGAGTTTATTCTGAGTAATTTCTGACAAAACCATTGGATTTGTTTTGCAGAGCCAAGCTTTGGATTTTATTTTCCTGCAGAGAAAGTTTGCAGCTTGGATGTTATATTGCAGGTAGGAACTGAGAAAGCCATTTGGAGTGTAGTTTGTGGCTGCCGAGAAAGCTGTTAGTTTATTTTGCTGCTCTACCAAGTGTGGGATGTAAGTTGTTAGTTTCTTTTGCTGCTGTGGATATTGCAGGTAGGGACTGAGAAAGCCATTTGGATTGTAGCTTGCGGCTGCCGAGAAAGCCTCTGATTGCAGTGTGTGTTATATTGTAGGTAGGGACTGAGGGTAGTTTGCGGCAGGTAGAGACTGAGAAAGACATTTGAAGTGTAGTTTGCAGCTGCAAAGAAAGCTGCCAATTGCAGTGTGTGTTATATTGCAGGTAGCGACTGGTGTGTGAGTGTGTGCTATATTGCAGGTAGAGACTGGTGTGTGAGTGTGTGTTATATTGCAGGAAGGGACTGGTGTGTGAGTGTGTGTTATATTGCAGGTAGGGACTGATGTGTGAGCGTGTGTTATATTGCAGGTAGGGACTGGTGTGTGAGTGTGTATTACATTGTAGGTAGGGACTGGTGTGTGAGTGTGTGTTATATTCCAGGTAGGGACTGAGGGTAGTTTACGGCAGGTAGGGACTGGTGTGTGTGTGTAAAATGCTCCAGTTGAGTTATACTGGTGGCTATAGGGAGAACTCAGGAAAGGATACCTGCTGGTTAGAGAATACCTCAGGCTTGAACCTTGTACCCTGGGTTCAGGTAACAAGAGCTTGAATTCCCTACCCATCACCATCTGTGAAACTTCTGCAGATTTTTTCCTCATATTTTGTTCTGTTCTGTTCATCATAAAATCTGTGGTTTCTGAATTTGTAATTCATTAGAGATTTGATGGTGCAGTTGTAGCATTGTTGTCTTACAGCTAGAGGTTCTCTGGTTTGATTCTTGACTGGGGTGCTTTCTGTGTGGAGTCTGCATGTCCTCCTTGTGTGTGGGCTTGCTCTGGTGTCCTCCCATGTTGCAAAGACATGTGTCTGCAGTATTTCTCCCTGGGCCTCTGCTGAAAATTGGGTTTTGTTCCAAGTCAGACTTTCCTGGTCAACAAATGTTAAATAAAATTGACAGGCATTTGCATTTCAAACTTCATATCCTTTAGAAAATACATAGTAACACAAAACCTTTTATTCTAGCAATTTTCTAAGTTTATCAGATGAATATTTGAAATTTCTCCCTATATTTGGGACTGTATTCCCACATTATTGGCATCATCCAGGTGTTTTGTGCTAAGTGGTTGACAGCTATGGTGAGAACTGAATTCACTAAAGGGTAGCCATTTAAAATTCAGTCTTCCTCTCTTTCATAAAACAGCTGATATGGCATAGTGGTATGTTGCTCTGACTGTTTTACACATGGTCCTGGCTTCAAGACTTGGCAGTGATTTTATATTAGCAATTTTCCAAAATTATACAAGCAATGTTTAAAATGTGTCCCAGGTTTTTGGGCTTTTGTCCCTCTCCAGTAAATTTTGGCTTTTTCCATATTTCTTGTGCTGCAAAATTGAGAGATACAGTTGATTGTCGAGTAGATTTTACGAGGAGCTGAGAGCTGCCAGGGAACAGAAGTTTAGTGCTGCTTATGCTAAGTTTGTTTGTATTGTTAATAGCACAACAGGTAGTGTATTTGCTTTTGATGCAGAAGGTTGTGGGTTCTACTCCCACAGGGGGGTGGGTGCTGCCATACTGAGAATGTCCTCGTTGGCGAAGATACATGCACTTTATTTGTAGATGAAACAATGAAATAAAAAGTTGTTTGCTAGCAGCAACCTCTTCATTAGTTACAGATCTCTTTAATATGGAATTTTATAGATGAGTTTTACTTCTGCAGGGATTGTGCATATTTACTGATACTGGTGGATTGTAGAAGTTTGAGTAGACTTTTGTGATGGAAATGTTCTCAACTGGCCAGTTTTGTCATTATTGGTGCATGCATTTTGTTTCATTGTTTACTGGAAAAAATGTTCAAAATAATAAATTTAAAACACCCTCTGACAACTGCACTGTATTACACAAGGAATATAATTTAATATAATCAGGAAGGTGTATCACACAACACATGTATGTCTTGTGTGCAAGGGGGCTTATCATTTGAAAACAGACCAAAGTTAGTCTTTATACTAGCCAAATGTATTTTCTTTGAATGTGGATTTCAATGCTGTTTCAATGTATGTGAGTTTCAAGGGCAGGGAACTTTTAATGCTAAATCTGTTTTCATTGTAAGACTGCATTGCATTATTTAGCAGATGCCTTAGTGTCTGTGCTGTAAAATGCAAAATAAAACTTTCAAATAAAATACAAATCATTGTAGAAGTAAAGCAGTATACACATTACAGTATTTATGGTAAATGGGGTGAAACAGCCAAGTAATGGGACATTGGAATGGCTGCAGGGGGAGGCTCCATTCAACCATGATTTTGTGAGGGGGAAGGGCAGCAAACTCAAAGACAGCTCTGGCTGAACTATACCTCTCAACTGTCCAGAGTTTTGCAGAATGAATAGATTTTTGCTTCTTATTTTTGGTTTGTTCCTCATGAAATGTGTGGTTTTCTAGCAAATCATTTAGGAATTAAGTCACTAAATAATGACAGACATTGAGTTTCATACTTCATAACCTTTAGAAAAATGCATGCTAAAGCAAGACTTGTTATTCTATCAACTAAGTTTATACAAGAGCAATATTTAGTACTGTTTGTATGTTCCCCAATATGTTTGGCCTTGGCCAGATTTCCTGCATTAACAGGTTGAGAGGTACGTACAAATAAATTGCTTTATAGAATTAGGCATATCCAAACCTCTCAACTGTCCCCGATTTTGGCTCAAAATGTTGCTCTCCCTCTAATAATCCCTCCACAAAATGGCAATTTTGGAAGAAAACATGGAGGGTTTACAATTAATAAATAACTGTAATAATCAGAGTTATAGATTACTTTTATTTCAGAAATGCATGTAGATGCTCTTATTTTGTCAGCTGCTCGAATTAACAGCACTAATATTGAAAAAAGTGTCCTTTGTTTGACAGGTTCCCAGCTGTATTGTGTGGCTACTTTATATTTTTGCATCACATTTTTGGTCTATTTTTCATAAAATTGCGATTTTGCAAATTAGAGGCAAATCATTAAAGATTGAAGTTAGAAAAGAATGACAGACATTTGAGTTTCAGATTTCATACCCTTCAGAAAATTCATACTAATGTAAGACCTACTATTCTATTAGAAAGTTAATAAGAGCAATATTTAAATATTGTCCTTATTTTTGGGCCTTTGTCCCACTTCTGTGTATGGCTTTGTCCAGATTTCTTGCTCTGAGGTTGAGAGATATGACAAATGTGTCAGGGCCTGGTATCACAGTCAGCCAGAGACATTTCAAATTGTGACATACTTGTTGCACCCCACTCCCCCCATGTAGTGACTCTGGATGTGTCCAAGCAAGGCAAGGAGCAGTTATGCAGTGTAAGTGTGCAGAGTATCCCTCCATCCAAGGTAGACAAGTACTACATTGGCTTTTCATCTGTCCTTGCTTGATTTTGCAGAATGTTCAGGCTTTCTGTCATACTTTTATACTGTTGATTTATGCTTCTTATTATTTAGAAAGTGCCCATTGCTCTGTGTTTAAGTAGCAATGCTTTAATGACCATCAGGTAAGCTTGTCTGAGATTATAAGATGCAAGTAAGCTTTAATAAGCATACTGTTAAAGAACTGTCAACATTGAAAGCCTTTTTTTTTGTTGCCATGCAGAGAATACTTACATAACTAGATAACGTATAAGCCTTGGGTACTGAAATGCATATGACAGTATTTGTAATAAAGGGCAGGATTACAGTATTTTAAGAAGTTCATTACCTTTGTTGAAGACTTGCAGTCATCTTTGCAGGCTTTACCCGTAAACTAAACAGAATGCCAATCTATCATGTGTGGTCCATAACCTGTGCAGTAATCCTTTAAGCAACTTATCTTGAGCATGTTTCTTGTTTGCTGTTCATTTTTTACTTTGATCATGTTTTCCCCATGAAAGAAGTAGATAGTTGTTGTTAGGCAGCAGGTCTATTTTTGGATAAGAAACATTTTTACAAGTGGGGATATCACAGAGATTGCTACTTTCAGAATGTTACTTGGTACTTTTATAAAGCTGAATATAAATTATAATTAGAACTGCAGTGCAAGGAGAAGTGGTTTGAGTTGAGTGCCACTTGTTTTTCATATACTTGACTTTGACTGGCATTCCAGTAATGTATTTAAAAAGTAATTTATTTTTTTTATGCCTTGCAAACTTTTTGTTTCCATCTAGATATTAAGTAAGCTGTCATGCAGCCAATGAATTGAAATATTTTTTTTTCTTCTACACTTCGTTTTGTCTTGATTGAACTCTCATAATGACGGTTTGGTACTCACGTCAGCGTATTTAATTAAAGTTCCAATTTTTGTGGTTTTGAGTATAGCTCTTCCTCTTTCTAGTTGGCCGCACCCTTTCCCATTGGCCCCACCCATTCAGCTGTCATCTGCAGCCATCTCCCTTTAATTTGAAGTCACCAGCCACCACTGGCTTTGGAGAGTGTGTTTTTTTACCTGTGCAGCCATGATTGCAGGAACTTTGCATTCTTCTGGTATAAAGATGGGCCCTTTAGGGGGTGAGAGAGGGGTAAAGTTAGCACTGAACCTATCTGCTAGGATGTTGGCAATATCAGTTGGTTCTGATTATTTAGTGCCATTGTGCTATAACTCAGAGAAGATCTGAATGTTGCCATTTAGATTCTTGGCATAGCTTTAGAATGCTTTGTGGTTGTCTTTAGAATCAGTGGCGATTTTGTTTTCGTTACTAGCTTTGGAGGATTTTATGAGGGATCTCAGCTTCTTACTGAGGCTGTCCACAAGAGTTCCTTGAATCATGGGATTTTACTCTTTTTTGCAAAAGTTTCTTACTTCTGTTGTAGAGTTTGTTTATGGCAGGGTACCACCAGATTGGCTTCCTTTTTTTGGAGGATAGCATCTTGGTTATTTTAGAGAGTGCATGATCCATGCACTCATGTAAGTGCTTATAAAGTGCGTTTGTATAGGATTCAGCAGTTGTACATTGTCCATCAGCATGGGTGTCATGAATTTGCCACTTCTGTCTTAAGAAGCGTGAAGTTGGCTTTGGAGAAATTTTTTACAGTGGTTTCCCTAATGGGGTGGGGTAGGATGTGGCTGTCTAGGGTGATTAGCTTGTGATCGGATCTGACCAACAAGGAACTGATCTCTGGTAGGGAACACCGGTTGCTCATTTGTTAATGACCAATTCTAGGATATTGCTACCCCTGGTGGGGGTGTGGATAAGTTGATCCAAGGAGATGGAATTTATGAATTCCAGAAAATGTTGAGCACGAATTGGTACATGAGTAATTTTCCCAGTTAATGGTGGGGTAGTTGAAATCGCCTATTATTAGGGTGTTAGGTTGTATCCTAATATTTTCCAGTGTATCAAGAAATGAGGAGTGGGAATCCTGGCGCATGGTGGGGGATCTGTAGCAAGCTACAATTTGGATTGCGGTCTTGCCCAAAGTTAGTTGCACTTGGATAATCTCGGATACATTATGCTGAGCAAATAGCCTGGAGGTGTGGATATCATTAATGAATATGGACACGCCTCCACCTTTATTGTTTCGGTCTAGGTTAGGTGGCCGAAAGGTATGGTATAAATTATAGCCTGGTAATGCAGGGGTGCTCTCTGGAGCCTTGAACCAGGTCTCTGTCACTGCACAGATGTTGATGTTCTCCATTTTAAGGAGTGCCTCGAGTGAGTGCATTTTGAGGTTTAGACTTCTAACATTAAGTAGCATTACCCTCAGATTTTGCTTGCTTGTACCTGTTACAGTGCTGAATTTGTCATTTGAACCTTGCCTAAAAAAAGGCAGTGTAGGGGTGGCAAGAGCCTTAGCCAGTATCCGGAATCCCAAGAGCGACAGGTGCAGGCCACCTCTGGCAAAGCATCGTGGTTTGTCGATCATGTCATCCCAGGCAGGCAGATACTGGATCCCCTTTGAATGCCACCAGAAGCTTAGCCAATTGTTGAAGTCAATCATGTTGTCCTTGTACTGTGGTTTCATTCTGGGTGATGGCAGGATGCTACTCAAGGCTAGGGTCATACCTGCCTGGGCTACAAGATCGGACAGCTCTTCTATGTCTCTTTTCATGTAGTCCAGAGAGGTATGTCTCAGGTCATTCACACCAGCATGAACAATGACAGAGTCATATTTGTACTTGTTGTGTAGTGATCTGAGTGCATGCATTATGTGGTGGATCCTGGCACCTGACAAACAGCTAACAGTAATTTTCTCCTTGTTTAGCCTGATGAGTGGAACATCAGTGTGCCTGACTATAGAGTCACCTATGACTAGAGTGTTGGGTACGTTGTTATGCCTTATGGGCTGTGGTTGAGTGGCACACTGACTTTGTGGGCTATGTGTCATTTGGGTTGTGTTGGGGGGTGGAGGATACTTGCGTTTCTGCTTTGGAGGTCCCTGTTGCTTGGGCAGATTTTTTTTTGAGAGCCTCCATGAATGTAGGTGTGTGTTTTGTGTTTCTATGTGTGTGTTTTATTGGTGTAGGTTTTGAGGGACTATGTGATGAATGTGGTGTGGTGCAAGTGTTTACCTTCTCCTCTTGACTGTCTTGTCCAGTCTTGGGTTAAGAGGGCTTTGCTTCCACTTTGGCTATATATGTGTATCTCTCACAGGTTGTAGTGTTGGATGGTAGGATGAGAGGGTTGTCTGTGTACATGAGGCAATTACTGCATTGCCCCAAGATGCCCAGATTCATCAGGTAGACAAGAGAAAACACTGGGAGCTGACTCTTAGACATGGCTGGATAAGTGCTTATTTATTAAGTACTAAAAACTGTTTTCCTCTAGACAAGTGAGGAAAGTTGAGTGCTGTAGTAATTTGTAGCTTATTTAGTGCTTACAATGAGTTCTGAACAAGTGCTGAGCTCAAAGAAACAGATTTGAGTGCTGAAACTTTTAAACTGGCTAGTTCTAATAAACAAAATTAAGCTAGAAGGCTTCCCTCCAACACAGAAAAGCTTGGGGCTCAGAAGCTTACAAACAGTCCTGGATATAGCAAATCTGTATCTGGACTAGACGGCTTACAGGAAAGGCAGGAAACAAGCTTAGATTTTTTTTTTTTTTTTTTTTTATAAAGTAGAAAGGGGAAACAAGTAGCAGAAACTAACTGGGTTGGCCTTCTCAAATGTTCTCCCTGGATTAAGTAGAATGAGGTAATGACACTAGACTGGGAGGAGTGCCCCAGATCAAATTTACAGTAGGGGCAGACAACTGCAAAGCCACCGAGTATAAAAACAGGATACCAATAGGAAGGGTTGGTGGGGAAACAAAAATCAGAACAAACAAACCCAACCAGATGGTTAACAATTGTAGAAAATTTCTAGTTAATACCTCACACACACAGTGAAACTAGCTAGAAAAGTATTTGCTGACAATAAAAGTGCTATAAATAACTCAAAAGTAAGCAAAAAACAGGATACTTAATGTTATATATCACAGATTAGTTTGCTCAGATCCCTTCTTCTGACTTCTTCCGATTAGCTCAGTGTGAAATGGCAGAAACACTCACAAGTTAACTTCTTAAGTAACAAAGTCGAAACCTGAAACAACTTTAAAAAAAAAGCTTGAAAGAACCAATGAGGTGCTTACTCCAAGCCATAGTCAATGTAACCCCAATCAGCCAATGACCAGAAACAATTCATTCTCACTGAAATGCTATACTGGCTTTGATTAAACTACGATGGCCTGGAACATGTGCTCAGACACACAGCCTCTACTAACAAACAAGTAGGCCTAAAACACAAGCCTGAATATGGACAATGCTACACTACCCACACTACTTGGGTAGAAAAAAAAACTGCAGAAATGTTTAAACAGATAAAGGATCAAGGAGACTTGAGAGAATGCTTTTAACTGCAAACAAGTTTTATGATACACTCTTTAGCAGGAAATCAGAACAAACAAACCCAACCAGATGCTTAGCAATTGTAGAAAATTTCTAGTTAATACCTCACACAAACACAGTGAAACTAGCGAGAAATGTATATGCAGACAATAAAGTGCTATAATTAACTCAAAAATAAGCAAAAAAACAGCATACTTAATGTTATATAGCACCGATTAGTTGGCTTAGAGTCCTTCCTCCGACTAGCTCAGTGTGAAATGGTAGAAACACTCACAAGTTAACTTCTTAAGTAACAAAGTTGAAATCTGAAAGAACTTAAAAAAAAAAGCTTGAAAAAACCATTGAGGTGCTTACTCCAAGCTGTACTCCAAGTAACCCCAATCAGCCAATGACCATAAGCAATTCACTCTCACTGAAATGCTATACTGGCTTTGGTTAAACTACTATGGCCTGGAACATGTGCTCAGACACACAGCCTCTACTAACAAACAACTAGGCCCAAAATACAAGCCTGAATATTGACAATGCTACACTATCCACACTACTTAGGTAGAAAAAAAACTGCAGGAATGTTTAAACATATAAAGGATCAAGGAGACTCTAGAGAATGCTTTTAACTGCAAACAAGTTATATGATACACTCCTTAGCAGGAAATCAGAACAAACAAACCCAACCAGATGCTTAACAATTGTAGAAAATTTCTTGTTACTACCTCACATACACAGTGAAACTAGCTAGAAAAGTATATGCAGACAATAAAAGTGCCATAAATAACTCAAACATAAGCAAAAAACAGGATACTTAATGTTATATATCACAGATTAGTTGGCTCTGAGCCCTTCCTCCGACTTCCTCCGATTAGCTCAGTGTGAAATGGCAAAATCACTCACAAGTTAACTTCTTAAGTAACAAAGTTGAAACCTGAAAAAACTTAAAAAAAAGCTTGAAAGAACCAATGAGGTGCTTACTCCAAGCCGTAGTCCAGGTAACCCCAATCAGCCAATGACCATAAACAATTCACTCTCACTGAAATGCTATACTGGCTTTGGTTAAACTACAATGGCCTGGAGCATGTGCTCAGACACACAGCCTCTACTAACAAACAACTAGGCCCAAAATACAAGCCTGAATATGGACAATGCTGCACTACCCACACTACTTAGGTAGAAAAAAAACTGCAGAAATGTTTAAACAGATAAAGGATCAAGGAGACTCTAGAGAATGCTTTTAACTGCAAACAAGTTATATGATACTCTCCTTAGCAGGAAATCAGAACAAACAAACCCAACCAGATGCTTAACAACTATCAGTTTCCATCTGCTAAAAGACAGTACTAATTGTAAATATTTAATAATCAATGCTAGGGTTAATGACTTGGGATTCATTCTTCTTAAGAATATCCATTGTCTATGAGTAATGGAGTCATACAATTAATATATTGTGAAAGTCACATGGACTGAAACTTTTCCATCAGCCAGCCCTTTAAACTATATACACACCAAGGAAAGAGTATATTAATACCAGCCGTTGCCAGTTTAGTTTAAGTAAAGGACTTTCTACCAGGAAGAAACACATATGGACCAAGGCTTGTTTGGAAATAATGTTTTTCATTTCAGTTATTAAGTGAGGAAAATTTTCTGAGACTAAGGTGAAAGCTACTCTAGTGGCTTTCTTGAGAGGCAATCCTCAGGTCTGTTAAATCCTCACACTTTGGAAAATGTGATGTGATGATATGTCAGAGGATAAGTCAGTGAACCTTTACTCTGCCAATTTACATACTCTTGTTGACAGGTATTATGAACTTGAAGTTTTTATTATCAGAGATGGTCATAAGGGAGTTGTCATAATTTAAGTATGGGGTACTGAACATGTTAAGTTAGAAAACTATAGTAAGTTCATAGTGACTGCATAGGAGAGAATGATTTGTGGTAATCTCCCACATTCATCTATTTTGGGCAGAATGCTTCACAAACATCAAGGGATGAGATTCTAGTTGTTGAACTAGTAGCTTTATTTAAATCTTCAATGTTTCATGTTACTGTATGTTATAGAATGTCTGATACAGACAGTGAAGCTTATCAGAGATGTGAGTGCCTGACATTATGTATCACTGATGAGACTTCTCAAACTATTCAAAAATCAATTGGCAAGCCTTTCCTGTATATTTCATTTTGAGTTTGAGCTCTTAGATCCTACAACAGTGCAATTCTATTACAGTTAGCTGATAACCCTACAAAGGCAAATAATAAATTATCCCTTAGATTGACAAGAGCTTAATGTGATGCAGAAACCCTGTCTTCAAAGATACGTGCATTGCAGTAAGACTTTCCACAGCTTTAAATGCATTTGATATTATTGTATTTTAATGAGTCTTTCTGCATCTCTTTCTCTCTCTCTGTGTATATATATGTATATGTGTATATATATATATATATATATATATATATATATATATATATATATATATAGGTCTACTTCACATGAAAGAAATCTCATTTGACTGAATTTCATTTGACCAAGACTATAATACTGAATGTTCAAAATACTGAAAACTCATTTCACTGAATCTCATTATACTGAATTGTAAGCCATAGACATGATGTGGGTTTCTCTTCTCCTGCGACTTGCTTGTGATAAAAAGAATTACTTGTAAGTTATAGTGCTGATTTTCAGAATACCAATAGTCATATAGAAAGTAGTGTTGTCGTGTTTCTAAATGTGGGTATGTCTATTTAGATTTTTATGGGAAGTATCTAAAGTAATACTCCGGATATTTTGTGCATTCCCAGCAGTAGTGGCAGTGTGTAGACTACTGTAAGGTAAGTAAAAGGTATATGTCCTTTTCCTCACTGTAGTCTGATCCTGGAGTTAGTATATATTTAGTTGGGGGGGGGGTTGGGGCACGTAGGCCCCCACCTGGTTTGGTTTTATATCGTCTGGTTTCTGTTATAAGGATACATAAGTAGTTTTTAAGTTCTGGAAAGAGTTAGTCATTGGTGTTGTAAGTGTGCATGTCTATGATTTACAAGTTAGTATTTTGAAATCAGCATTGTAAGTTTTCAATATAATGAGTTTCAGTCAAGTGAGTTTTCAGCATTTTGAAAATTAGGTATTGTGGTCTCGGTCAAATGGAAGTCAGTCAAATGAGATTTCAGTCATGTGAAGTAGACCCATATAGATACATATGCTTTTGACATCCATGATTATTTAATACTTTACAAAACATATATTCTTTAATGGTATCATTATCAACAATAATTGGACTGCAGTTTTCTTTGTGTTTGTAGTTTTCCTCCCCAGCCCACAGCAGCAACACCACCACAGCCAGCTGAGCATTCAGCACATCTGGGACCAAGCCTACCCCACTTGCAAGCATGCCTTTTACCTTATTTGCATTACCTGCTTCAGGCAGTCCTGCACTGGTGGTTATTACATGGGTATCTACTGATAGCAGTGGGAGTGGAGGTAACATCTTTGTATCCCATTGGCAGCTGGCAGACACTATAAATTATATAATTGATGGGATATTGGATGCCTGCATTTGCCACATGGAGACCATGCTCCTGAGACTAATTGAGTCACATCCCTCTCAACAATAACTCCACCTTCTGAGCCAGCATCCAGATGACAGTACCCAGGGTAACATATAATTTCTTACTGTATCTCAGCTGGCAGAGACTGCATTTGTGAATTCCCAAGTCTATCTTTTAATCCAGTGTTCCTTCCCTTTTGTGTCAATGCCCACATCTGTTGGTTTTACAATCCTCACCTTCATCATTGTTTCTGTTTGTCTAATGTCACCTCAAACATTGTGTTCTCCCCTCCCTATTTGTGTTATCCCACAACCAGTTAGTCTTGTGTGCCTTTCCTTGCTACCTAACCTAACCCTCTTAAGTTCCTCTTACTTCATTTACTTCTTTTAATTCCTTCATCAACTTTCCCTTCTCTTAAAAATCAAATGGACAATGGTCCCTCAAAAAAGTTTATGCGTCCCACTCCACTTTCATCCTGGTCATTCCTCATTTGATCACCTTCTGTTTAACCCTGTAGTTGCTTCCCATTTCCATCTCTGTCTATACTCCCATTTCCTTTAATCTGGTCAAAAATGATAAACACATGATGTACATGCCTCAAAAGGACTTATTAAACAATTATTTTTTGTGGTCACATGGTGCATAAGATATCACGGAAAGCACACTTGATACTCATATATCCATGACAAGAAATGGCTAATCTCATTGTATAACAAAAATGAGTTCCAATCGTTATCAAGCATTACCATTGTTTCCACAAACATTCTCCTTATATTTTTCTGGGTCTATATTATTTCTTTGAAAGATGTCTCCATTGAATCCCTATTCATTGACACAACTACATCGAATGCTGCATTCAGAGAATGATCTCTACATCAAAGTTTTTCCTTGGGAAAGTATCTAGGTGGCCAGCATCATGAATTAGCCCTTTTCCCCACTGTAGTGTGATCTCAGAGTTGGTATATATAAGTAGGGGGGATGTGGGAGGCACTGGTTGACCCCAGTATTTTACAACACACTTTTTCCATCTATATATATAGGAATATGAACAATTTTCTCTTTTTTCATTTTCAGTACAATATGACAGTCCAATTCACCAGTCCATAAATGTCTATGCTCATAAACTTTACTAATGTCTATAACTTCTTTTCATAGTTTACATAAATGTCTCTTCAAAGTCTCTTTTTCGACTTCAGTTTCAAAATGAACATGCATTTTCTTTCCTGTTTCCCTGTGAAATGCTTTGACCATATATGACTTCCAGGGATTGCAGTTATTTTTCTTTCCATACTCTTGCAAAAAGCTTTCAATGACAGAACCGGTCTCAAATATAATGTTGCAATGTATAGATTTCTTTCCAAATATTTCATTTAATTGTAAACACCGTCCTTATTGAAATGAAATGCATGCTGATACAAAGTGTCATAGTACTGGGTTAAATTCTGCACTCACACATTCTGCAATATTTTTTTCTTAGTAGCTCATTGCCTTTAGATTAATCAGTGACATCTCTGTGAAGAACTTCAAATTATAAATACCTGAAGTATCTAGCCTGAATCACAGTAAATGTGTCACACATAATATCCCTTAAAGACAGACGTGCATGTGATCTTGTGAAGAGACTGTCATGTGAGAAGGATTGTGACTTGCTGCAATGCTATGATTTACTCGATGCAGGTATACTTACAGACACTGATCTCACAGTGCTGTAGGCAATGCCATAATTTACTCGATGCAGGTATTTTTACAGACACTGATCTCATAGTGCTGCAGGCAATGCCATGATTTACTTGATGCAGGTATTCATACATAAACTGATCTCACAGTGCTGCAGGCAATGCCATGATTTACAACGTTGATCTCACAGTGCTGCAGGCAATGCCATGATTTACTTGATAAAGGTATTTTTACAGACACTGATCTCACAGTGCTGCAGGTAATACTATGATTTACTCGATGCAGGTATTCTTACAGACACTAATCTGACAGTGCTGCAGGCAATGCCATGATTTACTCGATGCAGGTATCCTTACAGACACTGATCTCACAGTGCTGCAGGCAATGCCATGATTTACTCGCAGGTATCCTTACAGACACTGATCTCACAGTGCTGCAGGCAATGCCATGATTTACTCGATGCAGATATCCTTACAGACACTGATCTCACAGTGCTGCAAGCAATGCCAGGATTTACTCAATGCAGGCATTCTTACAGACACTGATTTCACAGTGCTGTAGGCAATGCCAGGATTTACTCGATGCAGGAATCCTTACAGACACTGATCTCACAGTGCTGCAAGCAATGCCAGGATTTACTCGATGCAGGAATCCTTACAGACACTGATCTCACAGTGCTGCAAGCAATGCCAGGATTTACTCGATGCAGATATCCTTACAGACACTGATCTCACAGTGCTGCAGGCAATGCCATGATTTACTCGCAGGTATCCTTACAGACACTGATCTCACAGTGCTGCAGGCAATGCCATGATTTACTCGATGCAGGAATCCTTACAGACACTGATCTCACAGTGCTGCAAGCAATGCTAGGATTTACTCGATGCAGGTATCCTTACAGACACTGATCTCACAGTGCTGCAGGCAATGCCAGGATTTACATGATGCAGGTATTCTTACAGACACTGATCTCACAGTGCTGCAGGCAACGCCATGATTTACTCAATGCAGGCATTCTTACAGACACTGATTTCACAGTGCTGCAGGCAATGCTATGATTTACACTATGCAGGTATTGTTATAGACACTGATCTCACAGTGCTGTAGGCAATGCCATGATTTACTCAATGCAGGAATCCTTACAGACACTGATCTCACAGTGCTATAAGCGATGCCATGATTTACTCGATGCAGGTATTCTTACAGGCACTGATCTCACAGTGCTGCAGTAGCAAGACCTTGAATGAGATGTTCTGCTACATGTAGATGAATACTAACAATATCTCACAACTGTGCAGATGTTCACAGAATGTCCAGATTTTTGAGTCATGTTTTGGTTCTGTTTTTCATAAATGAAGTTAGAAAATAATTACAGACATTTGATTTCAGACTTCATAACCTTCAGAAAATTCACAGTAATGAAAAACTCTTTATTCTATCAAATTTCTAAGTTTGCAGGAGGAATATTTAAAAATTTTCCCTATTTTTGGGCCTTTGTCCCACTTTTATTTGTGGCTTTGTCCAGATTTCTTCCTCTAAGAAATTGAGAGGCATGATGCTAACATGGACTTCATGAATTCTGTTCACTTTCCTTAGGCTGTCTCATAAGTATAACTATGTTATCATCATTGTCGGCATCATCATCATCATCCATTCTGCTGCTGACATCGTCTAAATTTATCACTATGGTAGAACTGTTTGTTCCTGCTGCTGACCCTGAAAAAATTAATTAAAAACATTATTACTCAGATACTGGACTACATGTTTGTATGATGTGCAGTGAGGTGTGGAAGACCCTTACCATGTAAGGCACTATGTTCATTGCTGTTATGTGCAGAAGTGAATGGTCTATCTGTTAACAGTAGTTTTCATGTGTCACGTATAGTCATTCTGTTTGAGCAGTCATTTATCTATGAAAATATGTTATATTGGTCAAGCCAACCTTCCTGAGCAGATGTCTGTTGATGCTATAGATGTAGGTAATTATCATTGTCCACATCACCTCTGATTATGCCAGTGACCTCAACAATTGTTTCATAATCATCCCTCAAAGAGAGATGAGGTATTCCTTGTCAGGTGTTAAAGAAATAAGTATTTTGGTGCCCTCCCAGTAGTCTATAAGTCATATCATTCTGCATTGCCTTTGCTTTTGCATGTACTACCATATCAATGGCTCTCTTCTTGCATTGCGTTTATGTGTAGCTCCTTCCACCAACAGCATTTATATCCATAACCCCTTGATTCCAGGTCTTTGCCCTCTCTGCTTGTTTAGGTCCCCTTTTCCCAAAAGGTGTGTGCTGTATGTTCTAAGGGTTGCCATGATGATGCAGATCTCCTCATGGCTGCAATTGTTATTTCTCTGTCTGGATCCCTGCTACTGCATCATTCATTTACCTAAAACAACATGCTAAAGCCATATACTGAAAATTTTCATTCGCTTTTTAGCCAAAGAACACAGCAATGAAAGCATGCCTGCATAAAACACCAATAAATCAAAGATCTCCATATAAAAACATCCATGGTGACACAACACTCATATTCATACACACATACTGCAAGTCCAAATTCATCCAGTTAAGGTTGTGCTGTATTAACCTGTACAGCATCATCAATGGATGCATAGTAGTGTCTAATACACTTAACATTACACCTTCATCATATGCCATTGCTAACAGACTTGTGTCCCTCCCCTACCACTTTCCTGTATGTATACTGCCATTTTTCATTATGAGTGCCACTTCAAAATCTCCCAGTAAAGCAGCAAGTATCCTGACAAAACAATATATTAGTGAAAATGTAGTACATCACACGTCACTTCAAATTATGTACTTCTGTCCTGTAACATAATTAATAAATGCCACAAAAATGAATTTCAAAAATACCTTTCACATTATCATTATGACCACTTCCCCAAGGATTTCCAGTGCTAATGACATGAACTCCTATTTAGGGAATGACACTCATTGGTGCCAAATGAATAAAAGTTACCACAAAGTGTACAACATGAGTGCACTTAGTGCAATCTTTCTAAGTGAATAGACAGCACAATGTACACTTTGTGGTAACCTTTATGAATCCAGCCTGTTGTAGTCTAACATCAATATTAACTGCTTCCCAAAAATTGTTAACACTTTTGGTATTGTTTTCTTACTTGATTATGTTTTTGGCTTCCTAAAACATTTGCTTATTTTGTGTGATCACAACTTAATATAGCAGTCTTAGGATCATTCACATAAATTCAAGTTAATTTATTTGTACTGCATACACGTTTGGCTTAGTTATGATTATAGCTATGAATCACAGCAGTGTTGGGCCAAACTATCCTCATTAACCTGCATAGAAGTCTAATAAATCTTAAATATCCATATGATTAGAAAATAGAAAATGGAGTGAGAAACAGTTGAGTCTGCATAATACTGATGTATAATCCATGTCCTTCCTGCATAAAGTGCACACCTCATTATGATATATATATATATATATATATATATATATATATATATATATATATATATATATATATGTATAAAGATAATTACATCAACAGGAAGATTTATTTATACAGTAAAGTAAAAAAAATGAAGAAAAAAAAGAAAGATTTTTACTGATGCACTACTGAAAAAGGCATGTGTAAAGATATGCTTAAAGCATGACCTTCAGGTTTATTCTTCAAATAAAGATAATATTGCAACACAAAAGCAAAAAGATATAAGCAACATAAAAAGTAATTTCATAACTGAATTTTATTTAGTATGCCAAAGAAATGTAAACCTACTCCTTTAAAAATAAATATATATGGCTATGCGATATAGCAGTTTGTTAATACCAAACTTGTTAATAATATCAGTCGCATGCTTAATGCCTATGTATGGTAGCGGGGTTTGATTATGGTAATTTCACATCCCTAAAGGCGTGGCTCAACCTTGTGGACCACATTCCTGCACTTAGATTCTTTGTTTTGGTACTGGCAGTGCGATGGATGGCAGGAGTTGTGAATGCTCAAAACTAACCTCCAAGCTAGTCTGATAAGGAGACCGAAATCATGGCCTGCTTTCTGAGGAAGCCATAACTAGAGAGAACTGAGTCATTTGTACTCAGTACAAAGTGGGAAAATTGACATCTAGCAAGAGGCCTTTCATCACTGAAACAGATCATCCATTCTAGCCCCCACTATTGCTACAGGAATGATGACCTGTAGGAACATAGGCCTGACTAGCTGGCTGAGATGGTAGACCAGGAGATGACAAGGAGGCCAGATTTCTTTAATAAATACTTTTACATTTATTTAAAATCTTATCAAAAATATGTTTAAAAACATACCATGCAAATATTACTTTAATATAATATGAAATGTATGTGTAAGTGCAATTCAGTATCTGTATCTAAAGCAAAGGTATGTGTACCTATAAAAATATCTGTAAACAGAAATGCATGAGGCATGTTTATCTGTTGACATGCTTTTGTGTTTAAATAAAAATGAATATGCATGAGTAGAGATGTGTATGTAAGTATTCGTGTATAAAAGTGTAAAAGAAAACCTGCAGAAATGTACTTACAAATATTTTCACAACCAAAGCATTTGTATATATGTCATTAAATACTGAACATTCAAAGAGAAAGATCTTGAGTAAATTTAAAGTGATCAAAAACATAAAAAAGTAAAAATATTTGTTTTTGTGGGGGGCATGCACACCCTGTGGTAATTATATATACTAAGTCCAGCATTGCACAACAGCAGGAGCAAGGGCAAATTCCCTTACCCTCCTGCAACCTGATCTTATACAATGGCCACCAGCAAAAATACCATATAAAAGAATGTTCATTCACATGAGAGTTTTGTAGATATTACCTTGGTAATTAATTGTACTACAGTCAGACAGTTTTTACAAAGACATGCTTTGGTTTGTGTAGGCTACAAAACATTTATTAATGCCATAATGGTATAAGATAGTCATTACTTCCAAAATATTAACTGCATCTACATGATTGCTGAAGTAAGCCACCATACTCTTGGCAGAGTGGAGATGGGGGTGGGGTGGGGTTTAAAATAGCAAGTGAATGACCGTCGCAGTTTGATTACTTATGTATAGAGTCTTACTTAATCCACTTAAAGGTGTATGTTTATTAATCAGCAAATTATCAAAGCACACATTTCCATGAAATATTTGCTGTGCATCCATCGGCAACAGTAAATATGTTACATTTAATGAAAGTTGAATTGGAAGGATGTCATAACTTCTTTTCAATTGTTATAATTTTATGTGTGTGTGTGTGTGTGTGTGTGTGTACAGCTTGTTTCTTTGAGAGGAAGGAAAAAGTGTGTTTTTTAAAGCAAATTCACATAATATTGGGGGGAATTCAATAAATTTGACTGATGTTCCATGTAGGCATAGTAGCAATGAGCTTACACAGAAGTAAGCAGCCATGCAATCCAGTAAACATAGCAGAAGGGTGTGCAAAAGCTTGAGAACACGGAAGTGCCCGTGGCATGCAAATCACCTCATAAGCAGGTGAATTGCATGCAAATGAGGGTGCTGGAGTGATCCAGCAAGCAGATAGGCAGTCCTGCAGACCCAGTGTTTGTGTCCGAAGTGTACACGGAAAAGTTCCATGTACAACAAAATAAAAATGGAACAGGGGCTGTAAAAGTCCATTTAGAAGTTCAGAAATTGCATAGTAGACATAGCTATATGCAAAATTATGCATTGTGTGTCCACAAAAGCATGCAAAATAATGTAATAAATACATTTTTTTAATACCCATATTATATTTGCATGGCACGTAGCAGCATGCAAATGTACCATTATGCAAAAAATATATTAAAAAGTATAAAAACTAAAAATAAGAAATATGCAAGAATAATGCATTATAGGGCCCAGCATGGAGTATGTACAATGGTAGATGTCAATGGTTGTTAAGGAGCAGGCCCTTAAATGGTGAAGTATCCAGGTTGTGTGCATGGATGTGTATGCAAATGAGCTGGGGTTACTGAATAGCAAAAATGGGCTACTGTGTTCGCAGATAAAATCCTTATAGCAGCAGAACCATGTTGGTGTTCACAGAAGAGGTAGCTGACATCAAAAGGGGGTATGTCAGTATATGTTTAATCTGATTGGAGCTCAGCATCACACGAGCATGCAGCACACCACTCAACTAAGCAGGAGGGTGTGTCCGGTGCTGCTGAGCTTTGTTTAGCTGCGGGGCACATATTTTAGCTAGTTTAAGCTATGCTAAGCATGCCCATGCATGGGGGTGTGTCCAGACTGCTGAACAATATATATACTGGACGTATAAGAGAATTTAAGTACCTTTATCTGCTCTTTTTTTTTTTTTCAAAAAAATACAGTATTTAAATTGATTTTAACTGTGTGGAAGGAATATTAGCCGAACTGGAAGTTAGTCAGTGTTTGCTGAATTTTGTTATTTGCTAGTAATTACAGGTGTGGGGGTAGTCACATTCTTTGATTTCCTGTCCTTGCCTATTTAAGTGGTACAGTCTGAAATATTTTCTGCTTAAAAACCTCAGCTTTGGCCGGCTAAGAACTTACTATATTCAACTGGACGTATAAGAGAATTTAAGTACCTTTATCTGCTCTTTTTTTAAAAAATACAGTATTTAAATTGATTTTAACGGTGTGGAAGGAATATTAGCTGAACTGGAAGTTAGTCAGTGTTTGCTGAATTTTGTTATTTGCTAGTAATTACAGGTGTGGGGGTAGTCACATTCTTTGATTTCCTGTCCTTGCCTATTTAAGTGGTACAGTGTGAAATATTTTCTGCTTAAACCCTCAGCTTTGGCAGGCTAAGAACTTGCTATATTCAACTGGATGTATAAGAGAATTTAAGTACCTTTATCTGCTCTTTTTTTCAAACAAATACAGTATTTAAATTGATTTTAACGGTGTGGAAGGAATATTAGCTGAACTGGAAGTTAGTCAGTGTTTGCTGAATTTTGTTATTTGCTAGTAATTACAGGTGTGGGGGTAGTCACATTCTTTGATTTCCTGTCCTTGCCTATTTAAGTGGTACAGTGTGAAATATTTTCTGCTTAAAAACCTCAGCTTTGGCCGGCTAAGAACTTGCTATATTCAACTGAACGTATAAGAGAATTTAAGTACCTTTATCTGCTCTTTTTTTTTTTTTCAAAAAAATACAGTATTTAAATTGATTTTAACTGTGTGGAAGGAATATTAACTGAACTGGAAGTGTTCACTCTGCTCTTCAGTTAGTCCCGCCCACCCTCCCTGTTTTTGTTTTGGTGTTAATCTTAGTGGCCTTGCAACTGCCCGCCCCTCTTGTAAATTTGTGTTTGGATACTCCTTCTGGGCCCATCTCATTTTCTCACTCAACTGAGTGCAGTGAGATCATATCCTGATTTCAGGCACTCCTACTGTGTACAAAGAGAGCATCTGGGAAACAGAAAAAAAAATTTAAGCTTGTTTCCTGCCTTTCCTGTTAAGTGGTATAGACTATTTGTAGGCTTCTGAGCCCCCAAGCCCTTCTGTGTTGGAGGGAAGCCTTCTAGCTTAGTTTTTTTTCTTATAACTAGCCAGTTTTCTAGTTTCAGCACTCAAATCTGTTTCTTTGATCTCAGCACTTGTTCAGAAAAAAAAAAATTCATCTGCTTTTACTGTACTTGTGTTTCTACCTACTTTTTTACTTTTGCATCATCTTACAAGTACTCAATTGTATTTATTACTGCTTGGTGTAACTCATTCTAAGCCTTTTGGTTTAAACACTTGGGCTTCGGACCAGTTGTTTTGCACTGAGAGGGTTAGTGGTCTGCACTGTAGTGGCAGAACAGGTAGCTTACATCCTTCTAGGTTGGGAACTGCTGATTGAGGGCTCAGTGTCTGTTATTCTGAAAGTGTATTAATTCTGGTTTAAGCACTCATGCTTTCAGGCCAGTTATTTTACATTAAGAGGGTTCGTGGTCTGCACTCTTGTGGGAGGAGAGGCTGGACTCTGCCCTTCTGAGCTGGGAATTTCTGGTTGAAGGCTTATAGTGCATGCATATCTGAACTGTTTCTTACTGAAGTTGGTGCGCCTTGTTTGCTGTGGCATAGACTGGATTCGGGCCTGCTGGATCTTGCTTTGTTTGTGTAACTTGAGCACTAATCCAGGCATTCTCTAAAGTATTCAGTTGTATTTATTACTGCTTGGTAGTAACTTGATTAAAGTGTAGCTATCATTCTAAGTCTTTTGGATTAAGCACTTGGGCTTCAGACCAGTTGTTTTACATTAGGAAGGTTTGTGGCATGCACTGTGGTGGCAGGACAGGTAGCTTTCATCCTTCTAAGTTGGGAACTGCTGATTGAGAGCCCAGCATCTGTTATTCTTAAAGTGTATTAGTTCTGGTTTAAGCACTTGGGCTTCAGGCCAGTTATTTTACATTAAGAAGGTTTGTGGTCTGCACTCTTGTGGGAGAAGAGGCTGGACTCTGCCCTTCTGAGCTGGGAATTTCTGGTTAAAGGTTTATAGTGCCTGAATATTTGAACTGTATCTTATTGAAAATGGTACACCTTGTTTGCTGTAGCAAAGACTAGATCCAGGCCTGCTGAATCTAGCTTTGTTTATATGCTTGTTGTTTGTTTGCTTGTTATTTCCCTGGAACGCTAATTCCACCTAATACGCGGTTACTCAGCGCTTCTGTGGATCACTAGTGATATCTGCATTGCTTACTGTACTTATTTCCTTGTTTCACTTGAAAGAAAGTTACTGTTTGTCGTTTTTGCATTTAAGTTACCTGTAACACATTGCATTTAAGTTACCTAGCACTTGCTCACTAAAGCAATTATATAAGTCAGCACTAAAAATTAAAAGCACTACACCCTCACTCCCCACTGGTCCTGGTTTTCAATTATTAAGGAATTCCCAATATTATTCTAGCATGTCCAAAGGTCAGTTGTCAATCTCCTCTCCGGTCCAGCTGGTGAATCTGGGAATCTTGAGGCAATGTTACAACTGCCTCATGTACACAGACAACCCTCTCCTCCCAACAAATTCCAACACATGTGAGAGATGCAACCATATAGCCTAACTGGAGGATAAGCTCTCTCAACTCAGTACTGGCATAACCAGTCAGGAGGAGAAGGAAACCACACTCACTACAATTCCAGTCTCACATAGACCTACCACGACAGCAAACCAAACACATAATCACACAAAAACATACTCAGAGGCTCTAAATAAAGATCTGCCGAAGCAGCAGAGACCTCCAAAGCAGACACCCAAGCAGCCGCTACCCCAAAACAAAACACGTGCAACACATATCTCACAAAGCCAGTGTGCCAAACAGTCACAGCCCTTAAGACTAAACAACACACCTGATACACTTGTAATAGGTGACTCTATCGTCAGGCACACTGACGTCCCGCTCACCAGGCTGAACAAGCAGAGGGTCACGGTGAGCAGCCTGTCGGGCGCTAGGATCCGCCACATAACACAAGCACTCAGGTCACTCCAAGGCAAGTACAAATATGACTCAGTCATTGTCCATGCTGGTGTGAATGACCTGAGACGTACCTCCCTGGACTACATGAAAAGAGACATAAAGGAGCTCTCTGAGCATGTAGCCCAGGCCGGTATGACCCTGACCTTGAGTAGCATCTTAGCCTCACCAAGAATGATGCCACAATATGAAGACAAGATGATCAATTTCAACAATTGGCTTAAGTACTGGTGTCATTCAAAGGGGATCCAATGCCTGTCAGCTTGGGATGATATGCTCGACAAGCCACGATGCTTCGCTAGGGACAGCTTGCACCTGTCACCCCTGGGCTTTCGGATATTGGCAAAGGCTCTTGCTACCCTCATAGTGCCTTTAGGCAAGGCTCAAAAGACAAACCCACCTCCATAGGTATCACAAGGGATAAGAAACTAAGAGTAATGCTACTCAATGCCAGAAGTCTAAACCTCAAGATGCATGCACTCGAAACTCTCCTTAGCATGGAGAACATCGATATCTGTGCAGTAACAGAAACCTGGTTCAGGGCTCCCGAGAGCACCCCAGCACTACCAGGTTATACCTCATACCATGCTTTTCGGCCCCAAAACTTGGACCGAACCACAAAAGGAGGGGGAGTATCGATATTCATCAAAGATACCCACACCTCCAGGTTGGTAGCAAAGCACAAAGCATCAGAGACTATCCATGTGCAACTAACAGTGGGTAAAACTGCCTTCCAGTTTATAGCCTGCTACAGACCACCCTCCCAAACCCAGGAACCCCACTCGGCCTTCCTGAGAACACTGGAAAATATGAAGGTCTCTCCAAACACCATTATATTGGGCGACTTCAACTACCCAAACATAGACTGGGAGCATGACTCTAGCTCCAATACCCTAGCCCAAAGGTTCCTAGAATTTATAAACTCAAATGCTATGGAACAACTTGTTACCACTCCCACAAGAGGGGAAAACATACTGGACCTGATCATCACCAACATGGGGACTCTATGCTCCAGACCAGAAGTGTATCCCTCACTGGTAAGATCAGACCATAAACTAATCTCACTGGATATTCACATCCTGACTCCACCCCCTGCCCAGAAAACCACAGTGAAAAACTTTTCTAAAGCAAATTTCACACTCCTCAAAACTGAGGTGGAATCCTTCAAAGCCCCCAGGCCTGTGGAAAATACGGCCCAGACCGCAGAATCCTTTATAAACGCATTCTATGACCACCTTCAGGAATGCATGGATCATGCAATCCCAAATAAAACCAAGACCCAATCCTCCAAAGGCAGACGTCCTGTCTGGTGGACCCCAGCCATAAACAAACTATACAATAGAAGGAGGATGCTACTAAATGATAGAGCAAAATCCCAAAAAGGGAAGGCATCACTGATCAGTATTAGTAAAAAACTATGGGCACACATAAAATTGTCTAAGGCCAGCTTCGAGAGAAAAATTGCACAGGACACTAAGGATAATCACAAGGCTTTCTTTAGTTATGTTAGGAACCTGGGTGGTAATTCCCAGATATGCTCAGAATTAGTCCAAAATGACAAAAAATACACCGAAACCACAGACATTGCCAACATCCTAGCTGACAGGTTCAGCACAAACCCCCCCCCTCCCCACCAAAAGGGCAAATATCTATCCCAGCAGAGTGCTCCCCCCTGACATCTCAGATGCTCAGGTAAGAGCTGCCCTCTCCAAAGCAAAAAACACAGCATCAATGGGACCAGATGGTGTCCCGGGCTGCGTCCTACATGAACTCCAAGAAGAGCTAAACCCAAACATAAAACTACTGTTCAATCTCAGCCTTACTACAGGATATGTGCCCAAAGAGTGGCGTACAGCAACAGTGGTCCCTCTATATAAAGGTGGTGCCTCAACGGATCCTGGAAACTATCGCCCCATAAGCCTGACTAGCTTGGTCTGCAAAGCTATGGAAAGGATCATCATGGACCTCATAAATAAAGATATTGGGGACCTACAATCACTCGATCCTACCCAGTTCGGCTTTGTTAAGGGCAGATCCTGCCTCTTAAACCTGGTTGATTTCTTTGAAACAGTCACCAAGGCCATTGACGAGGGGAAGGTGGTCCACACAGCCTACCTGGACCTCGCAAAAGCCTTCGATACAATACCACACTAGGGCATTATAGATAAGCTCACCAGCTTAAATATAAACCCCTATGTCACTAGATGTATTGCAAACTGGCTCAAGGACAGAACCCACATGGTTAGAATTGCTGGAGCCATGTCAGACTCCAAACCAGATACAAGTGGTGTCCAACAAGGTTCAGTCCTGGGACCTCTCTTGTCTGGTATAAATTTCTCGGAGGTACAGGCCAACACGGAAGGACTGTGGCTGACCAAGTTCGCAGATGACTGCAAACAGGGCACCATAATCGAGTCTCCAGCTGACACAAGCATCCTCCAAAATGGCCTCATAGAAACAGACAACTGGTGCCAGAGCCATGGCCTCAAGCTAAATGCCAAAAAGTGTATAGTCATCCTCTTTGGCAAAAACAAAGTGCCCACTAATTACCACATAGGTGGTAATCCATTAAGTACAGAAGAAGTAATTAGGGACCTGGGGACCCAAGTTGATAGCAATCTCTCATTTGACAACCACATGGCCAAAGTGGTTAGAAAAACATTTTATATAGCCCACCTAATCATGAAGGGATTCACATCTAGATCAGGGGAGGTCATCGTGCCTCTTTACTCATCCCTCATCAGGCCCATAATTGAGTACAATGCCCATTTTGGGATGTACCTTACCAGACACCTGCAGTAACTGGAAAACCCCCAAAAGTACCTCACCAAGAGGATCAAAGGGCTCAAACAGATGCCATATGCTGCCTGGTTAAAGAAACTCCAGCTCTACTCAGTGGCATACCGCCTGTTCAGAGGCGATCTGTGCCTGATGTATAAAGCCATGTCCAACCCGGAATTAATGGACATGCTGCACCTCAGAAAATCCAAATCCCGTTGAGCTACGCGCTCGAGAGACTTGAACCTCAGCACTGAAATAAATAGGACATGCTGGAGGGACAGATTCATAACCCAGAGGCTCCCTTCACTCTGGAATAAAATCCCAGTCCAGGTTAGGCAGAGTCCCTCATTGACTCTCTTCAAGAGGAATCTTGATGAGTGGATGGGAGATCGTAGGTTTACCCCGGGTATCACTTCTGTGTCACTGTTAGACAAAGGCACAGTATACTAACCTCAAAAAAGGGCATAGCAAAATAAATTTAAAATGGGTGGCGAAGGCCAAACACATTCTGGCTAGGCTTATAAATGCCCTAGGGCAGATAGCCTAGTATGAACCTATGAACCTATGAACCTATACCAGCGCTGCTGGTTTGCATGGTGTTCCATAGTGTTTAGCTGGGAAGGCAGTTAAAAAAAAAGGGAAATTGCCTGGGAAAACCAATCATGTATAAAATATTGATAATCCCTGTTCCACTTACATTGGGCCATTCAAACCCCTCAATGATATATCTGGCAGGTGGAATACATATAGTTATCCAATTCCACAGGCTACATCTGCAGCAGAGCACTGTAAAGTATGCATATACCCTATAATCTGATTTTTTTCCCCCACACTCTGCACCATTGGAGAAGAGACTTGGGAATTTTAACAGACAGAATGCTAGGGGCTGCTGCTGCTCTGCTACATCTGTATGTGTTAGAGGCTGAGGTCAGTGCTCATGCTGCCACTGACAATAGGCCCAGACTGAGAAGGAGAAGAGCATTCAGGCCCCAGGTAAGCTTCCAGGAACTACATATGCTGGAGAATGTAGAGCACTACAGTGTGGACAGGGACATACTACAAGAACTCACTGAACTCTGCCACCCTCAACTCAGACCCAGAGCTAACAGAGGGGAACCCATCCCAGTGGAAACAAAGGTATGTATAACCCTTAGAATACAAGCTACAGGTACTTTTCAAAGACCAACTGGGGACATGATTGGGATCTCACAGACATCTGCATCCAGGGTACTCCACCATTTCCTAGCTGCCATGAAAACACATGTCAGTGAGCACATTTATTTACCCTGTGCCCCTGAGGAGAGGGTCAGCAGTATGTGTCTCTTCTACCTTGTAGCACACTACCTTGAGGTACTGGGCACCATAGACTGTTCTCATGTACACATTAAAGCACCACCCATTGAGGAGGGTAGAGTCTACATCAACCACAAGGGGTATCACCCAATCAACTGCAAGGTTGTGTGCAATGTCCAGGGCATCATCATGAATGTGTGTGCTGGCAGCCCTTGCAGTTTTATCATGACTCTCATATCTGCCATGCATCACAGCTGTACCAGATGGTCGCCAGGGGGGACATCACAAATGGCCATCTACTGGGGGTTGCTGGCTATGCACTGAAACCGTGGATGATGACAGCCATCAGAAATACACAGACACATAACAAATAATGCCATAATGAGGCACACGCACAAACTAAGAACATCATAGAGCATGTGTTTGGGCTGTTCAAGTCACAGTTCCAGTTCCTCCATATATCTTGTGGAGCCCTGCAGTACTCTTCAGCCAAATGTGCACAGATGTTCACAGTATGTGCCATGCTACACAATATGATCCTGCAGAAACAGCTGCAGCAGGATTATCACCTGGAAGGGAAACACAGCCTCTCACCAGTGCCAAGGTTCCCACAGCCACACCCACAGTGGGACTCAAAGGAGGAACCCCCTGAGGTTGTCCCTGTAGGCAGACGTAAGCATGCCCAGTAAGCCCTGGCCTTGGAAAAGAGGCAATGCATAGCACATGCACTGACAACCTAGGGTCCTAGGGATTGGCACCTTACTTCAACTCACATACATAGTAAAAAGATGCCAGCCACACCACACAACCTGTACCTTACCATGTATTGGCTGTGTACTGTGTGCATCAGACAGAGTCAGCCCTGAGAAACAGGTATCTCAACTGCTGCATGCACAAGGTAAGTCATTCTCCTTTACAACAAATATACATGGTATTAGACTATGGTAGCATATGTATGGTCCAGTTGCATTTATGTAGGGAATAGAGTGGGCAACTGGGCTCCTTGCAGAGAACAAACAGCTGTGTGGGACAACGAGTATTCTGTCCAATAGTGACTGCCCCATAATATGTAGTAGGCCACAAGGCAGGAAAACACACAGCAGTATGTTAGGGAATTGCCAAACAGTGGGGTCATTTGACAGACGCATGACTCTCAATGCTACAGTCCCCTGCCCCCAACACATCAGTGTTCACATACAACTGCAGTTAGAGTATGTTTGCAAGGATATATCAGCAGACCACACAATCCCAGGGATGTCCTAAACAACCTGGCTACATGTCCTATTTTCCACAATATGCAAGGGCCAAAGTGTATATATATCTGTCTGCTGTTGATAATGTGAGGAATTAAATCTCACTTTCTGGTGGCTGTTGTGGCTCAAGGGGCTAAGTACATTAGCATGGTTGATGTGGCTCATGGTTCGAAGCTGGCTGCCCCTGCAACTTTTGCATGTGAGGCACTCCTATGGTACGAGACCCACACACTGTCAACATGTCACAATCTGTTACTTCTAGAAAGCTGGACAAAGCCAGTGGGACAGAAGGCCAAACCGTAACCAAGAAGGTGGCTAGTATAACAACAGGTTGCAACAAGTCAGAGTAGGAGCAGGATTTAAAGGCCATCACTTCACTGTGTCAGTATGGACAATGATTCAATGGGCTCCATGTAGTAGTACATTACCAGAAAAACACAACCATATGAGGAGCAGAGCAGACATATGGGCAGAATGCTGGATATTCAACAAAACATGTACAGTCAGAGGTGTGAAGACTGTCAACCTGTGTGTGGTGTGATGTATTACTTCATCTACCCCAGTCACAGCATACCTACACCCACACAGAGCAGGAAATATGGACAAACCCATCAACAGTAGTAGGTCAAAGCCCCAAATATAAGGAGAGGGTTTAACTAGTGGCCAGAGAAATGTAGAAACTTCAGAGAATAACAGGTTGTGCAGTAGCATGGGTTCCCTGGTGTGCATGGAGTCAGTAACTCAAATGTCTGTCATCATTTCCTAATGTCAGTCTATAATGATTTGCCATTGATGAACCAGAAAATCACAATGCTATGTAAAATGTACCATACATATGATGCAAAACTATGTACAGTTTATTCCAATCTGTACAGTCGATAGGTATCAGCCTCACAGTAAGACGTTGTCCTGTTCAATTCTCAGCTAGAGCATCTTCTGTGTGGAGACATGCGTGAATGGGCGTACCTTCATTGAAGGTTGTGTGTCAGTGCCGGCAACTCGGCATGCAAAAATCTACTGCCAATCATTAGTGGACTGGAGTTCCACTGTGGCGACCCCTAACCCCTAACACACACACACACACACACACACACACACACACACACACACACACACACACACACACACACACACACACACACGTGTGTATATATGTGAGGGGATGCATAAATGTGGACACCTACATGCAGAATGCTGGGGTTATCTGCACCTAAACACATAACAGTTGTCTGATGGTGAAAGACCAAGGCCACATAATGACATAATCCATCCAACCACAGAACCCTGTGGAATGACACTCAGACAGACAGTGGTGAGCAGGTGATGTAATGTGCTATGACATCAACGCAGGACTTGGACAGGCCATATTGTTACTGGCCAATTGTCCACCTAGCAAAGTGCAACTGGCCAGAAATGCAATACTAGTAACCATACACACATAGCAGGAGTATTAACAGCAAGAGATACAATAACAGCATAAAGCAGGTTCCCTCTGCAGGCCACAGAGTAAGACACTTGGGTAAGGCAAGGCAAGTTTGCACAGCCAATAGCTACTTTGGCTACAGCCACATGTGCACTACATGTAACAACTGGTATGTGTAATTCATACTGTGAGCTGTAGTATGTAATAGTAAGTAGGCAGGGGTTCGAATCTCACAGCAGCCACCTTGTGTGTGTGCATGTTTGTGTGTAAATATTTCCCTTACAGTATTACAGCCATGCCTATCTCAGAGCAATGGTCAATCATTTTATGTGCCTGTGACTAGCATCCTCCCCAACACTGGCCTCCCTAGCATCTTCCCTAGTACTGGCCTCCCTGTCAACACCTGCTGATGTCATCCACCTTAACAGCAGTGGCTGACAATATCAAAACAGATAAGCTCTGTGGTGCATGTGATAACAATGTAGTTTATACTAATAGATATGTAGATGTTCTAATCTACCAAAAGGCAACTGTGTGTGTGTAAATATATCCCCTTGCAGCAACGTGTCTGTCTCTGTGCATATACATGTTAAAGCCCTGTGACTACCTGCCAGCCTCCCCAGTGGCCTCCTTTACAAGGCTTGCTGATGTCATCCACCTTAACAGCAGTGGCTGGCAATCTCAAAACAGGAAAGCTCATTGGTGCATGCAATAACTTCTTAGTGCTGTAGTGTATACTAATAGATCAGTAGGGGTTCTAATATCACTAAAGGCAACTTTGTGTGTGGGAGTATGCAAATGTATTCCCATACATCAGTACAAATATGTGCAATTGTCACGCATTTTACTGCCTTGTCACTAGCTGCCTGCCCTAAATAGTCCACATCTACCAAGTCATACATGCCACCACATACATTTGTATGTACAGAACACCCAGGTGACATGTTTCAAGGGTAGTAGGCCTTGTCACAGGGTATGCATGCGAGATTATGCTGACTTCCCCCATTGTCCCCGACACACTGTTCTACACATATGCACCAGGATAACCATGCACATATACAGCTGTACCTTGTTGATGTCATGTTTCTGGTGTGATGCCATCCTGTCCTGTGCTGCTGTATTGCTGTCAAGTCTCCATAGCTTAGCCACTCAGAACCCTGGAACAGAAACATGCACAGTTCTGTGAGACACCTGTCATTATGCAACACTACCACCAATCTAACATCATGCAACAAAGGTACACAGACTTTGGTGTGTTCCAAGCAAAACCACAGCTGGTAGGCAGAAAGGCAAGGCTCAACAGTTGTAAAATCCACAAATTTTATTAAAAGTTAGCACTTTTGCAGTTTTCACCACCGCTTCTTCAAACAGAAAAGTAAAGTAAATTAACTTATTTTTTACTAGATTTCAGTATCAAGTAACACAACAGTACAGAATTGTAATTGATCCATCTGCTTTTAAAGCAACAGTGTCTAAAAA
The DNA here is from genome assembly GCF_019279795.1 of Protopterus annectens. Classification (NCBI taxonomy): domain Eukaryota; kingdom Metazoa; phylum Chordata; order Ceratodontiformes; family Protopteridae; genus Protopterus; species Protopterus annectens. Next base: position 225,666,798 of record NC_056730.1, on the reverse strand, counting down.
CTACACATAACAAATAACAGTAAAAATGCCAAGATGCAGAATAGTACATTTATCTACTTTTATTTGCATTTAATACTGGTTTTAGGGATACATGGTCATTCAGACCCATTCCCCTGTGCGCTCCTAACCTTAAAATCCACTGTAATTCTGCATTTTCAGTAATATTTACTAAATCCCCCCCATACTCACATTCACAGCTTGTAAAACTTAGAATGAAAATGTGTATCTGTTGCCATTTGTTAGTGTGTGTTTTGCTAAAGCACTACAATCATTCCCTCTTCTCGTGCAATACAAATGATCCCTCACTCTCTCTTTCAGTTTTCGGTTGGTTTTGCCTTTATAAAATTTGAAACATGAAACACACTGTGCTGCATAAATAACATTCTGTGTGTTGCAGTCTGCTGAAACCCTAAGTTTCCATAAATGGCCTGTCTCTGGATGCTTAAAGTACATAGACTGATCAATATAGTCACAATATGCACACTCCTGACATTTACATGTACCCCATTGCCTTTCCCCTAGATTATGATATAATCTAGAATAACATAAACGCTGTTTAAGATTCTTCTTATTTTTATACACGGAAATAGGTTGCTGGCCTACCAGCTCTTTAACCTTCTCCTGTGTGTGTAAAATGTGCCAGTTACTTCTGACCACTTCTCTAACCCTATGCACCTCTGTTGTATAGGTAATAACCATGGGCATTTTCACAGATCTACTTTGAGCATACTTAGCTGTATCATTTCGTTGTGAGAAATAGGGCTTGGCCTTCTCTCGTCCTTCCTTATTTACTACATTATATGCCTTGTCAATTTCCACAGGCCCATACCCTCTACCCTTAAAGTCATCCTGTAGATGGCATAGTCCATCCTGAAAATCCTTGTCATTACAAGATAGACGTGAGGTTTCCATAGCCTGTCACTTAATGATATTACTAAAAATATATTGTGGATGCATACTATCCCTATGCAAATATGTGGGTGATGACATTCTCTCCTATGAATACTGGTAGTTAGACCAGTTCCTTGCTTGGCTCTAGTTACATCCAAAAAATCAATTATACTCATGGATTTATTTAAGGTAAGTTTAAGAAAATTACTACTGGTGTTCAAATATCTGGTATAAAGTTCTAAATTCTCTTCATCTCTCTGCCAACCTATAAAAAGATCATCCACAAAACATCGATATATTATTATATGTGGATCCATATTATTTAGAATCTGTTGGTGTTCCCATTCCATCATGACCAAGTTGGCATAGGGGTTCGCACAGCTAATGCCGATGGCAACTCCTGTTTTTTGTCAATAGCACTTGTCTTTGAAGAAGAATATGTTATTCTCTAGAACTAATTCCAAGAGTAAACAGAATAGATCCACCTGTTTTGATTGAACTTTTCCATATCTATCTAAGGCACTTTTCACCATCAATATCCCCTCCTGATTGGGAATACATGTAAATAATGAAATCACATCTACGGTTGCCAAGACCTCAATGCTTTTACTGTTCTCCCCATTGGTTGCATTATATAGATCCCTTAGAAAATGTTCTGTGTCCTACACTACATCAGATTCATCCAGAACCTTTCTAAGTTGTTTGTCCAGAAACCTAGAGATAGGCTCTGTCAACCAGCCCCCACCCACTACAGTGGGTCTAAATGGAGGCTTCGAGGGGTGCTTGTGTATTTTTGGTAGTCCATGCATTTGAGGTATAAGTGGATTCTGCACTATAAAATAATCATACAGTTCCTTAGTAACAAGCCTTAAATCCAAACATTCTAGTAAACAGTTGTCAAGTCTACATTTCAAGTCATGCACCATTACTGCATCAATACCAACAGAAGTGTTAAAATCACTAAGCATAGTAAACATACTATCATGATAGTAAGGTGAATCAAGAACAACCGCCGGTCCCCCCTTATCTGCTGGATGAATAAAAATATTTGTATTACGTTGCATTTCTAACAAAGCTTGTCGTTCACTTTTAGTTAAATTATCTGAGCTATTGTGCCTGTTCATTTCCTTGTGACTAAAAATCTCATACAAGTAATTTTCACAGGCTGATAAAAAAACATCAACAGCAGGAGGCAGTGCTGGTACAAATATACTAGGCTTTTTAAATAATTTGACTTCATTATTTTCACCATCATTGCCAAACATTAATTTTAATGCTAAATTACGTGCAAACAGACGAAACTCAACAAGCAGTTCTGTAATATCAGCCCCAGCAGTGGGGACAAAAGTCAAACCTTTAGTCAGCAGTGACTCTTATGCTGCTGTTAAACTGCAGCTGGAAATGTTTCAAACTAAACTCCTTGTTCCAACCCCCATATTTTCTTGATTGTTCTGGTTTGGTTGGATGGCAGCAGCTACTTCCTCTTCTGGCCCCCTCTGTAGTTGTCTAAATTGTTGGACTTCCTTGTGATACTGTGATATGGCAGGGGTAGTCCTGGAATATTTTACCCCTCACAACTGAGCCCATTTACACTCATAGGTTCATAGGTAGGTACTAGGCTATCAGCCCTGGGGCCTATACAAGCCCAGCCAAAAAGGTACCCTGGCTTTTGCCACCCAAGAAAATTATTTCCCTGTGTCACTGTCGAGCAGAGCCACAGAGGTAATCCCCGGGGTGAATTTCCTATTTCCCATCCAATCATCAAGATTTTTCTTGAAGAGTGCTAATGAGGAGATTTGTTTGATATAGATAGGTAGTTTATTCCAGAGTATGGGAAGTCTCTGGGACAGGAATTTATCCCTCCGGCAAGTTCTGTTTAATGTGGTGACAAGGTTTAGGTCCCTAGAGCATGTAGCTCGGAGGGATTGGGATTTCTTGATTCTGTCTTTGATGTCAATATTGCATTACTTAAACCTTGACACTTACCTACCGGAGTGGAGTATGTAGAAGTTTGTGGCTCTGGCGACGTCACCTTATCTCCATCACCTGGATTGGTCACTTCATCTGTCACCACTTGCTGACTGCTGTGACTGGACAGTGGTATTTCCTGATTCAGTGTTCTGCTCATTACATACTGATTATTCGGCCTTTCAGCTGCGGAACTGCAAGAATGTTTTGCATTAAGTTCAAGGTGAGTTTGTACCCTGGGCCAAGTAAAAACTTGTTTGGAAAAATCATTAATGTCCCTAGTCAATTTCTTCCGTTTTTGTTGTAACAACCGTTTTTCATATCCCAGGACCTTTTCAATTAGATCACTGGAATAAATATCTGCTGCTGCTTCACCCACTGCACTAGTTAATTCTTGCTGCTGTTAAGATATTTTATCATACAGCTCAAGTTCTAGTGGCTGAAAAAAATCTATTAATAATTTCAAAAAAGCCCGACTGGTGTTTAAGTTGATCTGTTGCCAGTGACCCAGCAAAGAAGTTAATCTGCTTTACTTTTTTGTCTAATGAAGGGGTGATGAACACTGTGAAAGCGCTAATTTTAATAAAACTTGTGGATTTTACAACTGTTGCACCTTGCCTTTCTGCCTATTACCAGCTGTGGTTTTGCTTGGAATTCTGCTTTGGTTTGCTGCTGGAACGCACTCGCTGCTTTTGGGTTTCCTTGAAACTTTGATCTGTACTCATGCCACATGCCACCATACAGCACTTGTCATGACATAACACTGCTGCACTAAAAAACACAGGTAATGTAATATAGTCACCCTGTGCATCAGACGCATATTTGCATGCCTCTGCATTGATGGTATGGATGGCAGAGATGTGGCACAGGTATCATCACATGCACAGGGTGTGGTGTGGGGGTGCCAGAGGCCTAGGCTGTGCCAAACAATTGACAGCATGTGTATGAGTCAGGAGGGGGTGCTGCTTAGCTGGGCCATGAAGAGGTGCCATGTGTGTCTATTGGTGACCTGCATGTGACAGTAATATTTGAGTGTGTGCGTGTACACAGACAAGCCAAGTGCTAGCCGTACACATGCGTATGTTGGACAGCTGTGGACCATACATGGCAGAGAGGACAGTTCACTGTCTCCGGTCATGAACACAGGAACTGGCTCTGCCAGGAGTGGCACTGGCATCACCATGCCCAGGGTCAGATGTGGTGCTAGTTGCTGATGGTGATTGGTGTCTTCTGGGCCTTTTGTAGTGCTGGAGGTACTGCCACTACAGGAAAGTGTGTGTGCATGGCCACATGGACTCTAACCAGTGTTGCTGACCTGTCCATGTGTCCAATGCCCTAATCCTACCAGATGTTCCAGCACAGACAATGTGAGGTCAAGGACTGACAATGTCTCAACCCACCATCTATCCACTACATGTGTCTAAAGATCCATGGAGTCACCAATGTGGTGGAGGGAGTCAAGGATGTCAAACTTCCACTACATCAGTGAAATGATCCATGGAGTCACCAATGTGGTGGAGGGAGTCAAGGATGTCAAAGTGTGCATCCATCTGGTGTTGTGTTCGGAAAATGCCTATGCATCCATGATGGACAGAAATATGTCTCGATTGACACATGATGTGACATTTGTAACTGGTGGTGGATGGGCAGCAGTCCTCCTTGGAGCACCCCTGTCAATCTGCATGTGTGGGACCTTGCCAGATTCCTGGCTATGGCTAGTGTCTATACTCACTGATGCCATAGTTGCCACACACTCCTGTTCGATGTCACCATACTCTGTCTGATATCTGTGGTTGCAGGGGACTGGGTATATGTGGGCATACTGACTGTGTGTGGGGACAAAGGAGGAGGAAGTGGGATGTCAACCTATGGGACAGACTGAGTCCCAACAAACCCACCTGTGCCTCACTATGGCCACCATCATCAGAGTCCATTGTGATACTGACATCAGGTTGTGAGGAGGACACACTCCAACTCCCACGTTCACCTGTGAGGAGGAAGACAAAATAAGTACATTACTATCTGCATTATTATGTATGGTAATCCACACACACAAACACCTACAGGTGAGGGACCACAACTGCATTAGACATACCACATCTTATTTCTGATGCCATGCACAACACACAAGCTGACTACAACATACACAAATGAGACTGACCCTTTATAACATGGACTCCAGCTATGTCTAGTTAACGTTGACGGTACTATACACCTGTATGATAAGCAATATGTCAATGTATGTGATAGACCTACACCCAAAACACAGTGCACCCGTCCTGAACATACTATGACAGTTCTAATGTCACTGCCTCAGGTATGTACCATCTCCATAGCGTGTGTTAACAGGCATCTATGAGTGATTGCCTCCTGTATAGCAGACTACATAGACCTTCTCAAAAAGAAGTGCAAATGTGTTACTGCTCTTGCAAACACACAACTGTGATTACCCATTCAATGCACATCAGTTAACCCCTCTGAAATTGAACATACAAGTATTGTACTCTGGCTAAGCATAACAGTTGTGCCTAGGGCAAAATGTCAGATCTTAACATTTTTATGGGATATATGATCCATACAACAAAACTAGCACACTTACCAGGTACAGAACCTTGTACTCTGGCTACAACTGATGTACCTATGGAAATGTGAGGGAGACGTATTGTTACCAATATCAGATGTGGCATTGTTACAAGATAATATGTGCATATATCAACATGCACAGTAGCTAATTAGATACTGCCTACATTGCTGACATTGTAAGTATGTGTGCAGAACTGTGCATTAAAACCAACCCCTCCCTCCCAATTCATATAGATCTGACACCTGTGTACTGCAATGCAGTGGCTGCCACAATGACTGATACAGTATTACACTGATGAACACAGGAAGTGTACCTGGATGCTCCTCTTCTGTGGATTCTGTAACACCCACTTCCATGATGTGTGGGGTGATGGATGCTTGGGACCTGGTGGTTGTTCCCAGGTTTGCCAGGAATTCCTCTGTGGATGAGAGTGGTTGTGCTGCTGCAGGCCCTTGACCAGTGGCAGCACAGTTCCTGGCTACAGCAGCAGCCCTTTGCCATGCAGCATTGACCATATCTATGGCTCAGTGTTGGACCTGTTAGTAGGTTCTGTCCTGTAGCTTTACATGTTTAATTGCTGTGATGAGGTCAGCCCACAGTGCTGCACATTGGTCACTATTGTGGTGAGTCTTGGACAGCAGAATGTTGTGATGCAGTCTGAAGCCATCCAGGATGACATTATTTTCAGCCTCTGAAAATGGCAGGTGCCTCTTTTGATACATATTTTCTGAAAGATCACAAGAGGTGAACACATCACAGGCCAGATATCCTGATATCCACTATGTATTGACCCTGCACATCAAAATTGCCTTGCACTATCCACTGCCACCTCCTACGGCATATCCTGCAATCTATCAACACATGATGTATGTCGCTGTCACCAACATAGTGGCAATACTGGTTGTATTCCTGTGTGCTGTGACAGAGTGTGCTGTATTTCTCCAGTCCCATCAATGCTGTCTACTGTGGTGTGTCCCCTGAGGGCAAAGTCCCACTACTATTTCATACAACCACTGTCAGACAGATAGGTGTGTGTTATTACAATTATATGGGGACAGTTCAGCAACATCACTGTGAGACAATGACAGACAGCAATGCGAACTTGCTGTTGTCTAGCTTTCCTGTAGGCGTCATACTTCTCTAGTACACAGAGGTTTGCCGAATGTGTATGTGTGCCTGATATATGTGGTTCTTTTAGCACAAACGTGTGGATGTCTGGCAAGCAGATGGTCAGTACTTGATGGGTGTTCTCAGTATATGGAGAATCTGGCTGCCACACACCAGAACCCTCAGAAAAAAGTTATGCTACAGTAATATCTGTTACTCTATTAATACTCTTACTTTGTATGACCAATATGTGCACTCTGTTGCTGAGGTTTGGCCTGTGTCCCCCCAGTAATACTGGCTATGACCTGATTTTCTGCTGTAGGGGGTTGCCAGATATGTGAGCCATAGCCCTCAAGCAATGACATATGAATACTGACTAAACTGTGACCTAGCCAGACTACATCAGGGACAGTCTTGAATACCTTTACAATGTCTGAACTATTCCTGTGTGACATTCACAGACTGAGAGGTGTTGAATGACAATGAATCATGTGATATGACAGCTGTGTTCACCCTTACTTACTGTCAATATGTTTAACACATAATCCAGTAGAATTCGTACAGGAGCCAACCATTGTAGGAGGGAGCAAGAGGGCCACAGCTGTGAGGTAATTCACAGCAGGCACAGTTGAAAGGCATGCCTGTAGCTCTTGGTTGGCAGAGTATCAACTACATGCCATTCACAGAGATGTACTACAGGGCCTACTGTTGCAATCCCTATCCCCCATAACTGCATCCTCCCACCTGTGTCCCATTACATGGAGACATATATTACTTACCTGGTAGAGTAATGTAATCCTTTTTGTGAAGAAATCCTGAAGAACAGTGCTTGGTAAAGTGCAGTCTATCTTGGTAGAGAAAGTTACAGGCCTGTTTCCTATAGGCAGTTGCTTGTCTTTTGTAGGTAATGCTCATTAACATTAACAGGTAATTGCCTGTGCATCAATTTGTGGCTCAAACTTGCTAATTGGATCCAGAACAGCTGGGTTGCACTTTCATTAGCCAATGGCATGGCACAACATTGCAATATGTAATGCCTTCGTGTAGACCTTAGCACCTTTCTTAGTCTGTGAGAATAAGGGTAAGGGACCATGACTATTGCACTAGGAAATCTTTTACTTATATTGCATTGGCCAAACACACATTAGAATATGGATCTGACCATAGATTCCTTTTACAAATCCTTCATGCCATGCATAAATCTAATAGATTAGGCCCCATTGTGTCTAATACTGAAAGTATTCAACTACAGTGGAATTTTAGACTTGCAGCACATAAACAATATGGCTTGAATGAACTTGTATTTGTCAAGCCCATATTGAAAATAAAGAAGCTAGTTAAGGGCTGATTTTTGTTCATGTCCCTTTAAGAGTTTTGGAGGGAATTTTAATTGATTTTACGGTGTATGTATATAAGGTGTTTAGTTTCATCATTCCTTGTCTGATGAACCGTGAAAGCACTTACCATTGTACAATAAAGGAGTTTTATACTTGGATTTACATGTTTGGATGTTGTGCCTTTTTACAGTGTTACTCTGCTTTTGGGTTCTTTGATATTTTATCTACAGACTGTCTTGCTTTGCCTTCTTGGGAGACTTTGTGAATGCACATTAACAGGTAATTGCCTATGCATCAATTTGTGGCTCAGACTTTCTAATTGCATCCAGAACAGCTGGGTTGCACTTTCATTAGCCAATGGCATGGCACACCAGTGCAATATTTAATGCTTTCGTGTAGACCTTAGCCCCTTTCTTAGTCTGTGAGATGTACATTGATGAGGTGTGGAGTCTACAGCATTGCACAGAGTAGGTACTAATACTGTCCACGGTTGACGTTTATGAGGTATGTCCACAATTTTCCATGCTATGTTTGGTCATTGTCAAATGACTTTATGATTTTCTTGCAGTTCAGTGTTATACATTGTGGATTGAGGTCAGTAAGGGGGAAGAGACATGGGTATCAGACATCATAGCCTTCAAAATATGCATGCTGTTGCAGTAGCTGCTGGTCTGTCAACTCTGTATGTTTGTAGGGGCAGACTGTGACACATGTCCCTGTCACTTGACCTTTGCCCCACCCCTTTATGTATGGGTGTTGTGTGGATCCCTTGTTCTAGGGGGTTGTGAGGTATGGGTATGTCTGTTGCAGGTAGTGTAACATATAGCTGTGCTTTTTGCCTATGACTCATAGTGGGGAGTATGAACACATTGGAGGACAGCAAGCTCTATGTGTCACTGAAGGAGCAGTGTCAGGTCTGTCATCACAGCAGATCCAGGGTGAGGATACCCATAACAGTCTAGTCGAGAGGTACATCTGTTATGTAACAGTGCCAATCAGACAGTAGTAGGTGACATATAGGTAAGCTATACGAATATGTGCAGTATGTCCCTACCTACAGGCTTTTGACTTGCTAAAATGTGTAGCAGTTAATTCAGTAGCAGCAGCAACCTGCTTTGGTTAAAATTGCATGACTCAATCATTATTTGCTGTATTCACAAGAATGAAATTGAAGTGCAACAGGTTGGATTAGAACCCAGGACTGTGGGTGGCAAAATGTATTGCATGCATGGCATTTAACAGACTGAGCTACTGAGTCACAACTGCAGCAGGTGTATTTGAAATATATATGGTCATACATACAGTCTGTGACACAGGAATTGCATTAGAATGTGCTTTTTGATGGGTATGAGGTGTGACACTCAAATGTCTGTCGTGATTTTCTAACCTCAGTCTTTAATAACCTGTCAGTACTTTAGCAGGCAGATATGTTTTTGTGAAACCATGTCAAAACTAGGGGGCACAACTGTGGACATTCTGCAACAGTCTGTACAGTTGACAGCTGTACCTCCTATCCCAAGCCTCACATAAAACAATTAATATTTATTTGGGTGTGTACTGGTGCAGTGTCTGCATCACATTCCCAAGTACACTGTCAGTTTCCCCATTATATGTACTTACAGTGTGTCAGTGGTAATCAGGATATGTTGGTGGAAACACCTGCTGTAATTTAGAGCTGAGTGGCCTAGTGGATTACAGCTCAACAGTTTGCTAATTTATACAAATAGTATATCCTATGCAGTATTCACTACCCCACTCCCCTGCTTACCAAGCTCATTCTTAAAACTGATTATACTGCCCTTATGTACAGACTGCAGCGTAGTGCTCTATTGTATGTTCTACATGCTTAGTTTCACATTTGGTGCTATGTATCTTGCCTTAAACTGCTGTACTGCTAAGAACTGCATTAATTGTCCTATTGCTAATTAAGACCTATGCTCTATTATAGTGTGTAATATCTGCCTGCTGTTCAGTCATAGCACAGCTGTAACAGAACTACATTTAAAATGTTTTAATCGCTCTGTGCATTTACCTATTTGCTGTTATAGTGTATCAATGTTGCTTACTGCTGCATGAATATTGTAATGTGTTAAATTCTGTGTACTGTTGCATATATAGTTTATCGTCCCTAGCCTCCCTAGCTTCCTATCCTAGTATTCTCACACACCATCATCTCCTTTTCCTCATCCTAGTCGTCCCACATACCCACATCTCAAACCACTCTCTAGGCTATTCCACTAGCTGTCTATCAATTTAAACCAATTCATTTAACTTTCCAAACCTCTAATACTTTTTATATCCCCCTCTCTTACAGTTTGCCTTCAATATATTTCCTAACCTGAAGACTCCCATCATTTCTACATCATACCAGGCTCCAGACTGAGGAAAGGACCTCCAAACAGAGATCCTCCACTGGTCTCTTTACTATCTCGGCCTGTGCTAGAACTGCCCAGAAAAATGTATGTTATCTAATGGGAATGTAATTGCTACCTATTACTATTGTATATAACCCGGCGTATGATAGCTAGCAGGCCATTAACCTTCCCTACCCTAAGTGCTCCTGTTATTTGCTGTCTGTCCACTAGGTGGCAGCATATACCCATCCCACACTATTCACTTTATCTCCCATGCTAAGCAGGTACTGAATCACTTTTAAGAGATCCACTAATACCCTGCCCAAGCCTTTAACCTCTGGGACCCTCCTTGCTCTTACCCATCACCTTTTGTAAACTGGTGCTCCATTCTCCATACCTCTCTTACCTTTTGCTGCATTCTCCACACCTTTTCTATCTCTTAACCTACCTATCCAACCACTGATTGTTTCTTGCAGTCTTGCCTTCTTCCTTATCCTGGGCTCTACCTGCTCTGTTCACCCTGTGGGCTCACTCCCTTCCCCTACCCTGCCCCCATTTCCCACCCGCTCCCAGCACCTCTACACTTATAGAGCCATAACCCCTCCCATCCTCTTTATCAACCAATCACATCATCTCACACAAATTACTAACCACACCCCTAATTACAGACTCTAAACAAATTCTATTACTGCAACCCACCCCATTAACTAACTGGCTCTCTCATACCTCATTCCAGTCTACCACCATGTCTATCCTATCTCCCTCCACCATAATCCATGTAGCACTTCTTCTTACTTTGTCTTATCTAAACTATCTTACCACCTCACCTAACATTAATCACTCCCCCCTTCCATATAACTAACACATTCCTCAAACCCCATACACTTCCCTCATTCCCCATCTCCCCCTCTCTGTTCAACAATAACAATACTACACTATTCCCCTACAAACTCAAACCCATCTCCAACAAAACTACACTCCCCTCATCAACATCACTCAAATAAAACTAGTAACCCACAAACAAGAAACTAAAATGCTCAAACACCTTCTATTACATATGTGTCACTTCATCACTATGTTTCTATCTGGCGATATCCACCCAAACCCAGGCCCCCCTTCCCCACAGAATACAACTTCCCTTCACACTTCCCCCATATATCCAGAAAGTCCCTCCACTTCACAGCTTTAAATGTCCAAAGCACATGCAATAAAATCCCCAACCTCCATGCCTAGCTCCTTCATAATCAACCAGATATACTATCCATCTCAGAAACCTGGTTGAAACCCCACATAAATGACTCTGAACTAATTCCACCCAACTACTACATTATTCGAAAAGATAGAACAAACAAGAAAGGTGGGGGAGTAGCACTGCTCTACTCTTCCTTTCTCTCAGTTACTCTCTTCACCAAACCCATTCCACAATTTAATAATGCAGAACTAGTTTCAACCCTACTTGAGATAAACAAACAAAAATCAATCTGTATCATGTCCCTCTACATCCCTCCAGGTGATAATATCACAACACTAGAACATATTCTCTCTTGGTTTTCTACCAATGTAACTAACGAAGCCATCATCCTGAGTGATGTTAATATCAATTGGGATGCTATTCATTCCCCCACAAACCCCCTAAATATAAACCTCTAGAATTTCTTCCAGCTCACCCACACCACAACTAGACCATCCAAGGATTTTTCCACTGGAAGTAACCTTGACTGGATTCTTGTATCCCATCCTCACATCTCTGAAAGCAGTACTCTTCCCGACCCACTCAGTGACCACTTCCCTACCTTTACCCACCATTTTTAGTCCCCTTACAACTATCCCATACTTATATCTCTACCTGGTCATTAGCAAACTTCGACCTCAAAATATTCTCATACCTGCTCAATCAAACAGATTGGAATCCACTAAGGACTCTACCTCTAGATAGAGCTGTTACCTATTTCAACACAACCTTTCTACACTTGCTTAACACCCTGGCCCCCCAAAGAACAAAATGAATTAAAAGTAAATCTGTACCATGGTTAACTAAAGACATCTTAATCATAATGACTCTCAAAGACAAAGCTTGGAAATGCTACCAGAAAAACGAAACAATCACCACCCTTAATGAATACAAACTACTGCGTAACAAAGTTAAAAAACATTTTTCCACACTACAGACTAATCACAGCATAAACCCTAGAACATTCTGGCAGGGTATCTCCTCTCTGCTTACTCCAGGAGAAAAAAAAACCCATGCCCTGACCCAAATGCCACTGACATAGACCTAACTACCCAATTCAACTCTTTCTTTATCGACTCCATTGCCAAACTAACTTCCTCCTTCACCAACCATCCTAGTTCTACACCCCTACAGCCACCTACTTATTCCTCCTCTAGTACCTCTTCTCACTCAACTACCCCCTCCTCTAATACCTCTTCCCACTCAACTACCCCCTCCTCCATAACCCCTCCCTTCTCCATACAGCCCATACCAATATCTACTACTAAAAACTTCTTACAAAAGCTGAAACCAGATTCAAATGCCCAAGACCAAATTCCCCCTTACTTCTTAAAAATATCCGCAGATGCCATAGCCTTTCCCATCTGTATCCTAATAAACAGGTCAATTACAGAAGGTCTGGTACCTCAACCATGGAAAAAGGCCTTCATTATTCCATTTCACAAAGGTGGGAGAAATAATAATATCCAAAATTTGCACCCAGTTGCCATCCTACCCCCTATTTCCAAACTGCTAGAAAAATGCATCCACCTACAACTATTACCCTATCTCATAAATAACCAACTCCTCACCACACAACAAGGTTTCAGGCCCGGCCACAGCACCAGCATCTCTCTCCTTACCTTCCGTAAAACTATCAGTGAAGCCTGCGACTCCGGCCTTATTGTGTCCTCCCTCTTATTAGGCCTATCCAAAGCCTTCGACACCATCTCTCACAACCTTCTCCTCACCAAACTCTATAACCTAAACCTATCCCCCACCACTATCAAATGGTTTACCAGTTACCTATCTGATAGACAACAAGCAGTCAAATGGAAAAAAGCTACCTCACCATTCCTCAATACTCCCACTGGAGTACCCCAAGGTTCTATTCTTGGGCCCCTACTATTTAACATTTTCACAAATGACTTCTACCGGACCATCCCTGAAACGCACATCATCCAATATGCCGATGACTTCACCATAATCTGTTCTGCTACTTCCATCCCCATTCTGACTAAACTAACCCAAAACGTCTTCTCCTTAACTGAGCAATGGACAACCACCTAGCACTCAATGCCGCAAAAACTAAACTAATGATATTTACTCCTTCAAAAACCATCATCCTAGACAAAAATACCTTCATCATCACCAGTCAGAATAATACACCCCTTGATATAGTATCTAATACAAAACTGTTAGGTGTCCTAATCGATGACCAACTCAAGTTCAACACTCACTTACAAGCAAACATCAAGAAATCACACAAGAAACTTCGCATGCTCTATCACCACAATCGGTACACCCCCCCCCCCGACCAAACTAGCACTCACTACAACATACCTTATCCCATCCCTAGCCCCACTCCTCACCAACCAACAATCCTCCCTAAAAGCTAAACTATCCTCCTGTTACTATAAAATTTCAAAATTTGCAACAGGCCACAGATTCCTAACACATCACTGCACTGCCCTTCACAAACTCAACTGGCTAGAACTACCTAACTACCTCACTTATATTCAACTCACTCAAGCCCATAAACTCATCTTTAACCCTTCTCTCTGCCTCTCCCTGGCCTCCACCTTTAAGATGCACCAGCCCAAAAGATCCCTAAGCTCTAACTCCCAAAATCTCATTCAGCTACACAAACCCACCCGTCCCCCTGGGAAAAATCTTCTGTCCTTCTCCATAGCTCGCATGTGGAATTCTCTTTCTCCACTAATCCGCACAACTAGCAACCTATCTGTCTTCAAACCCTTACTCCACTCCCATCTAACTTCCAATTGGGAATGCTCCTGTACCCATCCTGCATAAAATTCCCAACCCAAGCTACTCTCCTACCTTCAGCAGACCTCCAAACATCCTACTATTATTACTTAACAGCAATAAGCATCTATTGTACTCATACACCTGTATATAAACAAAATTGTATAACACAGTAATAAGCATCCAAACATCCTACTATTATTGCTTTACTCCAATAAGCATTTATTATATCCATACACTTGTATATAAATATAATTGCATAACACTGTAATAAGCACCAATTGCAACCAACAAACTTTGTACCTAAATGAAATTGTTTAATCACTGTATTTTCTTCTTAATGTATGCATGTTTTTTGTATTTTTCCCATTTTGGGTATTACTACATTATCTATTGTTATAATTGCTTTGTAATTAAATTCTAATTGTTTTGATTAATGTACTGGAGCTTTTCTCCACAGGACTCCATTGAAAATGAGCTCCTATTGGCCCAATGGACCATCCTGGCAACAAACTGCAAATAAATAAATATAAATAAATAAAGCACTGTACTGTAGTTGACAGGAGCCTGGGTTTGAGACACAGCAGTGGTGATTATGTTGCATATGTGCCTAATGCTGTCAGAAACACATAAGATGATAAAGACACTTTTAAGCAGGACTGCATGGGTTTGGGCAGCATGCAACACCTCTTAGCTTTGCTTAAACCCGCACTTAAAAGAAAAAAAAAGAAGAAAGGGGTGATAGGAAAGTGGTGAAATGGAGACAAGCAGGGGGAAAACATACTGAAAGGCAGGTAGGGATGTCAGGACAGGTGTAGTAAAGGACCATAGCTCTCCATTTCTTCTACAGCAACAGCTGTGCAGGTTTTACAAGAATTTGGAATTTGGAGCATCACACCCCAGAGAGAGGGCTAATGGCAATATAAATGTGTTGTTTAATTAGTCTATTGAATAGTCATGTCCAGTGGACACATGTGAAATGGAGATGTATGTATGGGGTGATACTTTTTGTGGTACAAGTGCTCTTTTTTTTTTTTTTTTTTTTTAAGGAGAGAGTGGAATGTTGGGGAAGGGATATAAGTAAGTGTGGGGAGGTGGTTGGGTAGGAGAGGTTGCATCTGCAGACAGATAAAACAGACAAGACAGCATGCAGAGATGTGTGTAACATGAGTGGGTAAACAGCTGGGACGGGGAGAGTGTTGTTGAATCAGAGGTCCACGTGTCCCCAGACAGCAGCAGTGTGACTGAGCTCCCCACCCATGAGCAGTCAGCACTGCTCTTTCACTGCCCCAGAGGTGGCTGTGCTGGTGGCTGGGTGCCAGGGCCACCAGGTCCCTCCAGGTTGGCAATCATCCCTCAATCTGATGCAGGCATTGCTCATACCCAAAATGAACTATCCTGCCCACCATCACTAGAAGCTGATCCTGTGTGACAACCACCCTTCCACCCATACTCCCAGGTGGGGATAGGCCCCATCCCCTGGGTGGTTCCGCCCATAGGTGGTGCAGGGCTAGTGGAGGGGCACCACCGGCTTGGGTTCCAGACATGCTGAAGTAGGGTAGATGGATTGCCAGGAACTGGCCTAATCAGTCAAGCTGTAGTATTGAGGTATTTCAATTTGCAAAGTTAGTAATGATAAAACCATTTAGTTGCTTATACCAGCATGTCAGAACATTGCAAATAACCCAGTAACATAACATTGCATAGTATATGGAACACAACAATAAGTAAGATAACAGTCAGTATAGTAACAGCATGGCAGTAACAGGTACAGCATAAGGCCAACAACATCAGTAATTCAACAAGATATGTTAGTATGCAACCATTGAAATAGGTAACAATAAAAAAAAAACAAGGTCCAACATAATGTTTAGGGAATGACATATTTCAATAGTAGACCATAACCAATGTATAACAATAATTAATGATGGCGAAGATAAGGGGTGGGGGAGAGAGAAATACAGTACATTAATACCAGTATAGGCTATATAGATTGCAACAGTACTGTAATATACTCTACAGGTCTGCCCTTCCTTTATGTATAACAGTGACCTATAGCAGCTGTAGCATGTACATACCTCTCAAGCTTCCCACATGAGACAGTATAGACTAAGCTGTAACACCTGCAAGTACACGACTACAGAGGACTATTACATGTCAGGTGGACCTATATAACTACCACAGTGTACTGCACACTGATGTAGTGTGACTTTGCTATTGACATTATCATGTCGATCATAGCTCTATGACAGTGGGATTAGGCAACAGTGATTACAGTCTGTGACAGGGTGAAATTTGAGAGACATGTATCATGTACAATACAGAGAGTATATGACTATCATGCCATTTTTGTCAGGCATGGGGTTAGACCATCAGCAAACATTCACAGACACACCAGGCATACAGCCATACCAAGATTACAAATTGTATTTAATATATTAACTTTTATTAGTATTGTGCTTGTTGCCTTTATTTTATCAGGTCTTATCACATTCCTGATCAATGCTGTTAACACTCTGTTACATCTGAGCACACAAATTATTAACCCATATTAAAGGCAACTGCACCTAGTTACCTGTAATTCTAGTGGGGAGAGCATTTAACAATACATAACTGATTCAGTAAAATTTGCTTGTACCTGACACTGGATTCGAACCCTGGTCTGTGTGTGACAAAGTGTACATCACACACAGCATTTAACAAACAGAGCTACTGCTGACTAGTGACTGACTAATATTTGCCTAGAGCTCACCTGGAAACAAAATGTAACCTGGTATTGGTAGTACAGTTTTATACAAGACAGCAGTGACCCTTGAACACACATGCATGAGATTCATGCATGACAGAGATAGTAGGTAAACTGTACATTAAGACATAGAATGCAGGTGTACACAATGAACTCTTAGTGGATGGAAATATCTATGACATGTAGAAACCATGTTGGAGTATTGGATTAGCTACCTGACCCATATACAGTTGCAGATAGTATATTTGCAGTCTACAGTTAATACAGTTTCATATTTGACTGCAGCACTGTACCTCAGAGCAGGGATGCATATAGCTGAAATGCAATGGTTAGCACAAGACAATCCTGATATACACAAACTAGTTTGGCTGTTCCTGGTATTGCTACAGATGTTAGTGCAGATCAAATGTCATTATGCATATATATTGTAGTACAGCTGTAAATCTACAGTTAAGCATAACAGTTTTCCTTAGCTAACCTTGAGTCACTTAGTGGTATTCTTTGTGTTTGTATTTCAGAGCAGATGTCATACTGGATTTCATGAACAACAGCCCTACTTGTCTTTGTACTATTGTACAACACAGCTTTATTAGGGGTGCCTTCATGCAGTTATTGGTATATTTTCATTCTTTATTGCACAACAGTATATATAATGCAGGTGTTGCAATATAGCTGTAATTCCACAATTATTGCAGTAGAAACTATTAGTCATTAACATTATCAGTTTTCATGATTTAATCTTTATTACACTATAGTTGGCAGTAGTTGGTTATTGCAGTACAGGCCTACGTCCACATTCATTACAATACACAAATCTGTACTGTAGTACAGGCCTATGTCCAGATTCATTCCAATACACAAATCTGTACTTTATGTACCTATTGGCAGTGAATGAATTACAATATCTTTTGTATGTTACTATAGATTGCAAATTAATCTGTACTCACCACACTCATGCCACAACCTGGCCAGGTATCCTGCATGGATGTCTAGGTTGTGGGCTTTCTTCTCTGCAGCTGTAGGGAGAGAAGCACACCATTATGTCTGCTTATCTATCACACATTCAGATTAGGTATTGGTAAAACAATGCTAACAGTACTTACAAACATGTGGGGCATTGCCATCCTGAGAATCCTGGACCCAGGTGTCCAGAAGTCTCCTCTTGCACTGCTTCAGATTGTCATAATGGTGACTGACCTACTCACTTGTGCGGGGCATACCTGTTGCACTGGTGAGATTGCATGACAGCCAGTCTCATGCCTATGACTTGTGCTCTGATCCCTAGAACTGGCCCTGCAGCAGCTGGTGTTCATGGTCTTTAACGAGGAGTTTAACCATGACCCTGGACTCCAGAATGACCTTCTGCTGTGCCCAGATGCTCGCACCTTTGCCAACACCTGCTATATTTCCTGCACAGTTCAAATTCCAACAGAATATGCTGTATTCCTGCCTAGTGCAATTAATGTAGCCTGTTTTCCTGCCCTTATGCACCATTGAACCATTTTTAAAACTGTGGCACATAGTTTAGCACCATGCAAACCAGCTGAGCTGAGCATTGCTTAAACTGCCACTGCTTAGCATTGCTTAGCAGTGCACAAACCAGGTAAGAGCAGTCAAGTAGTGCTGAAACGGAGATTGTTTTAGTAGTGCTTATCTTGGCTTAGCACGGCTTAGCAGAGCTTAGCTGAGTGCAGCTTGTTATGATTTAAAAATAATTGGCATCATTTATATTTAGAAAATAATTGCTTAATTTCCCTTCCCTGTATTCAAACTCCGCATTTACTGTACATAAGGCCTTGACTCGAACCACTTGGCTACATGGATATGGGGAATGCTGCTATACTTTTACATATACCTCAGCCAAGTTAAAGTAACAGTAAGTACCACTCTGTGCCATGCAAACCCACTCAGCTATGCTTAAACTTGACCTTTGAATTTATAATTAAATGTATCCGGTTTCTATTTTTAGATGTCTGGTACATGTTCTTTGCTGCACGGTGTGCCGCGCTGTGCAAACATTGAAAAAAAATGTTTAAATACATATCCATACATGGCTTTACTGCACCTTGACAGTGCAGGCAGTGTGTTACTCATCCTTGTACACAGTAACACACTCCTTACAGGGATTCAGTAACTGTTACATGGCTCTCCCTCAGTAATGCACCTACATTAATATGCATGGCACGCTACCGACAAAAACACATGTTCATGGCCACGATACCTTCCATGTAGGCTGCAAACTATGCCTACACAGATTTTATTAAATCTGCAGGATTGTTTAAAATTGTAAGTAGATTATGTAAGTCATAGTGGAAAGTAGAAACTACCATGGAAATGTATATCCAGGTTGCAGAAGATATCCATGCCTCAAAAAGCCAAGCTGAAAAGAGACAAAAGTTTACCAATTGAAAAAAAGTCATACAGTCCTTCTACAAGTTACATTAAAGAAGAAATACTTATTAGCACAGATGAGTTACATACAATTAATTTTTGATAATGTGTACTTAATGAAAGCCTATAGTAAAATTTAATGTGAACAGATATAAGCACACATATTAAGCAAGTGCAAGAATATCTTCAGTGTCTTTCTGAATGTCAAAAATATTAAAGAATAGGCATATAAGATAGTTAAGCACCCATCCACTATGTGTTATCTATGCAGCATTAGAGGAGATTTCTTATAACGGAGTACGGGAGACTGCACAGGCCGGCCAAGGGTGTTCGTGAGTATGGAGAAATATTTCCATATAACTGTTAAGTAATAAATGAAGATTTGTGTATGTTTTATTTATCTCATAATTATGACTAAGAAAGGAGATGCAGTAACAAAGAACAAGGCATCAGAGGCACTCTGCCAGCTTCTGGAAAGTGAGTTAGTAGACTGCATAAAGAAGCTATATTAGGTTGTATGGCAAAGGCAGAAAGATAAAGAAGATAACCACCCACCCTTCATAAGGGATGCCAGCAACAACCTGCTCACAAGTCTACAGGACATCAAAGACAGATGTAAGGAGTACTTCCAGCAGCTTCTGAATGAAGAAAACACCACAGAAGCTATACTGCTCCAGACACATCCTACAATGAAAGAAGAGGAGGAGCCCACAACAGAAGAAGTAAGAACAGCACTAAGGAAAATGAAATCAGGGAATGCATCAGGTTCAGATGAGGTCACAGCAGATATGATAAAGATACTGGGAGAGATAAGGGAGAAATGACTCCTGTGGGTACTCATAGCAGTGTGGACTGAAAGGCATATCCCAAATGACTGAAGAATATGCATACTAGTTCCAGTGTCCAAGAGCAATGGGGACATTCACTACTGTGGGCAGCACAGAGGTATGAAACTCCTGTCACACAGCATGAAAGTTCTGGACAGGGTGATTGATAACTGAATGCACAGACTAATAGAAAGTAAGATGGGAGATGAGAAGTCTAGATTAAGACTAGGATGCAGCTCAACTGACCCGATATTTGCAGTGAGACAGATAGCTGAGTAGAAGCTATAGACAAGAAAATAGCCCAACTGTGCATTGCTAGACATGGATAAAGCATATGTCAAGGTAAGAAAGCTGATTCAGGCAGCCCTGTGTGGTTGAAAGTGCCAGAAACATTGGTAGAATTAATGCAAGCTATATAGAAAGATCCAATGATTCAAGTACAAGCAGTGTACAGTCTCACAGATGGGATTCCAGTGGAAGTGGATGTGCGTAAAAGTTCAGTTCTGAGACCACTGCTGTATATATACTATGTATGTATGTATTTATTTATTTATTGTCTTTTGTTTACTGGATGATCCAACTTGGCAATCCAGCCCATTTTCAGCAGAGGCCCGGGGAAAAAAAGCTCCATGATATTTACAAAAGATTAAAAAGAATTTACAGAAAAAAAAACAGTTTCTTAACAGTAGAAATTGGGTTTTAGAGTCATCCGATGGGTAATATAATCAATACAGAGGTTAATACAATTTGATTTCTGTAAGAAGGTTATATAATAATAAACAGGTTGTATTTACATATATAGCAATCTACAAAGTTGATTTACAAAGGAGCAATGAAAAGCAGTATACAATTACAAATATAAATAGGATTTATTTACATATACAGAATAAGGTAGAAGTGGAAAGTTAGGGGCTGGTGATAGTCTAGATATCACAGAGAGAGAAAGTATGTGTGTTAGTCATCGTGTAGACAAGAACAGAGCCAGGAGGAATCTGGTTGCTATTTTTTTGGTTGTGTTTAAAGCTAGATGCATTGCTGTCCTGTTTTACTGGGATGGGCACAAAGTTCCACTGTGACTTACGATGAGTATAGTGAGTCTGTAGCGAATTACATGATTTGGAAGTTATTAGTGGGCTCTGATTACCTGCTTGAAGGCAACAGTATGGGGAGTAGTGCTTCACTCTTTGTGTATGTGTGTGTGTGTGTGTGTGTGTGTGTGTGTGTGTGTGTGTGTGTGTATTTGTGTGTGTGTGTGTGTGTGTCGTTTCTGTATTATTTTGTGGCTAGTTTGAAGGTGAGTGAATGTAAGGTGATTAGGTAGCTCTAGCTAGATGAGCTTCTTTAGAGTTAAGAAGTGGTGTGTACAATAGGATGCATTAGCTACACACCTGGACCTTTTTTTAAAGCTGCTTCTAATTTATTTAGCAGGGTGGTCTGAATGTTGGTTATTGTTAGAAAAATATGTATTTGAACATATATAAAGTGCTAGTTTAAAAGCAAATAGTATATAATGCATTTTTTTCTATTAACAATATGGCAATAAGAATGATTTTACATGTAATTGCTTGAAGCTTTGGAACTGCAGTGTATTTGAACTCTGACCCTGGCAGTAGCTAGCTCAGCAAGCTTATGTTTTTCACTAATGATTATCTGCTGGGTCAGGAAATTAAATGTATAAAGCATTGAAAATCTTCTTCTCCTTCCTCTGGGACAATTGGCCTTGTGAATGTTACCAAGATAAGACACAGCTGCTGAGGAAATGTTGCAAGAAGAACAAAGAAGTGTATTACAAGACTGAACCAACTATTGTATTCGAGCAGGCCTGAAACCTTGAAGGAGTAACATTTACAGAAAGACATTATAACTGACCAGGTGCTTTGCAAGGCTGTATTATTCCCAAGGGAAAGCTTTTTTTTTAAATATAACATCAACAATCTTTATGAATAGAATACTGTTAGTAAAAGTGATGTAGATGCCCTGTGACTAACCACGTCAGTAAGGTGGGCAAAACCTGAATGAAAATACTATAAAATATTCTGTACTTCCTGCATCATGTCAGACAAAACTCTGTACTTGTATGTTTTTTTGCCTCCTGGTGTACACTAGTAAACTTTTGCATCTGAGCCTCCTGTGTTGTTGTCTTTGTTTTTATTTAACAGTTTGGTCCTTCTTGAATCGGAAACCCTCAGACAGCTACAGATCAGAGTGTACCGGTGGTCGAACACTGCGCAGGAGAAGCTACCGAAATGGTTCTTCTTGAAATACAAAGACCTCCGATTGAATTGTCGTTTTGAGAGGCTGGCCACTTTCTGATCTGCGGCTGAAGAGCGGTCTCGAACTGGTCGACTCAGGAGGCTCAGGTAGGAAGATATTTGCCTTTTTTCTGTTTTAGATCAGGGACTAGGTTACAGTAAATACTATTGTCAGAAGATTTGTTATACAGATCAGGGACAAAAGGAAATTACTGTATATTTTGTCAGAGATCCGGGAAACAGAATAAGGTAGGCAGTCATTCTAGATAAACTGTGTAAGGAACTGAAATACCACGTGGTGAAAAGGGTTACATAACATTTACTTTTAGTATGGGAAATCAGTGCACTAAAAACTCGCGAGATCCAGCCCTAACTGAAGACGCAAAATATATGCAATTACAACGGGCTGATAATGTTAGGTATTATACAAAATGGGTTAATAAATACGGATTCGATGGTAAATTGGATAAAATTTCATTAATTAAACTCTTAAAACAACTTAAATCTGACGCAGAAGGTCAGGCAAAAAAAACAACAACGATTAGGCATTCCTCAGGCACACAGGTGGATTGAGGAAGTAAACCGAAGGGAACAAAAAACTAAAAATGCTAAGACGTTATTTTTAGATAAAGAGGATAATAATACAGTAATAGCGACAGCTCCTCCTCCCCCACCCCCTCTGATGCCTTTTTCAGGATATGAAGCAGGTGGACAAGCTGGACCACCTCCACGTTATCCTGATGTCACAAGAACACTAAAACCATTTGTTAGAGATCCTATTGAAACTAGGTCCCGGACACGTAAAACACTCGGGGACACAGACTTGTATCAAATAGGGAAAAGCACACTAGAGGAAGATGAAGAAGAAATCTGTCCACTAATTGAGGTACCAAATCCTCAGGCAGGACAGGAAGGGCAGGACCCAACTCTTCTAGTATACAGACCATGGACACCGGAAGATATTCGGAAAGCTACAGAGGGAATCCCCCATCCAAAAATCAATTACACAAAGTTTTTACAAGATTTACAAGGTATGAGACTAAGTTACCACTTGAATGGGGAAGAAGTAGAAAAGGTGGTTAGACAGATTGTGGGTCCAGACTGGCACATGATTTGTGGCACCTGGAATCCTCATAATGCAGAGCTTAAACCACTCCCACATATTGACAAAGAACTAGACAACAGAGTAAAAGGTCTTACAGACCGAATTTCTGAAAAATGGAAACCTAGAGCAGATTGGACTTGCATTAACCAATGCGAGGATGAAACTGTAGATGGGTATTATGGTAGACTATTGGAATGTTTCAATAACCATAGTGGTATGGCTATTCCTGAAAATCAGACACATGATACCTCGTATGAACAGCAACTGAAAAATGCGTTTTTGAAAGGTTGCATTGCACCTATCAATAGCTTCATTACGAAGCATATGATAGATCATCGAACAAGTAGGTTACAAGCCTTACTTGAATATGCTAGACATGCTGAAAGACACTTTAATAGTAAAAAGAAAAAGAAGACACAAGTCTTCACTGCTGAAGACGGAGCTGAGGTTTTTGTAGTACAGTCCGGTAAAAAGGGTAAGAAAAATGCCCAGGGAAACAGACAATCTGACAAATGGTCAGAAGATTTTGAAGAGAGAAAAAAGAAAGGTGAGTGCTTTAAGTGCGGAAAGAAAGGACATTTAGCAAGGGATTGCAGGCTAAATAAAAAGGTGACTACAGAAAGTAAGGGTGATGAGGACTGACTATATGATAGTGATGAAACTCAGAAATCATCAGGAAAGGCTAACAAACAAAGGACAAATGTAAATGTAGTGGAAGGAACACAGGAAGTGCAAGCAGATGCAGAGGATGAAGAAAGTGAAATTTTAGATTTGGCATTACTGAGCTTGGAGCTCTATCTGGCAGACACAAAACCAGAAGTTACACTTCTGGTGGAGGGAAGGGAAGTAAAATTCCTGTGTGACTCAGGAGCGTCACGAACTTTGATACACCCCTCCAAGTTACCAGAATATTCCGAATCACCTGATTATATATTAGTAAAAGCAGCAAACGGACAGCTATATAGGGAGCCACTTTCCCATGATATAGTAATCACTGACCCTGTTTCAGGTATGACTCAGAAAAGTAAAATTGTAGTTTCTGCAAAATGTCCAGTAAACTTACTGGGAAGAGATCTTATGCAGATATTTGGCATAGCGGTAGTTCCCACTATGCAGGGTATGGAGGCACAAAGACAAATGGATACTTTTGTGGTGCGACCGGAGGGTGAGACTTTTTACTGGTACAGCCAGGACCTAGTTATGACTGGTCCAGGGGCAGTAACCGAGGAACTGATGAATGTAGCCATCAGTAAGGCCCCCTCCCTTGACACTGGCCAACAGCATTTGTTACACTGTACTCTATACTACTGTAGCATGCCAGGACCTGATAAAGAATATAAGCAAGAATTATTCAAAAATCCTGCTAACAGATTAGTATTACGAACCTTGTATTGGGAAACTGAGGGAAACAGTGTGGTAAGCTGTTCATTACCTCAGGAATTCATGACACTGTACAAATCTAATCAACTACCACACGTCAGCTTGACAAAAAGTAAGAATATGAAATGGGCAGACTTAGGAGAAAAAGTAACAAGGTGGGAAAAACAAACTGATTTAGAATTATCAGAGCAGGGAATGCAAAAACAGAAATTGAACTGGTTAACACAGACACATCCAGCTGTACACTTACAAACTAGTGAAGACAGCTGATTAGCATTCTTATAAGAAGAAGAAGAAAAAGCCTTATGTGATATACCAAAGATTCTTTGGTCAACAGGCAAATCAGATGTAGGACTTATTCAAACAGCAGGACCAGTTACTATTATGCCAAAATCAGCATTTAGACCACAAAAAAGACAATACCCCTTGAGGAAAGATGCAGAGCAAGGAATCAAGCCTATAATAGCAGCATTACTCAAGGAAGGAGTACTGGTAGAATCTCTTGATTCACCATGTAATACCCCTCTGTTTCCTGTTAAAGCAGCTCTTTTGAGTGTGCCTTTTTTAACCTGGGTGGTGGCTTAAGCTTTTAAAACTAAGTTATCACCTTAGAGTTTTAGAAAACTCTCATTGAAAGAGTCAAAATATCAATAGAGTTGTGTTTTGCATACATATGGTTTCAGACACAAAATATCCTGGTACCTTGTAAGTAACATGGTTCTGGAATTATTAATGCAAATATGAACAATCCATATTTGACGCCTAGAGGAGCAGTAGGCGTTAACTGCAGGAGACGCCTGGAGGAGCACTCGGCTGTAAGCAAACGGGGAATGGCGGATGGTACAGGATTTACAAGCTGTAGACAATGCAATAATACCTAGAGCACCTACGGTGCCAGACCCACACACCTTGTTGAATGATTTAAAGCCGCAACAAAAATATTTTACTGTAGTAGACATAAGCAATGCTTTCTTTTCAATACCTATGCATCCTGATAGCCAGTATTGGTTTGCATTTACATTTCAGGGTAAAAGATATACCTATACTCGGCTACCACAGGGATATTGTGAAAGTCCAACGATACTTGCACAAGAAATGGCAAGCAACCTGGCAGGGTTTACCCCACCAGGAGGTAGTCAGATTCTACTTTATGTAGATGACATCTTGCTAGCAGCCCCCACCCAGCATCAATGCAGGGAAGATACAATAGCATTATTGAAATTTTTAGCAGCACAAGGACATAAAGTAAACAAAAGTAAGTTACAACTTTGGAAAAAACAGGTGAGATACCTAGGATATGTAATATCCAATGAAGGTAGAATATTAGATGAGGATAGAAAAACAGCAATTTTACAAGCACCTAAACCAGCAACCAAGAAGGAAATGATGTCCTTCTTGGGAACGACTAATTTTTGTCGAAGCTGGATATCAAACTATGCTTTAGAATCTGCCCCACTGGCTGATTTAATATATAAAACACCAATGGCAGCACAAGATATATTACAATGGACACCCGAAGCAGAAACAGCTTTCTGCAGACTAAAACAATTGATAGCTTCTTCATTAGTTTTAGGACTTCCGAATTACCACAAAAGATTCTTTCAGACTGTAGATTGTAAACAGGGATATATGATGTCAGTTTTGACGCAACAGCATGGGGATAAGCAACGCCCCATATCTTACTATTCATCACAGTTAGACCCAGTGACACGATCGTTGCCTCACTGTGTGCAAGCAGTGGTCGCAGCTGCAATGGCAGTACAGGCTTCAGCCTCAATGGTGTTATTCCACCCTCTCACATTGAGAGTGCCTCATGCAGTCGCAATAATTGTACTGCAAGAAAAAATAGCATATCTTTCTCCTGCTAGACTTCTTTCATGTATGACCATATTGCTGAGCCAACCTCATATGGTAATTGAACGTTGTACAACATTAAACCCGTCAACGTTACTTCCAACTCCTGTGGATGGCACGCCGCACAGCTGCCTGCAGGAAATTGAGCAAACAACTTTGCCCAGACAAGATCTCACTGACATGCCCTTGGATGATGCCGAGGTGACATTTTATGTGGATGGCTCATGCAGAAGGGGTCCTACAGGGAAAAATCTAGTGGGGTATGCAGTGGTTACAGATACAGAGATCTTAGCAGCCAAACCTTTACAGCACAACCTGTCTGCACAAGCAGCAGAACTGATAGCCTTAACACGGGCTTGCACTCTAGCGAAAGATAAATATGTGAACATATATACTGACAGTCAGTATGCTTTCTCTACAGTGCATGTTTTTGCGCAACAATGGAAAAATAGGGGAATGATAACATCTAATGGCAAACCGATTAATCATGCGCAACTTATTTTGAACTTATTAGATTCCATTCAGTTACCTACTAAAGTAGCTATTTGTAAATGTTTAGCTCATACAAAACAACAGGATAGAATTTCAAAAGGAAATGCAAAAGCTGATGCAGCTGCAAAGCAAGCTGCCTCAGACTCAGAAACTTTACTTTTAACCGATGAATTACAACCCTCTGAGATTTTAGGTCTAGAAATGTTAAAAACAATGCAGACACTAACTACGAAAGCAGAGAAACAAAAATGGGAGAAACGAGGTGCAATCCTCGAAAATGGACTGTATGTCTCCAAAGAGAAAAAAACAATATTACCGTCTAATTTATTTAGATATGCAGCTTTGTTGAGCCATGGGCAGTGCCATGTCTCAACAGGGGGGATTGTACAGTTAGTAAATCGAGTATTCCAAACATATGGATTCATAAATTACACAAAAAAAATTTGTGCAGCATGTCATATTTGTAACAAACATCATGCACAAGGGGCATTCAAACCAAAGCAAGGGAGTTTTCCTACACCACGATATCTGTTCCACACTATTTGTATGGATTTCATAGAATTGAATAAATGTGAAGGGAAAAAATACTGTTTAGTAATTATAGATATGTTTTCCAAATGGGTAGAAGCGTTTCCAACTAAAAATCCAGATGCAGCAACCGTGGCAAAAGCCCTAGTAAAAGAAATAATTCCTAGATTTGGCATACCAGAAAGGATTTATAGTGACAATGGGACACATTTTGTTAATCAGACGATTCACCAGCTTGGGAGAGTCTTTGGAATCTCCTTGAAGAATCATTGTGCTTACCACCCACAGTCTGCAGGACTGGTGGAAAGGTACAATGGAATTCTAAAAAAACAAATTGAGGAAGCTAGTGAGTAAGACACAGAAAAACTGGATTTGCTGTTTGCCTTTGGCACTGCTGAGCATGAGAACAGTTCCAAATGTAGGGTTTGACTCCCTTTGAAATGATATTTGGAAGGGCATATTATGTGCCACAGTGGAAAGCTCTCATGCCTGCAGAACTAGAGGCTGACAGCTCATTAGCTAGCTATATGAGAAAACTGTTAACAAATAAAACTGTTTTGCAGTTGAACTCTTTTTCAGATAAAAGACAGACCGGACCGCTAGAAGCAGTTCTGACTCCGGGGACCTGGGTGTGGTTGAAGGTTACGAAGAGGAAGAATTGGGTGAGTCCAAAGTGGGAAGGACCGTACCAGGTACTGTTGGCAATGCCTACTGCAGTCAAAGTTGCTGAGAGGACGTCCTGGGTCCATCTGACACACTGTAAACCGGTAAAGAATTTTCAACTTGATAAACATTTTGTGACTGATACGCAACAAGGGCAGGACGGCCAAGAGCAAAATGAGTAAAAATACAGATCAACCCCAAAGATGTTGTTTAATCATCTTGTTGACTATGCATTTATTGACTATGATTGTGATGACCTTCCTTTTGTTGTGGTTTTTCCTACATGTAACCACACAAGTGAAACTGGAGAGACGTGATGATAGACTGGCATCCAAACTTTAACACATACCTAGCTATGAAGCGTGTATATGTAGAGACTATGAACATTTCAAATTGCTGGGTTTGTACTGCTATACCAACAGCATATGGAGGACTGTTAATGTCCGCTGTCCCTTTGGGGATAAATGAGACTTGGGAGAATTTACTTTTTGATACAGGATCTGTAAGATCACAAGACAAAATTGCATTGTATTTGCCTATTACACAGAAGGGAATTGTATGTTTTTATAAGAATGATACACTTCAAGTGGGTTGGAGTAATTGTAATATAACCATATCTTATAAATGCTACATTAAAGTTAAAGATAGAGGCACTGTTTGTAATACAAATTATGATTCATATTTGTGTTTAATGAAAACAACATTAAGTGATGTACAGAGAAATCCTGTTTTACATAAACAACTGTCTATTATAGACAGGAAAATGTTTCATTCAGAATTAACCCGCATCAGTACTAAAGTAGAAAACTGTTATTTTGTTTGTGGGAAAAAGGCATACAAATGGCTACCTAAGAATTGGTCCGGCAGTTGTTTTTTGGGTTATCTGGTTCCGGCCATAAGGCATACTGCAGAATTACCTCTAGGTAAGATACGAAATGTTAGAGATGTAGCCCGCAAACCTGAAGGTCCAATCGGAAAACCTGTAAATCCAGTGGGACAAATCGAAGCTGGTTGGAAAGACCATCATTCCATAAAAAACAAAGAAAAATTGACTCATATGGACTTGAGTGACAGTGTAATATCCTGGGCTGGAATACTTCCAGCATATGGAGCAGTCAAATCGATCTGGGAGTTGAGAAAGCTGTCGAAACTTCTCGAAGTAATGAGTAATGCAACTTTTTCTGCTCTCGAACTAGTGACTGATGAACTGAATGCAATGAGAACTGTTGTGCTACAAAATCGAATGGCTCTTGACTTCACCCTAGCGGCGAGAGGTGGTACGTGCACGCTTATCAAAGAAGAATGCTGTGCATTTATTCCAGACAATCGACATGAAATTAATGACCACCTAGAGGTAATACAGCAGGTATCGGCCATGACTGAACCAGGCGCAAACCCACTGACGAACTTTTTCCAGAGTCTGTTTGGTGGGTGGGGTTCTATCCTAATGAACATCTTGATATTTGTGTTGGTCTGCTCCTACTAGGAGCATGTGTCTGTTGTGGGATTCCCTGCATGAAAAGATTGATCAAAGATTTTTATTGATGTATCTGTAACTGAAACTTTGTACCAAGACATTGAGTTAGAAAAATTAATTTCAGATGAAATTCTTTCCGAAGTATAAACTAAATGACTTACCTGGTTCAAAGTCCTTAAAGGAGAAGGCCAGGGGACGAAATTACATTGTTTCTATTTCTGAATAGAATAAAAGTATTAAAAGGGAGGAAAATGTTAGAAAAATATGTATTTGAACATATATAAAGTGCTAGTTTAAAAGCAAATAGTATATAATGCATTTTATTCTATTAACAATATGGCAATAAGAATGATTTTACATGTAATTGCTTGAAGCTTTGGAATTGCAGTGTATTTGAACTCTGACCCCGGCAGTAGCTAGCTCAGCAAGTTTATGTTTTTCACTAATGATTATCTGCTGGGTCAGGAAATTAAATGTATAAAGCACTGAAAATCTTCTTCTCCTTCCTCTGGGACAATTGGCCTTGTGAATGTTACCAAGATAAGACACAGCTGCTGAGGAAATGTTGTAAGAAGAACAAAGAAGTGTATTACAAGACTGAACCAACTGTTGTATTCAAGCAGGCCTGAAACCTTGAAGGAGTAACATTTACAGAAAGACATTATAACTGACCAGGTGCTTTGCAAGGCTGTATTATTCCCAAGGGAAAGCTTTTTTTTTAAATATAACATCAACAATCTTTATGAATAGAATACTGTTAGTAAAAGTGATGTAGATGCCCTGTGACTAACCACGTCAGTAAGGTGGGCAAAACCTGAATGAAAATACTATAAAATATTCTGTACTTCCTGCATCATGTCAGACAAAACTCTGTACTTGTATGTTTTCTTGCCTCCTGGTGTACACTAGTAAACTTTTGCATCTGAGCCTCCTGTGTTGTTATCTTTGTTTTTATTTAACAGTTATTATGGGAGATGCAGAAGGAAGGGAGGGGAGAAGGTTGGATGATACTAAGGATTTTATTGTTAAGTCTGTGAGGCAGGGTTTGCTTCGGTAGCTGAAGCCCACTTTTGATGAGTATTCTTGTTATACTGGGTGATATGCAGTTCATATTTCAGGTTATTGTCTATTATGACTCTTAGTTGTTTGGTACTTGTTACAGTTTCTATGGTGGTGTTGTTTGCTGAAGTAACATTAAAGACATGTTGTTGAAAGAGATCTGGGTATGGAAAGTATTAATTTTGGGGGTTTTTTGGGCATTAAGGATAAGCTGCTGAGCCTTTAGCCCTAATTCTATGGAACTGTAGGAGTCTTGAATCATCTGTTGAAATAGTGGAAGGGTTAAGACTGAACAGATGAAGAAATAAAGTTATGCCTAATAAATATTTTATGGTTTCCCAAAAGAAACAGAATACTTTAATAAATCATATCAGACCATGGAAACAGGGAGGATTAAACTTTCCTGATATAGAAACATATATAAAAGCATCAATATCTAAAACAATCTCAAATTGGATAAATCCAAATTACTCTGTAAATTGGAAAGAATTACTAATTGTAATATCAATAAATGAATTTGATTTACAAAAAATTTTCAAATAACAGATAAAAACAATTTGCCATTGCACATATTATGCATTAGTATGCAATATAACATAACTAAACCCACTAAAACTCGTATGATTAATTATTACATTGACTCATTTAGAAAAATTATTAATGCAAATATAGATTTAAAAATCTGGTTTTATCTTTTAACACCATTTATAGTCATAAAGTACTTTCCACATAAAATATATAGCGAAATTATTAATTCCTGGGAACAGAAAGAATTTGTCTGTTGGCTCCAATGTATCAAAGCACCAAGTAATAAAAACAACATACAAAATTCCACAACAGGGCTGGCTAACTTTACAGAGTATTCTGCCATATTCGTAAGAGTTAAGTAGAATAATTAGCAATTCTTCATTTAAAGAAATACCTAAATTTATGAAATACATATATGAAATCATATATAATGACTTTGACATGGGAAACAGTATTTCAAAATTTTACAAAATATTGATAAACTATAAAAGAACACCCAAAACCCCATACTGGAAATATATAACAAAAGGACACTCAATACAGTTAAGTGAAGATATTAAAACAAATATCTTATTATCGATAAAATATACATCTTTTGCACAATACAGGAAAGTTTTTAATTGGAAATGCTTGCTCAGAGCATTCTTAACCCCAGATAGAATCAGTAAAATTAGTTCTTCCATAAAAGGGATATGTTGGAGATGTGAGCAAGTACAAAATGTAGATTGGAACCACATTTTCTTTGATTGTGTTAAAATTAAGCCATTTTGGAATTGTATTAATAACTCTCTACAACTTTATTTAATGAATCATTTTATTTAAATAAAGTTCATGTATTATTAAATGTGAAAGAAGGTCCTCATATGAGTAGGTCAAACATGTGTCTAGTGTGGACTATACTTGCAATTTCAAGGTAGTGTATAAAAAGGCATTCTTTAGTTATGTCAATAATCTAAGTGGCAATTCTTGGATCTGCTCAGAGTTAGTGCAGAATGACACAAAAAACACTGAACCGACCGATATCGCGAACATCCTGGCAGATAGGTTCAGTGCAAACTTCACCCCCTCTCACCCCCAAAAGGGCCCATAATCATACCAGAAGAATGTAGTGCCCCTGAAATCACAGACACCCAGATTAAAACAGCCCTCTCCAAAGCCAAAAACACAGCATCAGTGGGACCTGATGGTGTCCCAGGCTGCATCCTACACAAGCTCAAAGATGAACTAACCCCTCACATAAACACATTGTTCAAACTCAGCCTCTCCACAGGCTACATGCCCACAGAGAGGTGCGCAGCAATGGTTATTCCATTCCACAAAGGTGGAGCCACAACAGACCCCAGGAACTATTGCCCTATAAGCCTGACTAGCTTGGTCTCAAGGCTATGGAGTGCATCATCATGGATCTCATTAACAGAGACATTGGGAATCTCCAAACACTGGACCCTACCCAGTTCAGCTTTGCTAAGGGCAGATCATGCCTCCTAAACCTGGTGGACTTCTTTGGGACAGTTACCAAGGCTATAGATGAGGGAAAGGTGGTCCACACAGCCTACCTAGACCTCACAAAGTCCTATGACACCATTCCCCATTCTTGTATTATAGACAAGCTCACCAGCCTGAACATAAACCCCTATGTCATGACATGAGTTGCCAACTGGCTCATGGACAGAACCCACATGGTAAGAGTTGCAGGAGCTAGGTTTGACTCTAAACCGGTTACAAGTGGCATTCCCCAGGGCTCAGTCCTAGGACCCCTCCTGTTCAACATATACTTCTCAGAGGTACAGGCAAGCACAGAAGGACTATGGCTGACCAAGTTCACAGACGACTGCAAACTAGGGGCTATAACTGACTCTCTGGCTGACACAGACATCCCCCAGAAGGGTCTCACTGAGACAGATACCTGGTGTCAAAACCATGGCCTCAAGCTAAATGCCAAAAAGTGCATAGTTATCCCCTTTGTAAAAAACAAAGTAACCATAAACTACCACATAGGTGGTAGCCCCCTAAATACGGAAGACGTAATAAAGGATCTGAGGACCCAAGTAGATAGTAATCTCTCCTTTGAAAATCACAGTGCCAAAGTGGTTAGATAATCCTTCTATGTGGCCCACCTAATCACAAAAGGGTCTGCATCCAGATCAAAAGAGGTCATTGTGCCCCTCTACGCATCACTCATCAGACCCATCATAGAGTACAACGCCCCATTTGGGATGTACCTTACAAGACACCTGCAACAGCTGGAAAGACCACAGAAGTACCTCACCAAGAGGATCACTGGCCTCAAACAGATGCCCTATGCAGCTCGACTGAAGAAACTCCAGCTGTACTCGGTTCCATACCACCTACTCAGAGGTGATCTCTGCCTGACATACAAGGCCATGTCCAACCCAGAATTGATGGACATGCTCCACCTAAAGAAAACCATGTCCTCTCGAGCCACATGCTCTTGGGATCTAAACCTCACAACAACAATAAATAGGACGTGCTGGAGGGATAGATTCCTGTCCCAGAGACTTCCCATGCTCTGAAACAAGATTCCAATCTAAATTAGGCAGAGCTCCTCGCTAACACTCTTCAAGAGAAACCTTGATGTGTGGATGTGAAACAGAAAGTTTACCCCGGGGATCACTTCAATGGCTCTGCTAGACAGAGGCACAGGAAACTAATCTAAGGAGGCGGCAAAAGCCAATACATTCCAGCTAGGCTCATAAATGCCTTCAGGCAGATAGCCTATTACCTACCAATGAACCTATGAACCTAAGAAAATGGAATACAAACACAATACCAACTTTGGAAGACTTCTACAGCCTACTGAAGACCACAGCATTATTGGAAATTAAAATTAAAGAACTAAGAATTTATCCAAAGCCATTTATCAACAACCCTTGGGGAAAAGTCTTATTGTTTATTGACACTGTACAATAATTGATCAGACACTGATAATGGATTGGACATACTTATAAAGTAACTGTATACATTAAGATCTGTTATAGTGTCAGGCTAATGTAAATAGTGTACAAAGTTATTTAAGATGTTATATATAAATACTATGGAATTCTTTCAAATATATTTGAAAAATAAAAAAAAAAATTGAGAAAAAAAAAAGACTGAGTAGATGATGGTGGTATTGTCAGCATATCATACTAAGGTGGCAGATTTGCTGGCTTTGTATAGTTTGTTTGTGAAAATATTGAAAATTACTGGGCCTAGAATTGACCTTTGTAGTGCATCAATGGAAACAGGGAGGAAGGGGGGTATGTCCTGATTTCATTTTATGACTTGTAGTCTGTTAGAAAGATAGCTACAGAACCAAAAAAAGTTGAATGAGACTAATAGAGAAGACAGTTCACTGATTAGTAATTAGTGGGATACTGTGTAAAATGCTTTTAACAGATCCAAGAAGAGGGAGGATATTAGGTTACCAATGTTTCTGTTCATATTTATAGTTTCTGAAAAACTAAACAGACCTGTTGTGCTGTGGTGTAATCAAAAGCAATGTTGTGTGGGGGAGTGTAGTTTGTCGTTGATGAGATGGATTAGGAGTTGGGATTGTATGCATCTTCCTAAGACTTTGGACAGAGGGGAGAGAATTACAACTGGGCAGTAGTTAGAGAGGTCTGGGACTGATCAACTTTTGTGAAATGGTATACTATGTGATTTTTCCAGATCGTGGGTACATAGTTTTCTGTGATAGAGCTATTTATGTGTATTGAGATGGGGTATGCCAGGGCATCGCCAACTAACTTAAGGTAATTGGGTGGGTGTTTGTCAGCAGCTGGTGCAGTGGTTTTCAGTTTTGAAGGCAATTTGTGATAGTTGAGGTAGGTATTTGATGGAAAGAAAAGAGCGGGAGGGATATTTTGAGCACTGTTGGGTGGGATAGAGAGATGAGAGGGTAAATTTGATTCTAATAGAGTGAGAACTGATTGAATGATGTGTGTGCTGAAATGAGTGGCTATATGTCTGTGTCATTGTTTGTGGTGGGAGATTAGATGGTAGGTTGATTGGGATATTTTAGGGTTTTTATGATTACCCAGAATTGCTTGGGACTGAGGTGATGCTTGTCTTGAAGTGATTGAAAGATGGGAGTTTGTCTAGGTTGACCTGTTGTTTTCATTGTTTTCTAAGTTGTCTAAAAATATGACAATTTTGTTTTGTCCTTTCTTTATACCATGACTTTAGCTATCTTATTTAATATGTTACGAAATGTTTTATTGAAATAGGTAACAGCAGCTTTTAGCAGTAGGCTTTTTAGAGTATTCCAGTTGTATTGGGAGAGGAAGCTTAAAAAGTCATCTTTGTTAAAAGAGGAGGTCTATGTACTTGTTTTAATACTGTATTCTGGAGGTATGATTAGTTTGTCTCATAATAAATGAGGAGAGATGGTCACGGATGTTGTCTGGAAAACAGTCAAAGGTGTTAATATTTGAGGGTGAGGTTATACGGATCCAGTCCAGTAGTGAGTGCCTGTTGCTAAGTTTGTTGATTCTAGTGGGTGAAGTGATTACTTGAGTGAAACTGAACAGGTTAATAGAGAGAGGAGGGGAGTCAGTGTTTACAAGTACGTAATCTATATTTACATCCCCAAGTATAATAATTTAATTATTTACATTAGTGGAAAACTACTCTAGGAGGTCTTTGAGATTAGGAAATGCTTTTGCCTGTGGGAGTATATAAGGCAACAGTGAAAATAGTTTTGCACTTGTTCAGGTGGAGGAGAGTAATAAATATTTCAGTGTTGGGATATGTGGGGTGACTCAGTGGTATCTGGTGATCTTCAGTGTGTTTTTAAAAAGTATTGCAACCCCTCCAGATTTTTTGTGTATGCTATCATTTCTCATTACATCCTATCTTGGAGGAAGGATTTCTTTATCTTTAACATTTGGTTTTAGTCAAAATTCTGTGATGACTAGAATGTCTGGGTTGTGTGCTACAAGGCATCTGTGGAGATCTGGAATTTTGATGGAGATGCTTGTGAGATTTATGTTTAGTAATAGTAGGGTGTGGATGTGGACGGCCACAGTGGTGCAGCGATTAGTGTTTCCGCCTCACAGTCAGAGGTTCTCCAGTTCGATCCTTGGCTGGGGTGCCTTCTATGCGGAGTCTGCATGTCCTCCCTGTGGTCATGTGGGTTTCCTCCGGGTGCTCCGGTTTCCTCCCACATCCCAAAGACATGCTGTAGGTGGATTGGGCACTCTAAATTGGCCCTAGGTGTGAGTGTTTGCATGTGTGTGCCTTCTGTGGAAGGTTGGGTGCTGGGCTGGCAACTCGACACTATAAAAACTCCACTGCCAATCATTAGTGGACAGGTGATCCACTGTGGCAACCCCTAACCGGGAAAAGCTGGAAGAAGAACAATAGTAGGGTGTGGATAGAATTAGTGGATTGTGTGCTGGTAATTGAGGGATCTGATGGGCTAGATGGGGTTTGGTTTGTTTGAAGGGATCATTTAGGGTTTGCAGGAATCTTTCCACAGAGTGGGAGAGTGGAAGTGTGGTGAGAGAAGTTGTACAATTTTTTGTATTTATCTCTTAGGTCTGATACTGATATATGGGTCTGGTCATTCTCTTTGATATAGCTGTAATTAAAGATGATAGGTGGGCATTTGTTGACTAGGAGTATAGAGATGGAGAAAATAGTGATGGGGTGAAAGGGGAGTGTGGTAGGCTGTGGCAATGGCAGGCATGCTAGGACTACATTAGCATAAAGGTCATAAGGGATAGATCAACACATCTGCTTTATGAAGACAATGTGACATTACAGACATACACTGAGCAAGAACTTCAGCAAAGGATATGGAGAACGGAATGCAAAACTGAAGGCACATGGAATGAAACTGAGTACAGATAAGAAATCTGGAATGGCAGCAAATGGGGAAATCTGAAGAAGTTGATAATTTAGGTAGTAGGGAAAATAGTGGAACATGTTATCAACTTCAAGTATCTGGGAGGAATGGATGAGGAAAGGAGAAGTCTGAATGAGGAGGTTAAAGACAGAATCAAAAGGGCTGCAGTGAAATGCAGCCTTTTATGTTTACACTCACCTTCTATGCCTCTAAACTGTCCTGCTTTTTGCAGAATGTCCAGATTTTTGCTTTATGTATTTAGTCTTTTTCTCATAAAATTTGTGGTTTTCTGACAAATCATTGAGGACTGATCCCATTAAATAATGACATACATTTGAGTTTTAGATATTGCATTCTTTAGAACATGCAAGACAGCACACATCCTGTTGTTCTAACAATATTCATAGTTTATAAGAGGAAGCCAGTGACCCATTAGCAACACAGACAGCGGAGAGAAGGAAATTATTGCTGTTGTCTGCTGGTTAGTACTGGCAGATTTGACTGCCTAGAGTGAAACCTAATCTTAACAAGTTAAGCATGGGGTTCTTAACATTTGTTGAAATCGGGCATCACACTATAATAGTGCTTAACTAATTTTTCTAGATATAGGTTCATAGGTAGGTACTAGGCTATTGGCCCTGGGGCCTATATATGCCTAGCCATAAAGATTCTCTGGCTTTTGCCACCTACAAAAAAATATTTTCCTGTGCCCCTGTTGAGCAGAGCCACAGAAGTGATCCCTGGGGTGAATTTCCTATTGCCCATTCAATCGTCAAGATTTTTCTTAAAGAGGGCTAATGAGGTGCTCTGCTTGACATGAATGGGTAGTCTGTTCCAGAGTATGGGAAGTCTCTGGGACATGAACCTATCCCTAAACCATGTTTTATTTATTGTGGTGACAAGGTTTAGGTCCCTGGAGTATGTGGCTCAGAAAGATTTGGATTTCTTTAGGTGTAGCATGTCCAACAGCTCTGGGTTTGACATGGCCTTGTATGTTGGGCAGAGATCATCTCTGAGTAGTCGATATGTGAAGGAGTAGAGCTGGAGTTTTTTGAGGCGGTCTGCGTAGGGCAACTGTTTGAAGCCAGTGATCCTCTTTGTGAGGTATTTCTGCGGCCTTTCTTGTTGTTGTAAATGTCTTGTGAGGTACATACCAAATGGGGCGTTGTACTCTATAATAGGTCTAATGAGGGATGAGTAGAGAGGAACAATGACCTCCTTTTTTCTGGATGAGAAACCTTTTATGATGAGGTGTGCCACATAGAAGGATTTCCTGACTACTGTGCCGATTGTGGTTATCAAAGGAGAGACTACTGTCCACCTGTGTCCTTAGGTCTCTTATCACACTTTCATGTTAAGTGGACTACCGCCTATGTGGTAGTTTATGGGCACAGGGTTTTTCCCAAAGGGGATGACTATGCATTTTTTGGCATTGAGCTTGAGGCCATGGCTTTGACACCAGGCATCTGTCTCAGTGAGGCCATTTTGTAAAATGTCCAAATCATTTGGGGCTTCACTAATGGCTCCTAGTTTGCAGTCATCTGCAAATTTTGTTAGCCATAGACCCTCAGTGTTGGACTGAACTTCAGAGAAGTAGATGCCAAACAAGAGGGGACCCAGGACTGAAACCTCTGGTACTCCACTTGTCATTGGTCTGGAGTCAGATTTGGAGTCATTGTGGGTTCTGTCAGTGAGCCAGTTGGCAACCCATCACCTGATATAGGGATTTATGCTCAGTTTAGTGAGTTTATCTATAATTCCAGAATGGGGGATGGTGTCAAAGGCCTTGGTGACATCTTAATAGGCTGTGTGAACCACCTTGCCCTCATCCACGGCTCTGGTGACTGCTTCAAAGAAGTCAAGCAGGTTTAGGAGACATGATCTACATTTCACGAACCCAAACTGGTAGGGTCCAGAGTTTGAAGGTTCCCTATGTCTTTGTTTGTAAGTTCCATGATGATATATTCCATGGTCTTGCAGATCAGGCTCGTCAAGCTAATGGGGTGGTAGTTCCCTGGGTCTGTGGTGGATCCCTCCTTGTGGAGTGGAATAACCATAGCTGTACGCCATTCAGTAGGCACAAAGCCTGAAGTGAGGCTATGACTGAATATGGTACTTAGGTGGGGTGCCAGTTCATTTTGTAGTTTGTGTAGAACACAGCCCAGGATGTTGTCTGGTCCTATGGATGCTGTATTCTTGGCTTTGGAGAGTGCAGTTTTTACCTATGTGGCCGTGATTACTGGGACTTGGCATTCTTCTGGTATTGAGATGGGCCCTTTAGGGCATGAGAGGGGGTAAAATTAGCACTGAACCTATCTGCCAGAATGTTGGCAACATCAGTTGGTTCTGTATATTTAATGCCATTGTGCTGTAACTCAGAGCAGATCTGATTGTTGCCATTGAGATTATTGACAAAACTATAGAATGCCTTGAGGTTGTCTTTGGAATCTTTGGCGATTTTGTTTTTGTAATTAGCTTTGGAGGATTTTATGAGGGATCTCAGCTTCTTACTGAGGCTGACAAGGGAGTTTTTCCAATCATGGGATTTTACTCTATTTTTTGTAACAGTTTCTTCTGTTATAGAGTTTGTTTATGGCAGGAGACCACCAGATTGGCTTCCTTATTTTGGAGGAGAGTGTCTTGGTTCTATTTGGGATGGCATGGTCCATGCACACAGGTATGTGCTCATACAGTGTGTTGGTGTAAGACGCAGCAGTCGTACTTCTACTTTCCGCCTGTATGGGTGTTGTGAAGTTTGCCACTTCTGTCTAGAGAAGCATGAAGTTGGCTTTGGAGAAATTTTTATGGTGGTTACCTTAATGGGGGTGGGGTGGGGGGGATGTGGATGTCTAGGATGATTAGCTTATGGTCAGATCTGACTAATGAGTAGCTGACCTCTTGTTTGGAGCATCGGTTGCCCATGTTGGTAATGACCAGGTCTAGGATATTGGTGCCCCTGCTGGGGACATGGATAAGTTAATCCAAGGCTTTGGAATTTATGAATTCCAAAAAATGTTGAGCAAATATGTTGTTACATGAGTAGTTTTCCCAGTTAATGGCGGGGTAGTTGAAGTCACCCAGTATTTGGGCACTTGTTTATACTTTAATATTTTCCAGTATGTTAAGAAAAGTGTAGTGCGAATATTGGGGTATGGTGGGGGATCTGTAGCAAGCTACAGTTTGGATTGCAGTCTTGCCTAATGTTAGTTCCATCTGGAGAATTTCAGATGCATTATGTTGGGCAACTAGCCTGGAGGTGTGGATATCCTTGGTGAATATGGACGTGCCTCTGCCTTTAGTGTTTCAGTCCAGGTTAGGTGCCGAAAGGTGTGGTGTGAATTGTAGCCTGGTATTGCAGGGGTGCTCTCTGGAGCTTTGAACCAGGTCTCTGTTACTGCATAGATGTCAATGTTCTCCAATTTAAGGAGTGCCCCTAGTGAGCGCAATCTGAGGTTTAGACTTCTAGCATTGAGTAGCATTACCCTCAGATTTTGCTTGCTTGTACATGTTATAATGGTAATTTTGTCATTTGAACCTTGCCTAAAAAAGGCACTATAGGGGTGGCAAGAGCCTTAGCCAGTATTCAAAATCCCAGGGACAACAGGTGCAGGCCATTTGTGGCAAAGCATCATGGTCTGTTAATCATGTCATCCCAGGCCAACAGATACTGGATCCCCTTACAATGACACCAGAAGCTTAGCCAATTGTTGAAGTCAATCATTTTGTCCTTGTACTGTGGTATTATTCTGGGTGATGGCAGGATGCTACTCAGGGCTAAGGACATACTACAAGATCCAAGAGCTCCTCCATGTTTCTTTTCATGTAGTCCAAGGAGGTACATCTCAGGTCATTCACTCCAACATGGACAATGACAGAGTCATATTTGTACTTGTTGTGGAGTGACCTGAGTGCGTGCATTATGTGGCAGATCCTGGCTCCTGACAGGCAGCTGACTGTAATTTTCTCCTTGTTTAGCCTGGTGAGTGGGACATCAGTGTGCCTGACTATAGAGTCACCTATGACTAGTGACTTGGGTAGGTTGTTTTGCCTTAGGGGCTGAGGTTGAGTGGCACACTGGTATTGTGAGCTATGTGTCACTTGGGTTGTGTTGGGGGGTGGTGGTTGTTTGCGTTTCAGCTTTGGAGGTCTCTGTTACTTGGGCAGATTTATATTAAGAGCCTTCAAGTATGTAGATGTGTGTTTTGTGTTACTATGTGTGGGTATTGGTGGTGTAGATTTTGAAGGACTATATGGTGTGTGTTACTGTGTACATGAGGAAATTGCTACATTGCCCCAAGACACCCAGATTCATCAGGTGGAGAGGAGAAAACACCGGGAGCTGACACTTGAACATGCCTGAATAGGTGCTTATTTAAGTACTAAAAGTGTTTTCCCTCTTTACTTAGCAAGGAAAGGTTGAGGATTGTAGCAATTTATAGACTATCAAGTGCTTACAATGAGTTCTAAGCAAGTGTTAAGCTCAAAGAATCAATATCTGATAGCAATCACCATACACTACAAAATTATATAACTGTGCTTACAGCTATTTATGTAAAACTGCTCAATATACTACACAGAGGTAGGAACTATTAAATTAAATAAATTAAAACCTCAGCTTTAACTGAGCAATTAAAGTTCCCTAAAAGAAAATGGTAAAAATAATACAGCTAGACCTACAGCTACTTGCATAAATGTACATATACAACATGTATAAAAATACATATACAACATGAATAAAAATACATATACATGTATAAAAATACATATACAACATGCATAAAAATACATATACATGTATAAAAATGCATATACAACATGTATAAAAATACATATACATGTATAAAAATACATATACAACATGTATAAAAATACATATACAACATGTATAAAATACATATACAACATGCATAAAAATACATATACAACATGTATAAAAATACATATACAACATGTATAAAAATACATATACAACATGCATAAAAATACATATACAACATGTATAAAAATACATATACAACATGCATAAAAATACATATACAACATGTATAAAAATACATATACATGTATAAAAATACATATAAGACATTACACAAAGATCGTTCATACAAATTACTTTTAAGTAAAGAATTTAACTTTACCTGAATCATTAAAGATCTTGATTAACAGACTTTCAAAGACTTTCAGTGTTTAGCAAAAGTGTTCAAAAGTGAATTCAATTTGACATCAAGGGTTAATAACACTGAATTTGTTTTATTTTATAAAAGTTGCACACTTTCTTTTGTCTGAAGAACATTCCCTCTATTAATGCTCTAGAAAGCCAGTTATTACAAATGCTAGAATTACTGAATGACAAAGGATCCAGTCATAATAAACCTTTATTTTTCATTGTGATGCAGGTCACATGCATGCATGCCATGAGCATACATGCTGATTTAAATGTGCAAATGCCACCCAGTAGGTAGGGCAGCCAGTTAAATAGTTAAATAAGAATTTGTAGTTATTAGGAAGCAATCAGTGTATGTAGTTACTATAGCTATTATACTAATATTATTTGAATTATTTTTGTTGAGGGTGATCCTTTGAAGAAGAGTAAATAGAAAAAGTAAATAAGAGGATAGATACGAGAACAAGTCCCTTTACATAACTTAGTAGTTAATTTGGTGTGCACTGATATCTAAGTGATTAAAAATAGGAAGCTTTAATGACAGTAGATGGTAGTGATAACGCTGAGTATATAAGATAAGACAGGTACATGCAGAGAGGTAATGGTAAGTGCTTTAGGATTGTAGCCAATTATGCAACCCAAAAATAAATGACTGACAGACAGTTAATGACCATTTAGGTAGAGTAATATAATACTTAAGTAACACTACTTGCAGTATCTTATATAGTGACGCATCTTTAAATCGATAAAAACAGTAAAGCAAGCATACAGGCTAAATATGACAGACAAAATGCAGGAAAAGGCACCTGTGGTGTGAATGATGATGTAATGAAAGGAGATTGTGTTGACAATGCTAGGTGATTAAGGTAAGATAAGTACAATTATGGTGGTAATTGTAAGTAGCTTAAGACTGCATATGTCTTGCTTAAACTGTTTAGATGTACAGATGTTAATTAGCAGTGAAGAACTGTGGGGTAGTAGAGAATTCCATTGCATGAATGCTGGGCCAGATTCACGAAGGCTTGCATGGAGTCTAAGAGTAGAGTAAGACTCCAGACAGCCAATATGTCTGCCGAGCGATCCAGGAACAGCTGGCAGGGGCGTGCATGAGAGCTCCTAAAACGACTCTTACACGGACAGTGTTAGGTTATGCAAATTACCTCATTTGCTGCTGAAAGCTATGCAAATGAGGTAAATTTGCTATCCAGGAAACACTAACCTGTCTGAGTAAGAGTAGTGTTATTTGCAGAAATGTACTCCGTTGGTAACTGAGTATCGTTCTGCAAATAGCAAAACGGAGCAATGACAGCTCCATATAAAGGATGCATCCAGTTGAGGAAGCATGCCAATGGCCAAATATAAGGCTATTGGCATTTATATGTGTTGCAAAACAATAAAAAATATTTTTTTTTCCTCCGATCTCTGATGTTTAAGTGTAGCGCAGTGCCGTGCAAACGTGCGGCGCTCTAAAAACCAGAAAAAATTAAATAAAAGCCAAAAATAGGCATTTTATTAAAAATATCCATCTGCTATGCAGGTGAATGGCAGGCTG
This sequence comes from Protopterus annectens, assembly GCF_019279795.1. Taxonomy (NCBI): domain Eukaryota; kingdom Metazoa; phylum Chordata; order Ceratodontiformes; family Protopteridae; genus Protopterus; species Protopterus annectens. The sequence continues at coordinate 225,622,712 of NC_056730.1, read as the reverse complement.
AAGACAACATGGCTATTGAGTAGTGGTTGCTAAGGGGGAAGCTCAGTCTGAGAGATGTAACCAAGCATTAGAAGGCAATCCTATGCATATGAGTATAAGGACAGTGAATCCCAATTTTTCCTGCAATGTGAACCATGTCCCTAGAGTGTAAGAGTAGGATTAGGGGAGTAACAGAGTAGAAGATAGGTGACATCATGAGGGGGTATGTATCAAAGACTGTAAGCTTATTGGAGCAGAGTGGCATGTGTTTGCTGTGAGTTACTCAGGACTGGAAGAGGCGTATCTACAGTTGTCTGAACTGAAACCCAGAAACCGAAAGTGCACGCTGTGGCTACCACCAAAGTTTCTTGCAAAGATGCTTACACTGTGTGCGCGCTCTTGTGTGTGCCTGTAAACCCGTCTAAGCCTGTGTGCATGTGTGTGCACCCATGTAAGCCTGTGTGCACGGATGTGAACATGCCTAAGTCTGTGTAAGCCTGTGTAAGGCTGTGTGCGCTTGTGTGCACGTGTTTGCACTTGATTGTGCGGCGCTGCCCCCTGTGGAAACAAAAAGGGAACAGGAAGGAAAAGTAGTAGTAGGAAGTTAACCATGAAGAACTAGCAGAGCTGCCAGGTGAAATCAATCAGAATCAGCCAATTACACAGGCAGTACACTAGCCCAGCCCAGCACAGCACTTAAAACTCTGCAAACAACATTCCCCCATGTTTTACTCAGAAACACTGCAACACTGCAGTATACAAAGAGAAGTGAAAACTTAAAAAGCTTAACTGAGACAAAAAATGTTAGGGGCTGCCATTGCTATTATAAGGCAACATGTGCAAGATGCTGAGGGTGGTGCCATTGCGAATGTTGATGAGCAACCCACAGTGAGGAGATGGAGAAGAGTGTACAGACCCAGGGTAACCTACCAGGGGCTACATGAGCTGGAGATAGTGGAGCATTATAGAGTGGACAGAGAGCTCCTGCAGAAAATTGTTGAGCTGTGCAGGCCACGCCTCACACACAGAACCAACACAGGGGAACCCATCCCAGTGGAAACCAAGGTATGTGTTGGCCTAAGAATACTAGCAACAGGTACCTTCCAGAGACCAACTGGTGATATGATGGGGATTTCACAGGCATCAGCATCCAGGGTACTGCACCAGTTCCTGAATGCCATGTCAGCACATGTCAGTGATCATGTATATTTCCCCAATTCCTGTGAGGTATTGGCCAGCAATATGCATCTCTTCCAGCAAATAGCATAATACCCTGAGGTAGTGGGTGCAATTGACTGCACACACATACACATCAAAGCACCAGTCGGTGAGTGGAGTAGGCCCTACATCAACCACAAGGGCTTCCACTCCATCAACTGCCAGGTCATGTGCGATGCCCAGGGCATAATACTGAATGTGTGTGCTGGCTGCCCTGGAAGCTACCACAATTCTCATATCTGGCATCTGATGCAGCTGTACCAGACATTTGCCAATGGGGACATCCCTGACGGTCACCTAGTGGGGGATGCTGGATACGCACTGGAGCCGTGGCTGATGACACCCATCAGAAATGCACACACACCTGAACAAGAACTCCATAATGAGGCACACGCACAAACATGAAATGCAATCGAGCATGTGTTTGGGATGCTCAAGTCACGGTTCCAGTGCCTGGACACATCTGGTGGAGCCTTGCAGTACTCACCAACTACATGTACCCAAATTGTCATGGTATGTGACATGCTACACAATATGATCCTGCGAAAAGAGCTGCAGCAGGAACAGCATGGGGCAGGGCCAAACAGCCCCCCACCATTGCCAAAGCCTGCACAGGCACAGCGTGACTCGGAGGAGGAACAAACTGAGCCTGCCCCATTAGGCAGAAGGAGGCATGCCCAGTATGCCTTAGCCTTGGCAAAGAGGCAAAGCATAGCACATACACTGGCTCAGTAGGAACCCTGGAAATGATACCTCTCTCTGACTCGCATATAAAATAAAAGGGTTGCCTAACTTGACACTATCTGTTTCCAAACATGTATGGGGAGTGTAGCATGTGCATCCAACATAATCAGCCCTGCAGCACCACCTCAGGCATGATTGCCATGTTTTAAGCAATATAAAGCAGTGCTAAGCAGCTTTTACCAATATTTAGTATATGTAAACAAAATTGCCCGTGCTAACTAGCGCATTGTCAGGCAATGTTGAGCAATGTTGGGCAAGGTCGGGCAAAGTTGAGCAAAGACAGGTAAACATGCTCATATTAGCTTTACTGTCCCTTAAGCAGTCTGGTCTGCCCAGCATAAAAATAAAAAGCAGTGACAGGGCTTGAACCCAGGATACTGTGCACTATAGTCACAGTACTGAACTACTAAGCCATGATAGCATTTCAGTAGCACAGACACAGCAGGACAATAGTACAGTAATGCAAACACAAAGAAATGCTGTAACATGCCCCTAAAGATGCATATGGGTAACCTCCCCCACAGGCCTATGCAGACAGAGAACATCAGGCCAGGTGGTGTGATATGGGTTGTGTAAGCTATGAAGTTACAATCTAATATATGTGGCATTGGATGCTAAGAAGTGTAGTACAGTAGTATGCCTCAAGCCAGTACGATAGGCAACAGTACAGACTAAAATGGTGTACCGTACATAGCAGTGCAGGCATAGCAAATGTGTACAAGTGTCAGGTGAACCCCTCATTGTATGTACACCCACAGTAACAATCAAGTGTGCCCCTGGGTAGAAATGTACAAAGAATAGCTGTCCCCCGTGTATGTAGAAATGTTGATAAGTCTATGCAAAGTGTCTCATGGAAGCCCTGCAGGCACAGCATGATCCCTGTTGATCTATGACACAAAGGTGAGGCCTGCTGTAAAAATACAACTTGATTTTCCATATACATATAGTATAAATGTCTATACTGGGCGTACTCACACACTCCCAACAAATGTAGTGGATTTCATTCAGCATCCCACTGAAAGGTCATACTGGGCATGCTCACACACTTAAAAAATGAAGCAAATGTCAGGCAACAACATACTGAAAGGTCATACTGGGCATGCTCACACACATGCCAAATACGGCGGTGATAATAAGGGATCTATGGACAAATGTGGATAGACATCTCTACTTCCAGAAACACATTCACAAAGTTGTCAGAAAATCATGCTATGTGTTCACACAAACTGCGAAGGTCTGTGCATGTAGGTCAAAAGAGGTTCCCAGTACTCATCAGTCATCAGACTCGTCAGAGAGTACCACAACACACTTGCGATGAATCTACTAGGCACGTTCAGCAGCCAGAAAGACCACTGATGCACGCTAACAAGAGGATTACTGGCCTCAAACAGTTGCCCATGCAACAAGACTTAATGTAACCCAATCTGTACTCTGTTGCATACTGACTACACAGGAGATCTCTGCCCAACAGACAGGTCAATGTCATGGCTACACTCAGATCTGTAATGAGTTACAGCTCAATGGCACTAAATATACAGACCCAACTGATATTGCCAACATCCTGGCAGATAGGATCAGTGTTAACTGTACCCCCCTCTCACCCATGAAAGAGCACATCTCTATAATGGAAGACTGCAAAGTTGCTGTCATCACGGCTGCACAGGTAAAACACACTCTCCAAAGCCAGTATCACAGCAGCCATGGGAACTTCACAGGCTGTGTTCCACACAAACCACAGAATGAACAGGCACCACACTGACGTACCATGTGCAGTCATAGCCTCACCTCATGCTTTGTGCCTGTTGAATGGTGCACAGTGATGGTTATCCCACTACACAAGGGTGGAGACACCACGGACCCCAGGAACTAGCGCCCCATTAGCCTGATGAGCCCACTCTTCAAGGCCATGGAATGTATCATCATACAACATATAAAAAATTACATTTGTAATCCTCAAACCCTGGACCACAACAATGTTGGGTTTGTAAAATGCAGATCATGTCACCTAAACCTGATAGATGACATTGAAGCAGTCAACAGAACCATCAACAAGGGTAAGGTGGTTCACACAGCCTATGTTCATCCTGCCATGGCTTACAACACCACCCCACACTCTGGAAATATAGATAAACCCACTAAACTAGGTATAAATTGCTATGACACAAGATGGGTTGCCAACAGGCTTACTGACAGAACACACACTGTGAAAGTAGCAGACTCCAAGTATGACTTTGGACCAGTGATGTGTGCAGTACCACAAGGTCCAGTCCTGTGTCTTGTCCTGTTTAGTATCTACTTCCCTGAAGTAAACTTTAACATGGAAGGTCTGTGGCTACTGAATTTTCCAGAGGACTGCAAACTAGGAGCCATAATTGCAAACACTAAAGATATGGACATCCTACAAAAGGGCCTCACTGAGACAGATGGCTGTTGTCAAAGCCATGGGCTCTAGCTCAATGCCAAAAGGTGCATTGTCATCCCCTTTGTTAAAAACTCTGTAGCCAAGAACTACAACATAGGCGGTAGTATACTTAACACTGAAAGTGTGACAAGAGACCTTGGGTCACAGGTGGACACTGGACACAACTGTGATAATCACATCCCCACAGTAGTCAAGAAACCCTGCTATGTGGCACACCTCATCACAAAATGTGTCTCATGCAGAATAGAAGAGGACATTGTTCCCCACTACTCATCACTCACTAGAACTATAATAGAGTACAACGCCATTTTTGCTATGTACCTCACAAGACAACTACAACTGGAAAGTCTGCAGCAATACCTCACAAAGAGCATTAGCGGCCTGAAATACATGCCATACACAGATCATCTCAAAATGCTCCATCTGTACTCCCTTGCATATCACCTACTCAAATGTGTTCACTGCCTAACATACAAAGCTATGTCAAATGCAGAGCTGTTGGACATGCTCCACTTAAAACACTCACAATCCCTCTGACCTTCGGACCCAAAACCATGAGTGAAATACAAAAGGAAGGGGTGTACCCATTTATCTTATGGATACCCACACCTTCAGGTTAGTGACACAGCATGGGGCCTTGGAGACCATGCAAGTGCAACTAACATTACGCAGAGCTGCTCATCAGAATGTAGCCTGCTACAGATCACCTACCTTGTCACAGGAACCTCACTCAGTATTCCTGAGAACAGTGGAAAATATAAAGGTCCTATCAAACACCATTATATGACGTGATTACAACTACCCAAACATTGAGTGGGAGAATTACTTGTGTACAACGTCCTTTGCCGAATGTTTCCTAGAGTTTAAAAGCTCTAACACCCTGGAACAGCTGGTCAACATGCCCACTAGAGGTGACACCATACTGGACATGATCATCACCAACATGGGGTACCAATGTTCCACAACAGAGATAAAACCCTCGCTGGTAATATCAGATCATAAAGTAATCACACTGGACATCCACATCCTGCCACCCCCCCACCCAGTCAATGAAACCACCATGAAGACATTTTCAAAAGCAAACTTCACACGTCCCAAGACAAAAGTGGAAAGTTCCAAAGCCCTCTTGCTATAGGATAATGGTATACAATCTGCCGAATCAGTTACAAGTGCATCCTATGAGCGTCTACAGGGATGCATGGATCGAGAAATCACAAATAAAACCAAGATGCACTCCTCCAAAAATAAGAAAACAATCTGGTGGTCGCTGTCCATAAATAAGCTAGACAACAGAAGGAGGAAACTAACACCTGATAGAGCCAACTTCACTAAAGGAAAGGCATCACTGATCATTATTAGGTAGAAGCAATGATTGCTCATAAAATAATTCAAGGACACTTTCAAAAGACAAATTGCCAAGGACTGTAAGAATAACAACCACAAAGCCTGTGGTACCTATACCAGACATGTAGGTGTCAACTTCCAAATATGCTGTCAGCTACTGACAAATGGCAAGGAATACACTCTGAACCAACTTTCATTGCCCACATGCTGGGGGACAAGTTCAGTGTAAACTTCCCCCCATCACCCCCAAAAGGGCCTGTGTCCATCACAGAAGGATGCAGAGCCCCAGACATCATGGACATGCAGGTAAAGACAGCCCTCTCCAAAGCCAAGAACACGGCATCAATGGGACTGGATGGTGTCCCAGGCTGCGTCTTACACTAGGCCCAAAAGGAACTACAACCTCACCTACATTCACTGCCCAGACTCAATCGTACCACAGGGTATTTACCCAAAGAATAGCATACACTAACAGTCATCCAGCTCCACAAAGGGGGTGCCACAACAGAACCTGGAAACCATTGTCCTATATGTCTCCACAGCCTGGTCTACAAACCTATTGAGCAAATTGTCATGGAACCCATAAACAAAGACATTGGGGACCTCCAGACACTGGACTCTACACAACCTCGCCTTGTTAAAGGCAGATCCTGCCTCCTAAACATAGTTGACTTACTTCAAACAGTTACCAAGGACATGGATGGAGGTGAAAGTAGTCCACACAGCCCACCTGGAACTCACTAAGGACTTTTTACACTATTCCCCACTCTGTCATCATGGACACGCTTACCAGCCTGAACATTAACAGCTATGTCACAGGATGTGTGGCCAAGTGTCTCACAGATCAAACACACATGTTCAGAGTTGCGGGTGCCATGTCTGACTCTAAGACAGTCACAAATGGCATCCCACAGGTCTTGGTCCTGGGACCCCACCTGTCCAGTAGACACTGCTCAGAGGTAGAGGCAAGCACAGGAGGAGTATGGCTGAACAGGTTTGCAGATGACTGCTAACTTTTGTCCATAATTGACTCTATGGCTGACACACACATCCTCCAGAAGGGGCTTACAGAGACAGATACCTGGTGTCAAAACAATCCCCCAAGAAGAATGCCAAAGAAAGCATAGTCATCCCCTTTGGCTAAAATAAAGTGCAAACAAATTACCACATAGGTGGTACTCCAGTATGTATGGAGAAAGTCATGAAGGCCCTGGGGACACAGTTAGATAGTAAACTCTCCTTTGATGATCACATGGCCAAGGTGTTTAGACATTCCTTCTATGTAGCCCACCCAATGTCACCTAATGTAACCCACTTTGTCTAGTCTGATGATGTCACCATCCTACAAATATACCTGTGGAAAAGAGAACTCACATTAATGGGTATAGTGCGTCGTGTAAATGCGTACTCCTGTAGTATCATAAACTAGTTAGGTAGGGGATTGAATCCTGCATTTGAGTAGTGTGTGTGTCTGTTTGTGTGTGATCTCTTTGGAGAGTACTCATACAACTTAAAAGTGGTATACTAATCCTTGTCAGGTCTGATGATGTCACCATCCTACAAATATACCTGTGGAAAAAAGAACTCACAGTAATGTGTATAGCGCATCATGTAAATGCATACTCCTGTAGTATCATAAACCAGTTAGGTAGGGGTTTGAATCCTGCATTTGACAAGTGTGTGTCTGTTTGTGTGTGATTTCTTTGGAGAGGAGTAACCTTTTTGGAGAGTACTCAAACACCTTAAAAGTGGTATACTAATCCTTGTCAGGTCTGATGATGTCACCATCCTACAAATATACCTGTGGAAAAGAAAACTCACAGTAATGTGTATAGCGTGTCGTGTAAATGCGTACTCCTATAATATCATAAACCAGTTAGGTAGGGGTTTGAATCCTGCACTTGTCATGTGTGTGTGTGTGTGTGTGTGTGTGTGTGTGTGTGTGTGTGTGTGTGTGTGTGTGTGTCTGTTTGCGTGTAATCTCCTTGGAGAGGAGCAACCTTTTTGGAGAATACTCAAACACCTTAAAAGGGGTATACTAATCTTTGTCAGGTCTGATGATGTCACCATCCTACAAATATACCTGTGGAAAAGAGAACGCACAGTAATGTGTATAGCGTGTAGTGTTAATACATACTCCTCTAGTATCATGAAGTAGTTAGGTAGGGGTTTGAATCCTGCACTTGATGAGTGTGTGTGTGTGTGTGTCCTCTATGTGTATGACACTGTTGGTCAATGGGTTGTGGGTTTTGCTTTTACTACTGTATGACATCTCAGTATGACACCAGCATGTGCATTGCACATGTGAGGTAGCTGTGTGGCAAATACATATACATACATGTGACCTCAATAATTGCATGTGTGGGAACCCTGCTTTCTCCAAGAACACATCTGTCATCTTTTCAAGAGTGTGCTGCTGCTTTCCAGACCTTAGGTCACATTTGTATGCTTGTGACAAGGCCAGCCACTGCAGTGATTCCTGGCCTAGGTCAGCTGTGTCACACACACTCATTACGGTTTCTATAGAATTGTGTGAGTGAGGGTTTATGGCCGAGGTATATATCAGACCTGTTCAAACGCAGCAAGGTCTATCAATGATAGCTATTCATTATAGGTGTACAACAACCTTTGTGGATATGCATGCAGACCCCTTATTGCTTATGTGATCCACCGAGGGATTTAAACGTACCTTTGGAAATGTGATTATCAAAGGAGAGATGACGTACCACTTGGTTGCATGTACACATCGGTACCTGTTCTTCATGTTGGTGGCTACTACCTATGTGGTACTATGGGGATACTATGTTCCGTAAAGGTGGATGACTATGCTTTGGTTGGCTTATAGCTTTACAGCATGGGTTTGACAACAGGGATCTGTCTGTGTGATATCCTTATGGAGGATGTGTGTGTCATCTGGAGAATGCATTATAGGCCACAGTATACATTACCAGACATGGACGGACATATCCCTACTGTGATTGCTTGTACCTAAGAGAGCTATATGCCAAACAGGAGTGGTCTCAGTAATGGGTGCAGGTGAATACCATTGGTTGCTGGCATAGTATAGTACCTGAAGGATCCAAATGTTACTCTGTGTCCTACATCTGTGTGTCAGTTGTCAAGACATCATCTAACAATTGGTTATGGTCAGGCTGTTGAAGTTATGTATACTACCAGAATGCAAAACAATGACAGATAGTAACAGTATCACCCACAGCACAGTGTCAAACCATGTCATACACACGTGTAGTCAAGTTCCGAAATGTTTGTAGTACAATGCATACTGGCCACCAATCGAGACTATGGAGTGTTACCGTGTAATACAGGGCATGTCATCCTGCCCATGTATCCACTATGCACGTACATGCAGACAGTGCACCTCACCTCCACCATGTTCACAAATATACACCTGCAAATCTGTGCCACACACATCCCACACATACTGTCCACTCTCTAACACATGCTGCCAATGCTACACACATCAGCCAAGTGGCACGTGGGTGGACAATACACTATTGGAACTAACCCTGGTGTAAACATTACTACATTGACAATCATAGCTTAAATGCATCATGCCTGCTCAGCTACACCTTCAAGCATATCATTACACTCTACTGCTGACAACATGCTAACATTGCTATACTGCTATAAAGTTACCCTGTGCATCAGCACCATGGTAGCCTGTTCCTGCATCGATGTTACAGATGACAGGAGGTGGCACAGGTTTCATCATATGCACAGGGTGTGTTGTTGGTTTGCCAGAAGCCTACAGTGAGCCATACAATTGACATGTGTGTGTGTGTGTGTGTGTGTGTGTGTGTGTGTGTGTGTGTGTGTGTGTGTGTGTGTGTGTGTGTGTGTGTGTGTGTGAGGGCTAAGAGTACTGCTATGGGCCAATGTTGATGTAATGTGTGCAGGTATGTGGTAGCCCTAGGTGTCTTGTTTATGTGTGTGTGTGTGTGTGTGTCTGCATGCACACAGTTCCTCCATGTGGCTGCCATATACGGGTATTTGTGGGACAGCCACAGACTGTACCTGCCAGGCTTTACAGATCACCATCTCTGGCCATGGATACGGTACCTGTGCCTGGCAAGGGTGCTACTAACACTATCAGGTACTAAGCCTGACTGGGTACTATCCCCAGAGGTAGATGGATGTACACTGGACCCAGGTCCCTGCTGGGACTGTCCAGAGCCACATGCACATGGTCTTCTTGGACCGTCTATGGACAGACCACCCCCAACATTGCTTGGGCTGATACTGGCACTACGGGAGCGGCTGTGACTTGAGGGATGTCCACGGCGACTGCCAGCTGCTGATGTTGCTGGCATATGTCCAAGTTGACAACTCAACCATCCCGCACTGTCCTGACACATGGACATGACATTGCGGAGGACATCTAATGTCTCACACCAACGTCTATCAGTGACCTCAGTGTAATGAAGGATGGCACCTGCTAGGACATGGATACTGTCAATTACGGCAGTGTTATGTGCCCTCTGTGCCCTTAGTCCCTGTCTGGTGTACCGTTCCATACATGCATGTGCCTCCATGACAGCCTGGAACATGCGTGAGGTTGCAAGACCTGTGGCACATCTGCCAGTGGTATGAAGAGCAGCAGTGCTCCGATGAGAACCCCTGGACATCTGCCTATGTGGTACCCTTCCAGACATCTGGGTATGGCTGCTGTGTCAGAAAGCATGTGCCATAAATACCACACTGTCCTGGCCAATGCTGGCTGTATGCTGTCCCTCAGCTAAGGGCATTGGTGATGGATGTATTGGCAGTATGACTGTGTGCATGGATGGGGTGGACACTTGTGTACTGTCGATTGTTGGCCCAATGACAGACCCTGGCAAACATGCCTGTGCCTCAACACACCTATCATCATTATCACTATTATGCTTAGTGACATCAGTTTCCCTGCTGCAGTGAACCAGCCCAAAATCAGCACCTGTGAGAGGAAGACAAGAAACACACTTTACGACCTGTACATGATGTCTGCACACATGCACGCATGCAGACATGTGCACATGAACACATGCACACATGAACACATGCACACATGAACACATGCACACATGTTCACATGCACACATGCACACATGAACACATGAACACATGAACACATGCACACAAATACACTCCTCACTAAAACAGACACACACACACACACACACACACACACACACACACACACACACACACACACACACACACACACACCACCAGCAATCCAGAACATACTCAATGGAGTGTGATGGTGGGGTACAGTATCACAAGCCAAACATTTATATCAAACATGACAGCATGCAGGATGTGTGTTGCTCAACAGCATGCAGTGTGAGTGTAGACAGCCCTTGCTAATAACAGTATACATGTCTTTGATGCATGTGTGTTTTGTTCAGTGATTGGCCTCACCCTGGAACGCAATGTATACATGGACACAACATTGCTGTACAAGTATTAAAAGATCGGCAATGTCCTGTGCATCATCACTCACAGGTATACATACCATGGCTGGATGTGTATCAGTGTATCACAAAGATATCCATTTCTGATTAGAGCATTTGTGTCTTTAGCAGATAATTGTGGACACAGGTTTAGCACATGCATGCTATGTATACACACAGGATGAGTGGTGCATGTATACCTGATGGAATACCATTGCTCAACATAGCCACTGTACAGTGGTTATGGTGAGTGTAGAACATATTGTGGACATGCCAGTGCCAGCCATGACATGGCATGCTATCACACAACTGCAACATTAAACATCACGCATACTCAATGTGTGTCATGTAACCTATACACTCAATAGCATTACAAGACATATGTGTGTCACTTTGTACAAATGGTGATTGCTATGCATATTGTGTATAGGTGCATAAGTTTGCTCACACACAACATTGAGGTGCATAGCAATTAATGATATGTGTAGTACTGTGGCCACTGTAACTGGATGGGGTGTAGTACCATGAGGCATCATCATGCAGCATCATGTGGTCACTCAAGGCTACTAATGTGTGCCAGACCGGCACATAGCATGCTGTACCTGAACTGCAGTACCATGGCTACATTCACCATTTCATGGCCCGTTGTTACATGGGTTTGTAAGGTGCCCAATAGGGGGCATTGCCTAACATGAATGTTTTATGTGTTGAACAGTGTCGCACAGCCACATGAGAGACCTCTACCCCTCAAGTATATTATGTGTGCTGTGTGGATATCATTTGGGATACTGGAGTGTGACCTTACAGCGGGTGTCTGAATACACCATGTGTAGCATGTTAACGTGTACTGCGTATGACACAGTTGTGTATGTTGTGTGCATGTGTATGGACTCTGCCTATCCAACATCCACTACAGTGTTGCCACTATTGTGTGGGATGCTCTGTGTATTGCATGTATTTGAGGCAGCTACTCATGTTACTGAGATGTGCATAGTCTCACAGCAAACATGCACAGCATGCATTATGCGCTGGTGTGTGATGTGTACATGGCCTACACCTCACCTATGACATGCACATTTAATTAGCAATATTAAATGTAGAACACACTCACCAGCATGGGTCTGCTGCCTTGCTGTCACACCAGAGGGACCTACAAGGATATGAGACAGTTTGTCAGTGGCAACAACTGTGGCATTGCTACTGTGTTTGCAATCTCACAGTAGTACGACTGTTGACAGTCACAGGCCTGCAGATTATATTCCTAATTATTATTATTGCACAACACTAGGCACCACATCTTGCATCTACACAGTACACATCTCACATAAGCATGATCTACCAATAGAGGTAACAGTAGTGTACAGCTATGCCATGTTACCTGCATGCTCCATGTCAACTTGCTGGGTGGCTCCAGTCTCCATGATGATGCATGTTTGTTGTTGTTGTTGTTGTTGGCCAGGAGCCACCTGGCTCAGGAGCAGCTCCTCCACTCTGGTAAGGGGGGGGGGTGGATGGCTACCCCACCACCTGTGGCAAGCTAGGTGGTGCATAGTGTTGCATACAGTGTGCCATGTACTGTTGTATAGTCTTACATACTGGTTTATCTTTGTTGCTGTGAAAAACATGGTTTGATATATAGAGTGTGCCAGGCACTGTCAGGCAGTTGTAGGTTGTCTACGGATATCAGACACATGCTGCCGGACATGTCTAATTAAATCACTGCAGTGATGGTGTACCTGCTCATATGTCCAGTTATGCATGCCTATGCCATTTACCCTGCAGACAAGATCTTGCCACAGTGCAGTCCGCTCATGCTGGTCCTGGCTGGTTCTTGAGAACAGCAGGGCATAGTGCTGAACCATGGTGGCTGTAATCACTTCCTCCTCTGCTGGGCTATATGAGGGATTATGATGGTGGGCCATGACCCTGGAAGACAATGAAACAATATGTATGAGCAAGTCAAGTGGCACACTTAATATTCTAAAGTACAGATATTAATTAACTGCCATATATAGCAATCCTATTGGCTGGCAAAGGATATACACTTTCAATACCACATATCAGTGCTCAACCTACAACTGCCTGACAGTGCCTGGCACACTCTATATATCAAACCATGTTTTGCACAGCAACAAAGATAAACCAGTATGTAAGACTATACAACAGTACATGGCACACTGTATGCAACACAATGCACCACCTAGCCACAGGGTGTATATATTAACCTAATGCATAACGTAACATGTAATCCATTGCAATGATTGTAAAGTCCAGTTACAGTATTACTAGTATACCACACTAGTCATTGATGGCAACCCCCTGCATAATATATGTGCTCATTTGTTAATATAGGTGGCATACTGCTGTACTAGACTATACATGTTGCTAGATACGCACCTATATCCTGTAGCACACATATGACCGAGGCCATGGTACAGGCATGCACACACACACATCAGACATACATACCAGACACAAAGGTATGGCATCCCACATGACCTTTACCTGTGTACCATACAGTACTGTGTGTCAGTAGTTACAAGACCTTATGCCTGAGGTATGTCATCTGTGAGAACTATGGGGAACAAACCAAACAGTGGTTCCAAGACATGTGGACATACACCATACTGTGCTGCTTAGGCATACAGCTTCAGGTAGTACTACAGTTCATTTAGGGGTTGGATTCACCAGCAGTAACACTCAATAAGCATGCATGTACTGCTGTAGCCTACAATGGGGCACCCCAGTCGACACCAACAGACTACGTCAGACTGTCTGGCATACTGCTTTTTCTGCCTAGCAATAGCATACACATCTTTTTCTGGCATCACAGCTAGGACACGTAATACCATGACAGAAACAGTTTCCCACTTAGCTATCACACATATACAGAACTCTGACACATTCACCAACACATTCACCATCACACTCAGTCAACCTCACATAGCAATTATTGCAACAAGTACATGTGGGTGTGTATTGGTTCATAGGTAGGTTATAGGCTATTGGCCCTAGGACCTATAGATGTCTAGCCATACGCTACCCTGGACTTTGACACACAGGTAATTTCATTTCATGTGGCCCTGTCAAGCAGAGCCACAGAGGTGATTCCCAGGGTGTATTTCCTATCTCCCATACAATCATCAGGATTATATATGACGACTGCTAATTAGGAGCTGTGTTTGCTATTGATAGGTGGCTTGTTCCAGAGTATGGGATGTCACTGAGATAGGTATCTATCCCTCCAGCATGTGCTGTTTATTGAGGTGACAAGGTTTAGGTAGCTAGAGTGTGTAGCTGGTAGGGATTGTGATCTGTTTACGTGGAGCATGTCCAACAGCTCTGGGTTTCACATAGCTTTGCATGTTAGGCAGAGGTCACCTCTGGGTAGATGGCATGCAACACAGTCTAGCTGTGGTTTTGTGAGACGGTCTGCATAGGGCATCTGTTTGAGGCTGGTATTACTCTTTGTGAGGTATGTCTGTGTCCTTTCCAGTTGCTGTAGATGTCTTGTGAGGTACATACCACATGGGGCATTGTACTCTATAATGGGTTTTATGTGTGTGGAGTAGAGGGGAACACTGTCCTATATTTCCCTGGATGACACACCTTCTGTGATGACGTGTGCCACATAGACAGATTACATGACTAGTGTGGCACTGTGACTATCAAAGGGGAGACTACTGTCCACCTGTGTCCCATGGTATCTTATCACACCTTCGGTGTTAAGTACACTACCACCTATGTGGTAGTTAATGGGTACTGAGTTTTTGCAAGGAGGGATGCCAATGTAGTGTCAACATTGAGCTTGAGTCCATGGCTTTGTCACCAGGCATCTGTTGCAGTAAATATGACCCTGGCTCTCTCTCTCTAAATATATATATATATATATATATATATATATATATATATATATATATATATACACACACACATACATATAAACATCCATTGGTGTACATATAGATATACATATAGGCACATTTACAGTCCACCTTTCATGGTGGGAATATCAAGTATGGGAAGTTTGTGAGGTATACAATTATGTCATAATATTGCACAGTGTTGTGCGGAATGCATTGAAGGTGTTCTCAGCCCATGTAGCTTTAGCAGGCCTCACTGGCTGCAACACTGCAAACCTAATGAATCATACCCACAGCGTTTAACCACCACATGTCATATACCAGCACTGTATGCTGTCTGGTTTGCCACACACTACAACCTACATAGAACTATGCACATAACAACCTTAAACAACATATATATATCCACCATTCACAACCAGTTGCAGTATGTCCCTTGCTCTATGCACCTGTACAGATGCTAATATATCTGACACAGACAGATCTCTCCATATGTGTGTGCCATACACACACAAGGACCACACTGTTGTAAGTCCATGTACCTCACGGCTGACCTGTTGGGCTTGCTGCAACATGAACAGGTGTCACATGTGAGCACACAGAAATATTAGAGGGTGTATATATAGCTGCAAATGCTAAATTAGCATACTAGCCTGGTACAGCTGTTGCCAGTGCTAAGCTACACGTTAATATGACTATCATGCATTTGTTACTCTGTCACATCCATGTTTACATAACTGTATGCACTACTCCCCCAAACAGACATTGTACACACTACTGTACAGAACACAGATAACATGGATCAGATGTTTGACATTTAATGCTGAACTACATATGCCACAGTCATATCCCACTGCACACAGCTACACACTGATTTCTCCATGGCAGTAGTTATACAGGGCATCTGTGCAAAGATGTGTACTGCTGCCACATATGGATGATTCAAACTATGCAGAGTACTCTTCAAAAACATCTACTACATGCCAGTAAATACATATCTGTTACATACCTTTCCTTTGTATGTGTTTGTAGTAGTCAGTTCCGCGTGTTTTGTACACTTTGTTTTGTTTATATCTTATTTTTTTCAAAATATTTTTTTCAATATATTATATTTTTCAATATATTATTTTTTCTATATATTTTTTTCAATATATATATTTTTTCAATATATTGTTTTTTTCAATATATTTTTTCAATATATTTTCTTTTTTTCAATATATTTTTTTCAATATATTTTCTTTTTTTCAATATATATTTTTTCAATATATTTTTGTTTTCAAGATATTTTTTTTCAATATATATTTTTTTCCAATATATTTTCTTTTATATCTTTTTTGTTTCCTGTTGCTGTGGTCTGTGTCTCTCTGTGTCTCTCTGTGTCGCTCTGTAATGCTCTCTCTCTCTCCCTCTCTCTCCGTACCTGCAATAAAATGATTGCATGCGTGGACAGCTAGTACAGCCTGCTTTTATAGGTATCTGCACATGTGCATGTCATGGCCTCTGTACCAATTGTTGGCCACCATTTGGCAATTGCATGCGGCCTGCTGTGTGGTACTTGCAGTACTCACTGTCATAGCAACCAAATGCTATAAATTGCTAGGTCAGGTAGGCATAGCCCTTTCAGCTTTCCAAAGTGGGGACCATGCTTGTTTGCTGTGGACACCGTTGTGTAAGTCAGAAGGTTGGTGTACTTCTTGTATTTGATGCTAGGGGTGTAGCCAGTGATTTGAATTTTGTACTCAGACCTGAATGTTGCCACTTCCAGTACACAGTTGTCAGTGTAGAATTGTACTCACCCCTACAAATGCTAACACAAGATACATGGGAGTATGTAGTTTCTTTTCTACTTTTGCAATTAGCTGCCATACATACGTAGTTATTGAGATGTTTCCATTTGGCACATGAACTATTTGTGAACTGCTATACTGTGGATATTAATGTACTCACTTCTGCACAGTTTGTGTTTTTTTTTTTTGTTGACATTAGCACAGGATGCTCATGAAAACTGGACAATTCCAGTACTGAGTATGCCTACCTACATCCTTGCTGGACCTTGAACACACAGGTATTTTGTACGCTTGGGTGGGGATTGTCCTGCTATGATACTGTGTGGGGGTTGTAAAGTGCTGCTGTAACATTATTTACTGCTAAAATGGCTGGTTCTGTTATCACAGTCATGTAACTAAATTCCACAACAACTGCTGGTAAAGTTCTACAGAACAGGTTTTGTGTTATGGCATTCCTATCGTACCTTTACATTCACTCATTCTGATGCATGATATATATATATATATATATATATATATATATATATATATATATATATATATATATATATATATATATATATATATATATATATATATATATATATATATATATATATTTCAGCAACAACCTGCTGTATATCTACTGTGGCTTAGTGGTACTTCATGCAGTCTAGTGTGTCCAAGGTTCGAGACTGACATTGGTGTTTTATTTTGCTGCTGAGCAGAACAAGGCCCCTCACATGCAGGGTGACTAAGGCACTTTTAAGCAGTTGTAAGCAGGTTTGTGCGGGTTTGCGTGACGCTTAGCAATACTACGCTAAGCGCACAGAAGCGCACACTCACACAAACCTGCTAACTACTGCTTAAAAGTGCTTACTCCCGCTAACCCTCACGCTCATTTCTTTGAAAGAAAAGAAAATGGGGAGATAGGAAAGTGGCGAAAAAGAGGCACAAAGAGGGAAAGACAGTAAGGAAAACAGCTCGGGATGTGCAGGATGAGTATAGGGAAGGTCCATAGCTGCCCATTTCTTTAACAGCAACAGCTGTGCATATACTAGTAACTTGGATGAAAATTTGAAACCTTCCACCCCTGAGAGAGGGGTGAGGACAATGAAGTATGTTGTACTGCCAATTAAATTTCCGTTTATGGGTCCAGCAGACATGTGTGCAAAATGGGCAGCTATGTATGGGGCGTATTTTTTTTGTGGGAGCAGATTGCCCCCTTTTTTTTTTCAGGTGAGAGTGGAATGTGGGGTAGGGGAAGTAGGTATATTTTGGGAGGTAGGTTGGGGAGGTAAACAGACAAGACAAACAAGATGCATACAGCGGCAGAATATGACACATGGGGTGGGTGAACACCATTGACGGGGAAGGATGTTTGGAAATCACAAGCCCACAAGCCCACAGATGGCAACAGTGGAACTAAGATCCCCACCCATGGTCAGTCACCACTGCACCTTCACAGCCCAGAGGGTGGCTGTGCTGGGGGCTGCGTAGGAGGGGCAGGCTCACCCGTGAGTCACGCCACTCTTGCCTCGAGCTGGCATAGAGGATCAGTGACTGAACTCTCGATCTCCCTATGCACCACAGCCCGGACCATTTGGAGGGTGATAGGTGGCCCTCCTCCGGCCACGCTTGCATGGGGGTGATGACCCCCATCCCCTGCAGTGCTTCCACCTGAAGGTGGCACAGGACCAATGGATGAGGATGTCCCAGGCTGGGCACCGGACCTGCTGGTGCCAGGTGTCATCGCCAGCTGAAATGGGACAGGTGGGTCCGCTGGGACTGGCCTTCCCATACGTTCTATGTTTAGGAGGATTTAATTACAATATGGGTTAGTAATAGCCAACAGCATTCCAATTTAGTTGTAACAGCATACAGTAGTATTCCCATTAACCCAACACACCAGAGTTCCAACAGTTGAACAGCAAGCATAACACATGCATATATAGAACAACAGTGGACATTCCAACAGCATGCAGGATTGATTGGTGGCAACAGGCCACCAAGATTGTGGTATGTGAACAGGGCACAGGCATCAAAGTAAATGCAGATATTTATAAACCAAAAGGACATGTGTCCCAACAAATGTTATGAGATTAGACTTACCCATTGAGGTGTGGAATTGCATTGTTTATGCACATACAGTAGGGTGTAAAAAGATACCTCCATTAACAACTTATATATACTTATAGTTTACACTACATTCCTATTGACTGCAGTTATATATCCCCTACATGTATTATTACACTAGGCAATGTCCGTTAAATTGTGAAATGGGTTTTGCTAGTTCTTGATATACCTGACATGTATCTGACATACAAACTGCCCTGGATGCAGATGTTACTGCTACATATTTATATATTTCATTCATATTTATATATCTACATATCTGGATGTTTTCAGGTGACATTATCAGGTATATGTTAACAGCCCCCTACATTTCTAGCAGCACACTGACATTTCTGGGGAACACAATAACAAGCTACTCATGTGCCAGATTAACCTGTACATGCCGGCCATGAACCGACAGTTGAGGACTGTATATATGCTTAACAGCTACTGGCACTCCCTTTATCCACTTTATATGGGCCTACCCATGTGTGGGTTGACTGTGCTTAATACAACAGTACTATTTCTATAATGGAAGGGTACAACAACATATCGAAGAAAGTGACACGGACACACTCCAGGAATTATACCTTTATTAATTACATTACACACTTTTCTAGTGGCTCTCTCATTTATTTGATATATCAGTGCATGCAGAGGTCTTTTATTCAAGACATATTATACCTTTCTTAATGGGTTACAACACCTTTTCATGCTGTCTCACTTACTTTATATAACAGTATGTGCAAAGAAGTTATTTAACACTTATTATACCTTTATTAATGGGTTACAACACTCTTTTTCAGGCTCTCTCACTTCTTTTATATGACAACACATGCAGAATAATTACTAACCTGCCTGGTGGCGCAGCCTTAGCAGCCTATCTGCATAGGCCTGCTGATTCGCAGCACAGACACCTGCAGCTGTGAAGTAAATGAATGGATATTGAGACATACCTTTCCATAATATAGACTACAATAGCAATTCTTACATACTTCATTCCATGGCTACATACTCAGTAGTGGGGCATTTTCCATTTCACGGGCCTCCTGTATCCACTGGTTCAGTTGGTCCTCCTTGCATATCTTCAGGTCTGATTAGTGGTGTCTGACCTGCTCACCAGTTCGAGGGATGCCTGTAGCACTGGTGAGATCATGTGCTAGATGGTTCCAGGCTAAAGCTTTGTACTCAGTGCCCTGAAACTGGCCCTGCAGGAGTCTTGCATCATGATGATGGATGAGGAGCCAAACCATTACTTTTGACTCCTCAATGCCCCACCATTGCATTCAAAAATGAGAGCCCTCTCCAACACCAGCCATACTGTCTGCAGATGGGAGCTACAACCAGTTATGGCAATTATTCCTGCCTATGGAGCTTAAATATGTCTCATTCCCCGCACTTATTTGTGATCGGCCGGTTTTGAAAAATCTCAGTTAAAAGCAAACCTGCTTAGCAATGGGTAAACTTCCATTGATATATATGAGTGTGTTGGAAATGCATCCATATGTAAAGCTGTCATGGCTTAGTGGTTTAGTACTGTGATTATGGTACACAGTATCCCGGGTTCGAGGCCTGTCATTGCTTTTTATTTTACTACTGGTTAGTCTGGCTAGGAGGTGTGGCTGTGTTTAGCCGACTTTGATCAACTTTGCCCGACGTTGCTCGACGTTGCTCTACGTTGCCCAATGTTGCCCGACTTTGCCCAATGTTGCGCTAGTTAGCGCGGTGCGCAGCTCCATGTGAACATGTTTTGTTTGTGCTAGTTGGCACGATGCGCAGCTCCGCGCAAAGCTATTGCGCTAGTTAAAGCAGTGCTAAGCTATGAGCAATTATACTTAACTGTGCTTAATACTAGTAAACTTTGCTTAGCAGTGCTTCACATTGCTTAAGATACGTTACTTATGCATTTATCAGTATGCATGAACAGTCCACCTTCTTATATATATATAAAATATCGTTCACTACCACATAGGCCATTTCAATACATTTTACTAAAATTTAAAAGGTAAATGTCAGGAATTCTTTTTATGACACATTTCCTACAGAAAATAGGAAGGGGAGTGGTGGGTCTCGAACCGGGAATGCCTCCTCTTTGTGAGAGGGCTCACCACTACGCTATTGCTATTTGGCTTAATTTGCATATAAGTAGTTTATTATCCTCTTCGATGTCTACACTGCTAACCGTAGCTAAGCAATGGGCAAACTCATGCATACACACGCAAATACGGGCAGCTATATCGGGAATAATAAAAAAAAAAGGATAGCTTTACATTTTAAACTTGTACAGGGATTTAGAATGTGGGGGAGTGTTGGGTTGGGTATGTAGACATTTGAGCGGACTCGCTCATTTCAGTTGACATTTGCAGTTTAGGCACTTGCAGATGCGTGGATATTTGGGCTGCTCGGCAGTCTGACATGCCCCCTGCACTCGTGTACGCTTCGTGTTAGCCTTAGTGATGAGTCAGAGTGCCCTCATGAATATGCATGACGCGCTGATGTCATACTCTTAGACTGCAGTTTCCGAGTAAGACTTAGTTAGTCTTACATGGAGGATTAGTGAATCCTGGCCGCTGTCTTTATACCAATCAGTGAAAGTTATCCCAGTCTACATCTGCTACATATTCAGTAGAAAGTTTGGTAGAAGAAGTTGCTGCAATTAAGTAGCAGACATCTGTCTTCTCTTCAATACATGTAAAGTATGTCCCTCAGTAGTATATGGGTTGCAGAGTGTTGTGGGCTTATTTAATGAAGACAAAGGGTATTGTCAGCACATGGAGTACAAGTTAAGATTAGAACTCTTAAGGATGTAGCAGTAAGGTGTTTGAAAAAATATATGTGTTAGTAGAGCTGTTTAAATATATAGTAATTGATTAGCAGTACAATGAAGCCTACTGGAGCAGGTTTAGTTTTCCAGTGTACATTTGTCACCTGCACATTAGAAAATGTAACATGTATGGTGCTGTAATTATCTAGTGTGCATCTGTCTCCTGCTCATCAGTTACAAAGTACACTCAACAGCAATATATGGGTTGAATAGTGTTATAAAATGACTTAATTAAGACAAAGGGCCAAATTTATTAAGAGCTACCTGAAGTGCTGCAATAAATATTGGCAGCTTGGCAGCACACTGTTTAGTATTCATTAA
The DNA here is from genome assembly GCF_019279795.1 of Protopterus annectens. Lineage (NCBI taxonomy): Eukaryota > Metazoa > Chordata > Ceratodontiformes > Protopteridae > Protopterus > Protopterus annectens. The sequence continues at coordinate 225,600,663 of NC_056730.1, read as the reverse complement.
ACAGCTCTACATGATGTGTAGCACTGTGAAATAAAAGCAAATAGCAGAATATGCTAATGACAGCATAAAGATTTGATGTACATGCTAATTAACCAGATCAACATAGTGGAGCTATTCATGAAGCTATAAAGCAGTTGTATACACTCACTGTAGCCATTTGCCCTGAACACCAAAACTCTTTGGGATACTGGAACAATTACACTTAGAAAAACAATATGATAGGGGCTACTGCTGCTGCTATTATTATTATACTGTATCTGCAACAGGCTTTAAATCAGGGTGCTGCTGCTGCCAGAACTTTGACAAGAAGGGTGTTTAGACACTATTTAACTTATCATAGATGGCATGGCACAGAAATTCCGGAGAGATACAGGGCGGATGGCACTGGATGAAATATGCAACCTTTGCTGTCCCCACGTTAGGCCCCAGGGAAATTGTAGAGAACCCATCATAGTGGAATCAAAGGTATGAGTAGCGTTATGTATACGAGCTATTGGTAATTTCCAGAGACCCACAGGGGATCAACCTGTAGAATATAACATCACTTTTTAAATGCAATGCTACCACATGCAAGGGATCACATCTGTCTCCTATGCACCTCACAGCAGAGAACCAGAAACATTCAAGAATTCTGTGCAGTAGCATACCTTCTTGAAGTGCTGCAGGCCATAGGTTACACAAACATAAAAATAAAAGCCCCACCTAGTGAACAGCGAAGAAGGTACATCAACAGAAAAGGTTCATACTCTATTAAACTCATCATGTTGTCTGTAATTCCCAAGTGATCAACTACAATGTCTGTGCAGGTACCCAGACATTTTCCATGACTTATACCTATGGGACACCTGTAAGCTGTGCACCAGGTTTGTTAAGGGTGACATTTCTCAAGGTTATCTAGTGAAGTCCTGGATTATGACACCCACCCAATCCCACCAAAGAAGGATACAATGAGTCCCAAACTCAAACTAGTAATATCGTAGAACATTTGTTTGGATTGCACAAATTAACGTTCCGGTTTCTAGACACATCAGGAGGTGCAATGCAGTATGACCCAATCACCTCTGCTGAAATAATTGCAGTCTATGCCATGTACACAATATAATTCTCAGGAAACAGCTTTAGCAAGAACAACAAGGGGCAGGAACACAGTTTCAAGGACCACAGGCAGGGCCAGCAGTAGCAGCAGACACAGATGCAGAGTCTGAGGGAGAACAGCTGTAGGTGGTGCTGGCAGATGAAGGCGTAAGATGCAAAGGATAGCGCACACAATCACTACCTAGGTCAAAGCCTAGCATCCTACACACATACATGCAGGGAAGCTGTTGCCTGCCAAACTTCACAACCTTTACTTTAATCATATAATGGCTGTATTCTGATAGCATCAGACAGGGCCAACCGTGAGGACACAATTATTACCTGCAGCAATAAAAAGGCAAGCATGGAACCTGTTACAAAAAATAAGAAGGTTACTTAAAAGAGAATTGTCATTTGGAAATATGAAAGTATTCTGTCACTAAAATATGTGTAGAACCCTAAGTACAGCATCTGTCTTAGTTGTACTTTTATGCCAGCAACATCTCCTGTGTCTGATTTTTGCAATATACATTTACATATTTTAACCAATACTGGGCATCAATCATTTCAACTGACCACTGTCTATAAAACATGGAAGAGGTCACTTATACCCTGATTTGTGCAGCTATATAAGGAAGCAAAACAAAAGTACCTACTGCTTCCACTGCTTTACTTATAATGCTAACTGAAATACAATGAGGTTCAATAATTATATAAGGAATCATTCACAAATGAGTACTAACAAGAAATCAGTGCTACTGCAATACATATTGATAAATACAAAGTTGTAAGTAAGCAAGCATTAGCTATTCACTGTGTGCATCAGACTTATACACAAACCCCTTAGTCTCAAAGGCATGTGCAAAGAGCAGGGCACAGGCATCATTGTTTGCACCCAGTGGGGAGAGATAGATGGGCAAGGCTGACACCAAAGAAGTGAGTGTGTGTGTGTGAGTAAAAAACACATGTATTTGTCAGAGTATACACTGATCATGGGCAGTAATAACATTTGTATAGCACTCAAAAGTACCATTTAGATACTTTGCATGAGTGGGAGGTGGTACGGGCAAGATTTATTTTTCAACGTGTGTGCGTGTGTGTGCATGTGTGTGCGTGTGTGCGTGTGTGCGTGTGTGTGTGTGTGTGTGTGTGTGTGTGTGTGTGTGTGTGCGTGTGTGTTTGCATGAACACAATTAAGCACTACATCCTAGTATCTCGTACAGGTGAGAGCTTCAGGGTTGTATCCCTTGACTATGAGAACTACCACTGTCAGGAGTTGCACTGCTACTTCCACAGCCATGGCTAGAAGTTGGGGTGCTACTGGACTCCAAGGAGTCATCCACACATTTCATGGAGTCATGAAGATCAGAATGCACAATGTTTAGGACTTGCATTATCTCTTCTGAGGCCCTGGTGGAACATTCCTGTGGTTCCAATATGGCCCTGTACATACATCTGGTGTCACCTAATGACACACCAGCATCAGGGGCAGGGTAGAAATCAGGCCTCCTCCAAGCACCTTTACCTGCCTTCCTGTGTGGCACCTTACCCTCTTGATGGCTACAAGGAGAAGTAACCAGCTTTGCAGTCGGTGTAACCCCACTACCCTAATCAAATCTGTCACCCTCATCCTGTCCTATATCAGAGGTCTCCATGTCATGGGTATGCATTGGCATACTGATGTCTCCATGTCATTGGTATGCATTGGCATACTGATGTCTCCATATCATGGGTATGCATTGGCATACTGACATCTCCATGTCATGGGTATGTATTGGCATACTGACTGTATCCAAATTACTGGGGTTGAGAGGATCCACAACCACAATGTTAGACGGACCTTCTGCAACTCCAAACTGTGCCTATTCATCACCACCATCATCATCATCAGAGGTTACAGAGACTCTGACATCAGGTGGTAGGAGCTCCACAGTGGCTCTGTCAGGATAACCTATGAGAAAAAGCAATAAACACAACAAACAGAGAAAAAAAGAACAAAATTGATCAGTCATTTTTTATGTGAAAGATGTTAAACTATGATAGATGCTAAAGGTACACCAATTTTACTTTCATTTAATCTTTAACCTACCTTATATACAGTAATGAAAATAACCAAATGTGTACTTACCATATGCAGGTCATCTTGCAGCCTGCAAACCAGATGTCCCTGTATCTAAAGAAGGGAACAGAAAGGAAAGAAGGCTAATGAGTATCATAATGCAAATGAAACAAGAAACAGAGAACAATCCCCTTTCCATGTGCAGATTTAAAATATTCTCATACAAAAATCTACTAAATTGTTGAATAACATCCTCCACTATCTCTGCATTGCTATATCATCTAACTGTAACAATTATCGCTGACTCTGAATGTATCATATATATACGATATATGCATATAAAGATGTAACAGTGCCACCAATGACACTTGTATTTTGAATTCTTTGAAGTTTTGCTTGAGACATTCTGGGTCTGTCATCCACATCAGCGCTAATATAAAGAATTCTGTATTAACCCTTTGTTGAGCTATCTGATTCTCTGACAATGGAGAGATACCCCTGTGTTTCAGTCAGTGGTGGCTCAGTAGCAGGACCTCCACCCACAGCCACCTGTTCTACAGCCACCATATGACGGGTAGAAGTATCATATCACTTGTCCTGTGTCGTATCTGGGAGTAACTTCTTCCATGAATAGTTCTCAACTGTAAAGATTTTCACAGAATGTCCAGATTTTGGCCTCATATTTTTGGTTCATTTTTCTTTAAATTGTGTTTTTCTGGCAAATAGTTGTACATCATTAACAACTGAAGTTAGAACATAATGGCAGATATTTGAGTTTCAGACTTCATAGCCTTAAGAAAATTTATGCTAATGCAAAACCTGTTATTCTAACAACTTTCTAAGTTTGCAAGAGCAATATTTAAAAATTGTCCCTATTTTGGGCCTTTGTCCCACTTTTATTTATGGCTTTGTCCAGATTTCTTTCTCTAAGAGGTTGAGAGGTATGCTTGCACGCCCTACAGCAGCATTGATGTCATCCATAACCTGCTGCTATACCTTCTCTTGACCTAGTGTCCTTCCTGTCAGTGTATCAGCAATGCTTACATGACTAAAGTTTTCTCTTTAGCATGTATCATTAATGCTTGACATATAACATCAAGCTAATGTGTGTACAATGTCTTAAACATGGCAATGAGATGTTTTTTTATTTAAAATTCCCTTGCACATGTATGATGGGCACAAAACATTTGTTATAATCATCATGACTCATCACATTTCCTATGTTTTTTGAACAGTTATGTCTTATGATGTATGTATGTATGTATGTATGTATGTATGTGTGTAACACACCCCGGTTTGTAATACTTAGTTCATTCAATTGCATCCATCTGAAATATATTTACAAACAAATATACTGCCTTTTACATAGGAATGCATTAATAGGACTAATTAAAAGCACACACATACAGTCCTGTTTGAAGTGTATTTCTATTCATTCTGAATTGCCATACTTAAAAGTTAGTTTTCCTTTGGCAATGTCAATTAATAAACTAGCTTTCAATGTTTTGCATGCTTTATCCCATTGTTTGATTCCCAGCTGGTAGAATAATATTTTGACATTGTATAAGCCCCAACAACACAATATGTCACAATCCATACTCTTTCTTCTTCCAGACTGCAAGAATTAGCTGTCATGCATTTAAGCATTCCATTGTTGAACACCGCAACCTGTGTCAATAGGTTAAGCATCACACATGGGAAAGCTGAATGTCGAGTTTCACATATTTATTGCTATATGAAGTAAGCAATGTTAATTTGTCTGCCAAGAAATCCATCTACTTTCAATTACACAAATGCAGTTGGAAAGGATGTGTGTCTTTGTGCTTAAGCAGTTACATACGAGATCTGATTTGGGCATCAATTCAGACACATCTTATTGACAGACATGTCTGGTGATGGGAGAGAATGGTGCTAAATTTAGACCACAAAGACATAATGTTAAGGAGTCCAGGATATTTGTGGCATTTGTGAAGATTTACAACAACAGACTGCTGCAGGAGGATTATACCGGATCTCAGTATAAGGTTGAGGCTTGGAATAGCTTAGCCAAGGCTGTCTCTAGTGCAACTGGAATTACAAACACTGGGGAAAATGTTGTCCCCACTAAAGTTACCTTAAAAAGCATAAGCAGGACCTCATAAGTTGATGGAAGGCTGAATTCAGGACTGAAAACACCCCTCAGTTGTAGAAGTATACTGACCTATACCCTGCTTACGATATAGCATTAATCATCTAACCAGCCAATGCAGTTACTCATTATGTTTTCATACAAATTTCTCTTTTTTTTTGTACAGTACAGCTGCAGAGGAAATAGCTGCAAACCATGAGGAACACCAGGAGAGATTAACTTGTCTCAGAGAGGCATAGGGTAGGTATGACTCAGGTCCAAAATCAAACTAGAAAATTATTTTCATTCACTCCATCAATAGAATCTTGAGCAGGCATACTTCAGCATTGATATCAAAAAGCATACATCCCTTTACCAATAACTCTTGATGCTTCCATTAGGTAATGAGAACACCAGCTTAAATGTGTGTAGGTTCAATACTCAGAAGCAGCAATTAGTTTTTAGTACAGGATAGTATTTCTAAAATATTAGCAGCAATAATATGTGACAAAGAACTCAGATTTGGTAATTGCAAATATTACATCTGAATGCATCTATTCTATCCATCATAAGTAAATAAAGGCTGCTCTTACTTATATCCTAGCAGTGTGATTTCTCTACTTTATGACATATTCAAACCTTAACATCATATATGGATGTGTAAAAAGTCTGCAATACTAAATTATAATTGTTTATACATATTACCCCCAAAATTGTATTGAATAAATAGATTAATGTGACAAACTATGGATCTAATTATCTTTTTTTTCTTTCTATCTCCCCTAACCCTAACTCTTTCTTTTTTAAATTTATTTTTTGGGTTTTATAATTTTAAGATAGTCCTGTCGGCATAGCTTGCTTCTGTAAACAAAATGACCAACAGAGCAGAGAGGTAGACTGATCACTATGGATCCGCTTGTCATACCTCCACAGATGGCAGCACAGGCACCCAGTACTTCAAGTTCACAACTTGCCAGCATTGCCACCACAAACCCCTGTCCTCCCTGCCCTGCTTTAGGTAGCTTTACTGGTGCAGTGTTACCCTCCTGGAACAGTACTATTTGAGGTGTTGATTTTGTTACCTGGCAGGAGCTGATGGAGCTGGTGGAGGATGTCTTGGAGAGGGCCTCAGTGCCTGTATCAGGAGGGTTTAAATTGTTCTACATCGGATTGCTAAAACAATGCACCATACTGCACTGGCAAAGAGACAGCAATGACAGTTGTAAGAATGAGGACTAGATTCTCATTGTTCTCAAGCTGAACATAGGTGTTCCCCCCAATATCTACTATCTATACTGAGTTATGGTGTCCCCCAATCATTTCATAGGTTCATAGGTTCATAGGTAGGTACTAGGCTATTGGCCCAGGGGCCTATACAAGCCCAGCCAAAAAGGTACCCTGGCTTTTGCCACCCAAGAAAATTATTTTCCTGTGCCACTGTTGAGCAGAGCCACAGAGGTGATCCCTGGGGTGAATTTCCTATTTCCCATCCAGCCATCAAGATTTTTCTTGAAGAGTGCTAATGAGGAGCTTTGTTTGATACAGATAGGTAGTTTATTCCAGAGTATGGGAAGTCTCTGGGACAGGAATATATCCCTCAGGCATGTTCTGTTTATTGTGGTGACAAGGGTTAGGTCCCTAGAATGTGTAGCTCAGAGGAATTGGGATTTCTTTAAGTGGAGCATGTCCAACAGCTCTAGGTTTGGCTTAGCTTTCTATGTTAGGCAGAGACCACTTCTGAGTAGTCGATATGCGACAGAGTAAAGCTGGAGTTTTTTGAGGTGGTTTGCATAGGGCATCTGTTTGAGGCCGGTAATCCTCTTTGTGAGGTATTTCTGCAGCCTTTCCAGTTGTTGTAGATGTCTTGTGAGGTACATACCAAAAGGGGCATTGTACTCTATAATGGGTCTAATGAGTGATGAGTAGAAGGGAACAATGACCTTTTTTTTCTGGATGAGAAACCTTTTGTGATGAGGTGTGCCACGTAGAAGGATTTCCTGACTACTGTTGCAATGTGATTATCAAAGGAGAGACTACTGTCCACCTGTGTCCCAAGGTCTCTTATCACACTTTCGGTGTTTACTATACTACTGCCTATGTTGTAGTTCATGGGTACAGAGCTTTTACCAAAGGGGATGACAATGCACTTTTTAGCATTGAGCTTGAGGCCATGGCTTTGACACCAGGCATCTGTCTCAGTGAGGCCCTTTTGTAGGATGTCCACATCGTTAGGAGTTTCGATTATGGCTCCTAGTTTGCAGTCATCTGCGAACTTCATTAGCCAAAGACCTTCTGTGTTAGCCTGTACTTCAGAGAAGTATATACCAAACAGGAGAGGACCCAGGACTGAACCCTGTGGTACTCCACTTGTCAGTGGTCTGAAGTCGGATTTGGAGTCTGCTACTTTCACAGTGTGGGTTCGGTCAGTGAGTCATCTTGTGACATAGGGATTTATACCTAGCTTAGTGAGTTTATCTATAATTCCAGAGTGGGGGATGGTGTCGAAAGCCTTGGCCAGATCTAGATAGGCTGTGTGAACCACCTTACTCTTGTCTACGGCTTTGGTGACTGCTTCAAAAAGGTCTATCAGGTTTAGGAGACATGATCTGCCTTTTACAAACCCGAACTGGGTGGGGTCCAGAGTTTGGAGATTACCAATGTCTTTGTTTATAAGTTCCATAATGATATGTTCCATGGCCTTGCAGACCAGGCTCGTCAGGCTAATGGAGCGGTAGTTCCCAGGGTCCGCGGTGGCTCCCCCCTTGTGGAGTGGGATAACCATCACCATATGCCATTCAGCAGGCACAAAGCCTGAGGTGAAGCTATGATTGAACATGGTACTTAGGTAGGGTGCCAGTTCGTTCTGTAGTTCATGTAGACCGCAGCCTGGGATGTTGTCTGGTCCCATGGATGCTGTGTTCTTTGCTTTGGAGAGTGTGGTTTTTACCTGTGCAGCCGTGATTACAGGAACTTTGCATTCTTCCGGTATAGAGATGGGCTCTTTAGGGCGTGAGAAGGGGGTAAAGTTAACAATTAACCTATCTGCCAGGATGTTGGCAATATCAGTTGGGTCTGTATATTTACTGTCATTGTGCTGTAACTCAGAGCAGATCTGAGGGTTGCCATTGAGATTCTTGACATAGCTATAGAATGCTTTGCAGTTGCCTTTAGAATCAGTGGCAATTTTGTTTTCATAACTAGCTTTAGAGGATTTTATCAGGGATTGCAGCTTCTTACTGAGGCTGACCAGGGAGTTCCTCCACTCATGGGAATTTACTCTCTTTTGCAACAGTTTCTTCCTCCTGTTGTACAGTTTGTTTATGGCAGGGGACCACTAGATTGGCTTCCTTTTTTTTTGGAGGATAGCGTCTTGGTTCTGTTTGGGATAGCACGATCCATGCACTCATGTAAGTGCTTATAAAGTGCAATTGTGTAGGATTCAGTAGTCATAACTGCACTGTCCATCTGCATGGGTGTCATGAAGTTCACCACTTCTGTCTTACGAAGCATGAAGTTGGCTTTGGAGAAATTTTTTACCATGGTTTCCTTAATGGGGGATGGGGACAGGATGTGAATATCTAGGGTAATTAGCTTATGGTCGGATCGGACCAATGAGGCGTTGACTTCAGGTGTGGAATACCGGTCACTCATGTTGGTAATGACTAGATCTAGGATATTGTTGCCCCTGGTGGGGGTGTGGATAAGTTGATCCAGGGCATTGGAGTTTATGAATTCCAGAAAGCTTTGAGCAAAGGAGTTGGTACATGAGTAGTTTTCCCAGTTAATGGTGGGGTAGTTGAAATTGCCCATTATTAGGGTGTTTGGTTGAACCCTAATATTTTCCAGTACATCAAGAAAAGAGGAGAGGGAATCCTGGGGCATGGTGGGAGATCTGTAGCAAGCTACAATTTGGATTACAGTTTTGCTCAGAGTCAGTTGCACTTGAATAACCTCGGCTGCATTATGCTGAGCAACTAGCCTGGAGGTGTGGATATCCTTAATGAATATGGACACACTTCTGCCTTTGGTGTTCCGGTCCAGGTTACACGGCCGAAAAGTGTGGTATGAGTTATAACCTGGTAGTGCAGGGGTGCTCTCTGGAGCTTTGAACCAGGTCTTAGTCACCGCACAGATATCTATGTTCTCCATTTTAAGGAGTGTCTCGAGTGAATGCATTTTGAGATTTAGACTTCTAGCATTGAGTAGCATCACCCTCAGTTTTTGCTTGCCTGTTCCTGTTATGGTGGTGAATTTGTCATTTGAACCTTGCCTAAAAAAGGCACTATATGGGTGGCAAGAATCATAGCCAGTATCCGGAATCCCAGGGGTGACAGGTGCAGGCCATCTCTGGCAAAGCATTGTGGTCTGTCAACCATATCATCCCAGGCAGACAGATACTGGATCCCTTTAAAATGGCACCAGAAGCTTAGCCAATTGTTGAAGTCAATCATTTTGTCCTTGTACTGCGGCATCATTCTGGGTGATGGCAGAATGCTACTAAGAGCTAGGGTCAAACCTGCCTGGGCTACAAGATCGGAGAGCTCTTGCATGTCTCTTTACATGTAGTCCAGGGAGGTACGTCTCAGGTAGGGTGACCTGAGTACGTGGGTTATGTGGCAGATCCTGGCACCCGACAGGCAGCTGACAGTAACCTTCTCCTTGTTTAGCCTAGTGAGTGGGACATCACTGTGCCTGACTATAGCATCACCTATGACTAGTGTGTTGGGTACGTTGTTTTGCCTTATTGGATGTGGCTGAGTGGCACACTGAGTCTGCGGCATATGTGTCATTTTGGTTGTGTTGGGGAGTGGAGGTTGCTTGCATTTCTGCTTTGGAGGTCTCTGTTGCTTGAGCAGATTATTATTGAGAGCCTCTGCTAATGTTTTTGTGTTTCTATGTGTGGATTTTGGTGGTGTAGATTTAGTGAGACTATGTGATGAGTGTGGTGTGGTGCAAGTGTTTACCTTCTCCTCCTGACTGTCAAGTTCAGTCTTGATTGGAGAAAGCTTTACCTCCAGTTTGGCTAGATAAGTTCATCTCTCACAAGTTGTAGTGTTGAGTGGTAGGGGGAGAGGGTTGTCTGTGTACATGAGGCAATTTCTACATTGCCCCAAGATGCCCAGATTCATCAGATAGACAGGAGTGAACACTGGGAGCTGACCGTTGGACATGCCTGAATAAAAAACTATTTTCCTCTAGATAAGTGAGGAAAGTGAGTACAAGAACTGTTTATCTCTAAGCAAGTATGGAAAGTAAGTACCAAAACTGTTTCCCTCTAGGTAATGAGGAAGGTTGAGTGCTGTAGTAATTAGTAGGTTATTTAGTGCTTACAAGTTCTGAACAAGTGCTGATCACGAATAAGCAAATTCAAGTGCTAAAACTAAGAATCTGTATCTGGACTAAACTAGTTACAGAAAAGGGGGGAAACAAGTGCAAATGCGGGCTTTTAAATCCGAAAGTTGAGAGAGATGGAAAAACTGCCCAAATGGCCAATAACTACAATTTCTGGGCCAGAGCCACTCCTTGTGTGGTAGATAGGTTGCCTAGTGCTTACCACTCCCACTGATAAGTTAGAAGGCTTCCCTCCAACTCAGAAAGCTTGGGTGGCTCAGAAGCTTACATACAGTCTTGGATACAGCAAAACTGAATCTGGACTACACTAGTTACAGGAAAGTTTATATATATATATATATATATATATATATATATATATATATATATACAGAAAAGTAGCTAAAACAGCAGTCAAAACAATTCAAATGCAGTGCAAGCTAGCACACTTGAATATGTAGCAATGTTAGACCAAACAGTTTAAAAAATGCAATTAAATTAAAAATGACTAAAAATAAGTGCAGAAGGAGTCTATTAGGTAGAATGAGGTAAAGAGATGGGACTGAGGGGAGTGTCTCAGATCAAATCTACAGTGGGGGTGGGCAACTGCAAAAGCCTCCAAATTTAAACAACAACACAGGAAAACCAACACCTTCAGCAGAGATCTGAAAAACTATACAGTGAAGCAAAAATAACAGTGCACAACTCTGAAGTCAGCCAGCAATGATATAAAATTAGTCAAACAACTATTACCAGTACACAACTCTGAAGTGCCAGAAAAATATACTCAGCTCTGTATATCAGCACTCTGTCAGGACACAGGAAGGCTCCAGCAATGATATGCAGACTTTTACTAAGAGGGTCTAATTTTATGCAAGTAATCCTTGAGATGGTCAGATAACACACGTCTCCATCACCATCCCTGCATGTCCTGTATGTTCTGTAGATCTGCCTATGCTTACTAACCTACCCTAACTACATACTCCTCTCATTCCTAAGCACTTTCCACAACATTCTTCTCTGTCCCCCCAAATAATGGGCACCTGTTCTCTCCCCAAAAATTGCACCCAATATAGCGCTCTCCACTCCGCCTGTGTGTCATCTTGACATGTTTGATTTGGTCCAATTAGCCTTGCGACATTATTCTCTTGTTGTCACCCATCACTGCAGTAGTGACACTCCAAAGTAATGAAATAGCGTGTACAATTGTAGATCTATGCTGTGAAGAAGTGGATAGCTATGGTGCTCTCTCACCACCTTTTTGCAAATTTCTGTATTATTTCCTCTGTGTCCTACCATTTACAAGCCAGCTCATTTTCACCACTGTTCTATCCATACCTTTTTCACATGTTTAAGATGGTCAAAAACTGATTCACATACAGTGCACATGGCCAGAAATGGCCCATAGAAAAGGTGCCACTTTATGTCCTCAGCATTTGCATGGAGGTTGGCATAGTGCAGCAATGGCGACTGATGGTGAATGCTGGTTAACTTCTTATCACAAAAGTTGATAATGTTGATTTAATCTGCAGTGATCTGATTACTTCTGTGCAAATGTGCTTAAATCTGATGCACTCTATGAATATGGAGTAAAGCCAGACTAAAGGCAGTGCAGTGAAACAGTTAATGTAACAGTTCTTATGATGCTGGGTGTAATAAAGTAGGAGTTCCTATGTGGTATGTTGAGATAATTACCTAGTTAGTAGATGTATGTTTTTGCATTGCGTCATAGGTTCAATTACAGTTTGTGGCCAATTTTTTAATGCATGCCATACATTTCATATTGTTATCATATACTTACCTACAAATGTCTGTATTTCTCTCCATATACAACATTTCATTAACATACCACTTGAATAGTGCAGCAAAACATCATTTTCAAAACACTGCAGCACCATCAGGGACAGTTATTAAGCTAATCTTATCCTGCTTAGGTGTTTATGTTTGTTGCACTCTCTTACCCTTTATGTCTCTCTATAGCAAGTATGTTACTGTACAGAGCATGACAGATTAAGAGTGACACATCATAAAGATATTCCTGCATCCCTCACATTGGCATTCCTCTCTGCATTTGTCTCTGTCTCTGACTGTCCACCCCTTCTGCTTCAGTAAGTTGTCAGTGTGCTTCAATTGTGTAATTTAAATGCTGTGAAGTAATTCTTTTGTGGCATGATACAATAATGCTCAAATGTAGAGAGATATTTGAATGGATATAATATTCTTAGACTAGATAGACAAAAGAAAAAAGGGTGTGGAGTGGCTATTGTATATTCAAACCATCTTACTCCTTCAAGTTTAATCCAACCCTCATCCTTCTTCTCACCTGCTGAACTCCTAACAGCTAGCATTAAACTTAACAATTGGACAGTGCAGTGGTGGAGCAGTAGCATTGCCACCTCACAGCATGAGGTTCTCCAGTTTGATTCTCGGCTGGAGTGCCTTCAGTGCAGAGTCTGCATGTCCTCCCTGTATTCGTGTGGATTTTCTCCAGATACTCCAGTTTCCTCCCACATTACAAAGACATGCATCTGGAGAGTTACTCCCCGGGCCTCTGCTGAAAATCGGCTTTGTTCCAAGTTGGACTTTCCTGGTAAACAAATGTTAAACAAATAAATGAATTACACCACTATCACAGTTGTAGCTATCTACATTCCCCCTGGAGATAACATTACCTTTCTAGAAAACATTCTCTCTTAAATTTCTCAAAACATCTACAATGAAACTATTCTTCTTGGGGATATAAATATTAACTGGCTAACTCTTCAGTCCCCAAACACTACTTCATCCATCAAATTACATGGCTTTGTACAACTTATCTCAATCCTCAACTATACAAGCAGATCACATCCCCCCAGCTACCTCACTGATTGGATTTTAGTCACAGATCTCCACAAATACCATAACCCTGAGACCCTACCCGACTGCCTAAGTGATCACTCCCCTGTGAATGTTCTTAGATAGCTCCTCATTTCACTTGGCCTCACAGATTCATAACATGTCACAAACTATCCACTTTCTGTCCTGAGACTTTTAATGCCCTCCTCTCCAGGATAAACTGAACACATCTAACCTATCTCCCCCTTGATGAAGCTGTCCACTCTTTCAACTCTACTTTCCTTAACATTCTTAACTCTCTTGCTCCACCTCACACTGTTTGTATCAAATCTAATACATTCCCTTGGCTTACCAATGCTACCTGCATCCTAATAAAAACTAGAGACAGGGCATGGAAAAGGTGGGTAAAAACTTATAAAGAACTAAGAAATCAAGCAAAAAATACATCCACAAAGACAAAAAAAGAATTTCTACTTTAACCTCCCAATTGCCCAAAAACAGATCCCAAGAAATTTTGGAACTCTGTAAACCCTGGTAACTCTTCCTCTCCCAACCCCTGCCCAAACAACTCACCAGAAGAAACAGCTACCTCATCCAATTCCTATTTCATTGAATCCATATCTAAGTTGATAAATTCCTTCCCCTCTACTACCAGCTCACCTAACGTTTCCAAATCTACTCTTACTCTCAACTCCTCTACTACTTTCTCTCTTACAACTGTACCCACTAACTATAGAAAATCCTTGCTCTCTAAACTTAAACCTTGCTCTGCTTCTGCTGACAACCTGCCTCCCTATTTCCTACAAATTGCTTCTGAATCCCCCTTGTCCTCCCTGTATCAGTCTAATAAATTGCTCCATCTCAGAATCTAAGGTACCTTCTATCTGGAAATAATTCTACACATACCCTTTCACAAAAGAGGTAACTCTGCTGACATTATAAACTTCAAACCCATTGCGGTCCTCTCACCACTGTCAAAAATACTGGAAAAATGCATACACAAGCAAATCACAAAATACCTTCAACAGGAAAACTTGCTCACTTCTACACAGCATGGCTTTTCCCCAAAACATAGCAATGCAACTGCCCTTATATCCTTCATTAATAGTATTTCTCTAGCCAGAGACGATAATAAGTTTGTCTGTTGCCTATTCCTCAACCTTTTAAAAGCCTTTGATGTGGTCTCTCACCCTCTTCTGCTGAACAAACTGGCTAACCTAAACTTCTTTGCTTCTACTACTACCTGGGTTTCCAGCTATCTCACTGACCATCTACAATCAGTGAGATGGCTCTCAGCTCTTTCCTGTCCTCTTCCTATCAAAATGGAAGTTGCCCAAGGATCTATCCTTGGCCCATTACTATTCAATATATTCACTAATGTACTGTTCACTTCCTGTCCACAGTCATCCCTTGCACAATACACAGATGATTCCACTGTCATCACCATTGTGGATACTCCCTCTTACCTTATCTCTGCAACTCAAGCATCTTTTAACTCAATGGAATCCTGGATCTGTGACAACCAGCTAATTCTTAACCCTAAAAAGACAAAACTCTTACTATTTCTCCCAAAGAACTTCACCCACGTTAAGTGTACACTTTCTTTAATGTCCCTCAATAACATCCCCATTAATGTTGAACCTAGTACAAAACTTGTAGGAGTAATGATAGATGATCAACTCAAGTTTGATCTACATGTAAACAACTGCATCAAAAAGACACACCAAACACTTGGCCTTCTTTATCGAAACAAAAAGTTTCTAACAAAGTAAAAATAATCCTCTCTGATGCATACCTCCTACCTAGGCTTCTATACAGCTGTCAAACTGTTGCTTGTCCTAACTCCACACTATTAACTGAACTAGAGTCTACCTACAACAAGGTTGACAGATTCGCTGCTCACCAAACATAAATCGCATCATTGTCTTTCACTAAGATATCTATACTGTTTGTAATTACTTCACCAGCTTCTACTCTCTCAGCTACAAATAATTCAATATATACTATACCTGAAATCCTTCTGCCCTAGCCTATTTACCCTAATCTCTCAATATTCCCCCATTAGGTCCCTATGCAGCTCTGACCTTAACCTACTACAAATATACAAACCTAGGACTGAACTCTGCTGCAACCTCTACAGCTACAATCCTACTATATCATGGAATAAATTGTCACTAGAAATCAGGTCACTCAAACATCCAAATCAATTCAAAACTGCCACTAGAGAGTACCTCCAAACTCACTGGTCCTGCCCTGCACTCATCCTCCCTGATCTAGCCCATTAATTCATATGTAAATCACTAAAACTTCAAACCTTTTTAGCTCGTATCACTCTTCTTCCCCATCTCTTATCTCCATTTCTAATGTCACATGTCTCATGGAATGACTCGTACATTGTGAACTCCTTTCACTCTTTATTGAAAATGTTTGTATCGAATAATTTCTCTTATGTATGCTTATTATGTTTTTTCCACTATTATTTTTCTGATAAAATGTATTTCATTGTATGTATACATTGTAACCCGCTGACAGTGTTAACACTAAAATTGTAAAATTACGGAGCTTTTCTCCCCGGGCCTCCGCTGAAAAAGGGCTACTTAGCTCAGTCAGACTAACCCGGTCAACAAACGTAAAATAAATAAATAAATAATAAGTAAATACTTGCAAGGTCCTAATCTAGCCATTAGCTAAGTGTTACTGACTCTTTTGGTGCACTATTTTTTGTGTAACTTTTGGCTACATATTGTTATAAGCAACCATTATCCCTCTTTTGCCATAAGCTACTTTGTCCATGCCTTCATCTCACCTTGTTGATCTATCTTCTTCCTTCAGTATCATTTTTCTTCCACCTCTGCATTTGCACAATGTCTGGTGCTGGATGACAAATGCAATTAAGGCTAAATGGAAGTACCAGCTTATGACAATACCTTGAGATTTTATAATCTTTGGTCACATTATTCTGTATCTTACCACACCACTGTGCTTAGCTATGTTTAGTCAGTTTAATCTAGTTTTCAACAAGAAGTGGTCAATCACAGTTTTCAATGGGGTAATGTAATGAATGCATGCATTCATGTTTTTGCTGAAATCTACTGTCAAGTGTTAATATATCAGAAGTATGACTTTCTATGTTGTGTGCTTAGATAACACTCAGTTGTTAATGCTTTTCTTAGAATTCTCTATAGCTTTGAGTCCAGGAGGATGAAAAGTTTCAGAATATTCTGTCTGATTCCTGTGACTTTAAATGTTGGTTACAGATTTCCTTAACGCATAATTATGGTGCTATATTAATGTGTCTGCTCCATATTGTGAAGCCTGTTTTTTACAGGTCTTCACATGAATGTTGGCACAGAGCAGCACATAGTATTGCTAATTCATATTCTCTGTTCAGCATTTCAAGATATGATTACACATCCATTTGCTATCAGCAGCGCAATTTAGCGTGGCAGTGTTGCTATTCAGGCACAGACTAAAGTAAAAGAAAAGAAAAACTATTAATGATTGGGTTAGGTTGCACAACATTTGTATGTCTGTATTAATTTTATCAACTAAATATGTTGATTTCAGAGAGATGTTGAATCAATTAATTATTTCAGTTAATGCATGTCTGCTCTCAAATTGTTATGCTTGCAACTGTTAGAGTTTTCATTAACCTAGTCATATGTAATCCATCAATGTTATGCTGCAGTACACTGTTCTGTGTAAGAGTTGTCTGTTCATCCTATCAATACACATTGTGCAAGTATGAGACAAGTGTAGAATCACCCCAGCATTAAGTAGCAGGAACGTTTGAATGATAATCCTTTGGTATACAACAGTGATTTTCTTTTGTATTCCACACTGTGAAACTGCCTGATGTCCTTCATAGTAATGCAATGCACATGAAGGGCAATATCTAAATCTTAGTAAACAAGTATGTATTTACATGGGACAATCATAGTGCTGTTATATTGTCCTGTGCATATGTATGTATTTGTTTCAAACCTGTGATACACAGCACCATCTGTTACAAACAGTGAATTTTGAACAAGCACAAATATACTTTTTACATCCTCAAATTCAGACTTCTCTAGTGGCACTTGCAACTAATACTGTGTTGTCTAGATTGTGTATCTAGACAGGTCGGAGTTTTGATGCTTAACATATGAAACGTGTGTGTGTGTGTGTGTGTGTGTGTGTGTGTGTGTGTGTGTGTGTGTGTGTGTGCGTGTGTGCGTGTGTGTGTGTGTGTGTGTGTGTGTGTGTGTGTGTGTGTGTGTGTGTGTGTATGTGTGTACGTGTGTGCATTGTGCATATGTCTACTTGGGTGTGTGTGTGTGTGTGTGTGTGTGTATGTGTGTACGTGTGTGCATTGTGCATATGTCTACTTGGGTGTGTGTGTGTGTGTGTGTGTGTGTGTGTGTGTGTGTATGTATGTGTAATGCCTGGCAATATCCACTTCCTGTGAGGAGAATACATCTAAACTTGCACACAGCTCCCTTATCCTACTTTTTACAGAAACATCTCTACAACAAGCTGATAAGGTTGTTTATTTATTTGGCATTTGTTTACTGAGAAAGTCTGACTGGGTCATGAGATACCAATTTTCAGCAGAGGCCTGGGAGAAAAGCTCCATATAGATATGATTAAGAGAATGAAAAACTAGACAGACTTAATAAAGTCATAACATTCAAGCACAAAATTTGAAAAACTACACATTAGTTTGTCAGAATAAAAACTCAACAGACATAATAAAGTCATAGTGTTCATGCATAAACTATATGGAAAGCCTTATAAAAGGAAGATGCAGCATTATTTACATAACAGATGCGCATGATTATCATAACAATTGTTAATATTCTAGAAGTCATGAAATATGGTAACCAATTATATTGGTGAAAACATAGGACAGTACAAGTAGAGAAGGATGGGGTATGATCAGGAGCAGCCTTAGGTCAACTGGTGCCCTAGGCAAAAGGGCTCCATGGTGCCTCCCTCACACCAGCTGGTGCCCCCATCCTGGTCTACCTACACCAAATAAATGCTGGAAAAGCGCCCCTGCCAGCGTTGGCCTAAGGCCAGCCATGGGTACGATAGAGGTGACAGTAGGAATCGATGTGGAAAAGGTATGAGTGTAACCTCAGGGGAGTATGTGCGAAGGAAGGGAGGGTGTGGAAAGTTAGTAGTGGGGATAGAGAGAGTAGAGGTAAAAAAAGGTATAAGAGTACCTCAGCCTGGTCTCATACTGCATCAAATCCAAGCTTTGTTGAAGTATTCATTTATAGAGGTTCTGAAGGAGTGCAGATTAGTAGCAGTTAAAGTCAATTAGTTAAAGGAAGGGAGTTCTATAGTTTTGCCACAGAGCAGGAGTAAAGGCTTAGGCCTGAAGATTTGTTAGGTTTATAAGCTGTGAGATGTTTGTCATCAGATCTGAGATGTCTATTTGTGATATAAAAGCCGATTAATGGGCTAAGAGCAGGACAAGCTAGTGGGTTGTGGATGATTTTGTATAACATAGTAAGTTGTATGTATTGGAGATGGTGGGGGAGTTCAATCCATCTTTGGGAATGTAGGGTTTTACAGTGATGAGTTAGAGGTGATGAACTTATGGCACATTTGACAATTTTGTTATAGCAGCTTTCTATTTTTTTTTCTTAAGGAGGTCAGTAAGTTGGGCCCCATAAAACAGTCATTCTGTCAGAAATGCACTTTCTCCCCTTAAGAGTCAGACTTCTCCTGTGGTTCTTGAGACTAATGCTGTGCTCTTTAGATTGTGTAACTAGATCAGCAGGAGGTTCAATGATCATCATGGGAAACTTGTGTGTGTGTGTGTGTGTGTGTGTGTGTGTGTGTGTGTGTGTGTGTGTGTGTGTGTGTGTGTGTGTGTGTGTGTGTGTGTGCGTATGACACTTGTTGTATCCATTTCCCCTGAGGAGAATTCACTTAACTTTGCAAACAGATCCATCATCCCACTTTTTTTACAAAACATCTTCTCTGCAACACATGGATAAGATCACCCAATCAAAAGTACATTCTCTCCCCTTAGCACTCAGACTTTTCCTGTGGCACTTGCAACTAATACTGCACTCTCTAGATTGTGTAAGTAGATACGTAAGAGTTTTGATGTTCTATCTGGGGAACCTGTGTGTGAGGTGTGGATATAGAGTCAGGTGTGCATGTCCTCCAATACAGCTGTGCTCAGTCAACTTTTACTCTGTAAAAATGTTTTAAACTGCTAGATGACTTCACCATCCGCTTATCCCACCTTTCCTAACCACATCTTCTGTACAGCACACTTATGAGGTATTTTTTTTCTAAAGTCCACTGTCACACTTTAGAAGTCAGACTTCTCCTCTGGTGCCTCTCTTTCTTACGCCACTCTCTAAACTTTGTAAAAAGATTGGTAGGAGGTTCTAATGCAACAGTGATTAATCTCTACAACTGTTTCTGTGACTGTAAATGTATTCAGGATTTGTTTATACACACTTGCAGTGACAAATTTTACAGCCCAGAAGGTTGTACAAGTCATTTTACCACACGCATCTCCTTGGCAATACACTGCTGATGTTATCCCTTCTTAGGTACCATATGCCTCACCTGTACTCAGTATCCTGTTGTGGTGCTGGCTACTGATAACCTGCTGTATAAGTTGTGTAATTAGATAAGCAGGTGGTTCAAGCCCACCCTTGCTTAATTAGTGTGACTGTGATTGCTGCTATATACAGTTGGCCACCTAATAATGACCTTCATATACATTTCCACTTATGAGATGGATTTTCAGTGGCATGGTGTTACACTAGCAAATCTTAGCATCCCCATGGAAAATAACTTTTTGACCACACAATGATTACTTAATGCTGCTATTACTGGCTGTAGTGTAAATTCTGTTGTACATGACTTTGACACTGTGCTTTGTACATTGTGTAACTACATATGTATGATGTTTTAGGCCAGCTGTGACTGTGTCTTTTACCTATATGATGTGTAGCTGTACAGTGTTACTGTGCACTTCAACAACCACTTTTAAGCATAAACATCCAGGTAAAAAATAGTGATGTCATCCACTCAACTGTGCACTTTCCCAGTTGCACTGCAGCATGCCACGTGATCCTTGCAATTCAGGTACTAATCTATAGATTGTGATCTTAGGTAGTTATTTCAAATCCAGTCAGTACTCTTTAGACTATGTTGTGTCATTGTATTGTTACTGTACATGTCAATAACACTGCTGTCAATCACATCTGCTGTGTACATGTATAGATGTTGATTCTTCTTACAAAAAGCTATGATAATTTCTCACACAGCTATGCTTTTATTCAGAGTAATGATGATATGTGATTACATGTTGCTTACATGACATAACATGTAGTAAGAGTAATCCTCTCACACTACAAGATGAGACAACATTTCGTATTGTGACTCAACCAGCCCAGCTATCTGGCATTTTGTAAATAATTATATGTCATTTGTGAATATTAATATGATTCATATGCTTGTCTTACAAATGTAAGAGAACTATATGTTATGTGTATATTAAACTACTGCTGCAGAAGTGTGTGAGTGTCAGCTACTTGGGCAGGGACACAAAGCACTGGTTGGACAGAGAGGGCACTGGAGGTATTGGCTTGACCCCTCAGCTGAGATCTTAACCTTATATCTGTACCAGTGGGGAATCTTACTGGGGATCTGGAGAACGAGGGAGAAACCAGACCCAGACTGACTTTGATCTCTGTGTGTTCTTAAGGGAAATTGTACTTTACTGTGTGTGTACTTGTCATCCTCCCATTGTGTATGGCCTCACTGTTGTCAGTGGTGAGGATTGATACTCCTTGATTACTGGGCCAGTGGTGGGGTGTCATATATTAATTGGTTGGCAGTAGTGGGATATCCACATCACATATTAATTGGCTGATAGTGGCATGATAGCCACATCACATATTAACTGGCTTGTAGTGGTGAGGATATTGAATTCCTGTAGCCTGTGTACAGTGGTCACTGAAGGTGTTTACACTCTCAGTCAGTCACATAGTGAACATTCAGAGTTCATATCACAATTGTTTATTGTTTTTTGTAAGCTTAGTTAGTCAGGAAGAGCAATCAAGCATGTCAGCAGAGGAGTATGGCAAGATGACAAGGAGCCAGTTGGCTGAGATGCGCCAGGCTAAAGGACTGGTGCATGCTATCCTGACTAAAGCAGGCATGATTGCAGCTTTAGTCACAGCTGCATCACAGAATAGCAACCAGGAGGATGAGCAGACTGGCTGTGGAAATGTACAACTCTCAAAAAATGGACAGCTCAACTTTTCCACAGAGGACTTAAAAATCCATCTGGTGTTAAAGAGACTTGAGCCGAAGGCCAAGTGTTTGGAAATAGAGGTAGCAGAGAGAATGAGAGGTCTAGAGACTGAGGAAAATGAGAAACTGAATTGTCTGAAGGCTGAGGAAAATAAGAAACTGCAATGGCTAGAGACTGAGGAGAAGGAGAGGCAGAGGCAACATGAAAAGGAGATGCTGACTCTTCACCAGAATCATGGAGGTAATGGGGCAAGGAGTAACTGAACCCCAGAAGCAACAAAAGTCAGTAAATTTCTTCCACAATTTACAGAGGGGGGGATAATTTTGATAGTTTCATTCATATGTTTATAATGTTGACCAAGGGCTCTGGGTACGGTTCCTGACCATCTTACTCCATGGTAAAGCTGTAACTGTAATTTCTAAACTGTCTGATACTGATTGCTTAAATTATAATATTGTAAAAAAAACAATTTGCTAGAATGTTTTAAGTTAACACCTGAAGCTTATATGAAAAAGTTTTATGAGCATAGATACAAGGCAGATGAAAGTGTGTGTGGTTTGCTATCATATGTCTGAATCGAACTCCGTCGACTACACTTTTGTCGAACAAGGAAATTCGAAAACGGTAATATCGAACACCAAAAGCCAACCTAGGAATGGTTTTAACATGGGTTGAGATAGGGGTTCACTGTTATTGCTGAACTACAAACCTTTCCCCTATCTCGACCCATGTTAAAACCATTCCTAGGTTGGCTTTTGGTGTTCAACATTACTGTTTTCGAATTTCCATGTTCGAAAAAAGTATAGTCGATGGAGTTCGATTTAGACATATGATAGTAAACCATGTGTGTGAATATGTTGCTGAACTAAGCACTTATTTTCATAGGTGCATGAGTAGATGTCAGGTCACCACTTTGGAAGGGCAGGCAGACCTTTTGCTGAGGGAACAAGCATTTAGCACTTTAACTGAGGACATGAGAATCTGGTTAGCTGATGGACAATGCACTACTGCAGATGAGTTGGGGAAGAAGGGAGACCTGTACCTAACAAGCAGGACATCACTGCACAGGAAAGGGACACTGAGTGCTGCTCATGTGTCTATGGGAACCCTTGCTGGGCAGCCCAGACTGCCCTGACAGAGTCAACCAGTAGCAGGGGATGTCATTAGTCCAGGTACACATCCAGGACCAAAGGTTAAATGTTATAAATGCACCCAATGGGGCCATGTAGCATATAGATGTCCACAGAGGCAAGGTGGGGAACAAAAGATGGGGGAGCCAGTAAGTGGGAATGAAAAACTGCCAGCAGTAAGGTGTCTCAAGACAAAAAGGGTACCAAACTACCACAACAGGTAATATCCTAACTTAGTGAATGGGAAAGTAGCCATGATTAAGAGAGACATGGCCTCTGACCTAACCATTGTGAAGCCTGCAATGGTTTCAGAGCAGCACTACTTGCTTGGGCAGTCTACTCCAGTCAGAGCTTTAGGAGGAACCCCATTCCAAATACCTTTGGCTAGGGGTCACCTTGACTGGGAGGGGGAAAAGGAAGCAAGCAGGTAGGTGTGTTTGAGGATATCCCTGCAGATGTACTGATGGGGAATGATTTTGATAATGCAGTACCCTGTGTGCATGCAGTTACATGCAGTCAGGCTTGTGTGCATGCAGTTACATGCAGTCAGGCTTGAAGACAAGCATGTGGGTCTGGTAGCCTGGGGGAGACACAGGCAGACCATACACTTGCATCCAGGACTGGTGAGGTGGTTACTTCAGGGAGGGAGCTACTCTGTAGCCATGAGACTGAAGGTGCAACAGCTCCTTTTGGGTACTGATGTTCCCATAGACAGAGGTACTGCAAGGACAGTGGTGAGTAGTAGTAGTACCCAAGCTGACAGTAAGGCACCACTGTCAGAGGATGCCAAACTTTCTGTGGAAGGTGAGCTGGGAAGGGTTACAAAGAGAAAGTTGAGACAGGCTAAGCTATCAGACACTACATTACAAGGTCTGAGGGAGGTGGCTAGTGAGGCACCTGATTCTCAAGGGAAAAGGGAATCTGTATACTTGTATAAAGGGTTACTGTATAGACAGTGGACCCCTAAGGTAGGGCTAGAGGGTGAGAGAATACAGCAGTTGGTAGTGCCCAACGCCTACCATCTGGGACCTCTAGCCATAGCCCATGATATTCCCTGTGCAGGTCATATGGGCATAAAATGTACAAAGAGACATGTTATGCAGAACTTTTCTTGTCCTTGGATTTCCAGAGATGTAACAGGGTACTGCAGGACCTGTGAGCAGTGGCAAAAGGTATGCGAGACAGGACACAAGGTGAAATCTCCTTTGATGCCTATGTCTGTGATTGAGGAGCCATTTCAGAGGGTAGCTATGGATATTGTGGGGCCTCTGAGTACTCCAAGTTCCACAGAGAAAAAGTATATCCTAGCAGTAGTAGATTATGCTGCATGATAGCCTGAGTCAGTGGCTGTATCCTCCATTGAGGCAGAAAAGGTGGCAAATGCTTTGTTAGAGATTTTCAGCAGGCTAGGTTTCCCAAAAGAAATACTGACTGACAGAGGTGCAATTTCATGTCAGACCTGCTGGCTTGTCTCTGGAAGTACTGTAGGGTGAAGCACCTAAAGACCACCCCTACCATCCCCAGACTAATAGTCTTGCTGAGAGGTTAAACTCTACACTCAAGATGATGCTACAGGCATTTGCAGACTAGTTTAAGAGGTAGTGGGACAAATATTTTCCCCATCTGTTGTTTGCTTACAGAGAGGTACCCCAGGAATCCACAGGTTTTCCACCTTTTGAGTTGCTGTATGGCTATAAGGTGAGGGGGCCTCTAGATTTGATTTGAGATGAGTGGGAGGGTGACTGTGAATCCTGCAAGGAGTCTCTTGTGGCATAAGTCCTAAACCTCAGGACAAGGCTCAGGGAACTCATGGGCTTAGCCTAAGAGAACATGGCAGAAGCCCACAGCAGAAAAAGGTCTGGATGACAGAAATGCTTGAACTGTAGAGTATGCTGTAGGGGAGTAGGTAATGGTTCTCATTTCTGTCAGACACAACAAGCTGCAGGCAGGGAGTGACCCTACAATGTTGTAAGGAAGGCCAGTGATGTTAACTACATGGTAGAGCTGCTAGGCAGGAGGCAGGGGCACAAATTGTACTATGTTAACATGATGAAACCTTACCATGATAGGGAGGCCCTTGCGCTGAGTATTTGCAGAGGATGGCAAGAGGAGTCTTTGGGGAATCTGGAGACTGATCTCCTCAGTGATGCTCGGACTGACACCTCAGTGGAAGGGGTAGCAATGTCCCAGCAGCTGTTCCCTATCCAAGTTTGAGAAATCCAAGCAGTGTTACAGGAGTTGTGGGGCATGTTCTCTGGAAATCCAGGGTACATCCACCTGGTGCAGCACCATGTGGATACAGGACCCCAGAGGCCTATTAAGCAGGCCCCTTATAGGGTGCCTGAGAGAGAGTCAAACAGACTCTGAGGGAGGATATACAGGAAATGTTGGAAGTAGAGGTAATTCAAGAGTCCAGCAGTCCCCGGGCCTCCCCAGTGGTGCTGATACCAAAAAAGGATGGCAGCACCAGGTTCTGTGTGGACTACAGGAAATTAAATAGTCACACAGAGTCAGATGATTGTCCCATGCCTAGGACAGATGAAGCCCTAGAGCAGCTGGGTGGGGGTAAGTATCTTACCACCATTGATCTTACCAAGGGTTACTGGCAGTTGCCCTTGATTCCCAGTGCTAGAGAGAAGTCAGCTTTTGTGACTGCTTTTGGCTTGCATGAGTTCACAAAGATGCCCTTTGGGATGAAAAATGCTCCATTGACTTTCTACAAGCTGGTAGATTGTGTCATAGCAGGAGCAGGAGAGTTTGCCCTTGCTTACCTAGACAAAATTGCCGTCTACAGCTACTCCTGGCAAGAACACCTTCATCATGTCAGGGAGGTGCTAGGCAGACTGCAAAGGGCAGGGCTGACCATTAAGCCCAGCAAATATCAGGTGGGAATGGCAGAGGTCTCCTACCTGGGAAATGGAGTGGGGATTGGTAAGATCAGGCCAGAACCTGCCAAAGTGGAAGCCATTCAGGTATGGCCTGCCCTTGTTACCAAAAAGCAGGTGAGGGCATTCTTAGGGACAGCAAGGTACTACAGAAAGTTCATCCCCAGTTGTAGTACCATAGCTGCATTGCTCACAGACCTGACAAGGAAAAACAGGCCAGATAAGGTAGTGTGGACCCCAGCACGTGAGCATGCATTTTAGAAGCTTTAAGGAGCTTTGGGAGGACTCCCCATATTAGCCAGTCCAGATTACACCAAAGAATCTGTTGTGCAGGTGGATGCTTCAAACCATGGGGTGGGGGCTGTACTTAGCCAGGTTTCCTCAGAGAGAGATGAGCACCCAGTGGTATATTTCAGTCTAGGCTCCAGCCCAGGGAGGAATGCTATGCAGCTGTAGAAAAGGAATTCCTAGCCATAATGTGGGCACTGCAGAAACTTCAGCCTTAAGAAGGAAATTTACTGTAGTTACAGACCACAGTCCCTTAACTTGGCTACATTGAGCCAGCCATCAAAATGCCAAGTTGCTAAGTTGGAGCCTAGGGTTGCAAGCATATGATATGACAGTGCAGCACAGCAGTGGGGTTAGCAATGCAAATGCAGATGGGCTCTCAAGACAGGGAATGGGGTGATGTATTCCCAAATAGACTCAACCCTCTCAAGCAATGTTTCTCAATGGTCACTTGAAAAACTAACTTGAGTTTTCGGGGAGGGGAGAAATGTGACATGGCCAGCCCAGATATCTGGAATTTTGTAAATAAGCATATGTCATTTGTGAATATTAATATGATTCATATGCTTGTCTTACAAGGGTGTTCTTCATGACATAACTGATATACGTATTTCTGTGGCATCCATGATTGGTATGCATCAATCTGATGTCTGTCCTGGCACTTGTTCAAAAATAACATGATGCAAATGTTCATTATGTCACTCATTACATAGTTCCTACATAATTATACTCTGTATTGCATGCCATCATCCAGAAATTTGTTTATTACTGCAGATATTTTTGGCAGACTGCAATGCTTAATGACAGATCAGAGCTTCTATGAATCTATGATTCTATAAACATTTCCTAATTCATTGCCTGCTGTAATACCAACAGAAACTGTGATTGGTCATCTTTTACGACACTTCCTTGTATGTGTTAGTGGTGTTAAATTGCTGTTATCTTACTGTTCCATGTAATTCAATGTGAGCATATCCAGTATAACAATGTCTGAGATGTTTGCTAATAAGCAAAGGAAAACTTGAAATCATGAAGAAATAAAAGCCCTGTCAGTCTGCTCAGTCTCCTACAGACTCCTCAGAGGTGCCTCTGCCAGGCATACAAAGCAATCTCAGAACCCACCCTGATGGGATGCTGCATATCCGCAAGTTAAGGTCCACTCGAACAACCAGCATGCGTGACCTCAGTCTGGTCTGTGACATCAACAGGACTTGTTGGCAAGACAGACTTGTGTCCCAGAGGCCCCCTCTTTTGTGGAATAGACTCCTTCTCTACATAAAGCAGAGTCCCTCATTAACCCTTTTTAAGTGCAACCTGGATAACTGGATGGGGAACAGAAAATACACCCCTGGGATTCGACCTATGTCCCTGCTGGACAATGGCTTAGAGTGCTGACTTGTTGGAACATGGGCTACATTCTTGGCTAGGCTTGTAAGGGCCTCAGGGCCAATAGCCTAGTAACTTTCTGTGATCCTATGATCCTATGAAATGTCATCCAATCTGTTTTGTCACTTGAAAATTATTTAAGTTGAGTGTTCTTACCTTACTCATTAGCATTTTCATGACTGTACAGCACTTTCTTCTCTATTACATGTTTATAGGGAATACACCCCTTTTCTATTTGTGCCACTGACATTAAACATGTCCATTTTTGATATGCATGGTATTACAACTGCAAGGTAAATTTGTTCTTGTGAATACATGTTGATGATGTGGATAAAGCAGTGATGGCAGCTTGTATATATAAATTCCCTATATATACAATTCAAATACTGTCACTGCACTCTATGCATTAATCATGTAATGTATTTTCTGCCCTTGTTGTAATCTCATCTCAGTCTTTTATTAATATATATATATCACATTAAAACTCCCTTTTGTTACAGTCTATCTTTATATCCATATTACATCCTTTGTTAGCATATCTGTCTTATTTATGTGCATAACTCAGGTATTGTCATTGACATTTATCATTATATCAATATAGCGGATTTATGTTAGAAATGCTTTTTTGACACTTCAGCACATTTGCCAGGAGTATATGAGTACACTTTACCCATTTCCCCTTCCCTATTAAATAATTATACAGTACAGATCATTATTATTTTTGTACATTTCCCCCATTCTACTTCCCCTCATTCAGAATTCTTTCACTGTACATGCCCTTAATATTTCAGAGGTACAACACATACTCATATCTTAGATTTGCCTATGGGCAAGCTGTTTTGTTTATATTCTGTGCTCATGCTTGCAAGCACCTTTCCAAGGCAATGAACACTATTGCTGGCTACAAGAAAAGGTGCTTGTAAATGTGTAGGTGAAATGAGCAGCATGCATATTTGAAAAGCGTTGCTGCTCGTTGCACTAACATGCTTAAATCATGTAGGCTTAGCGTGAAGTCTACATGATTGTTAATGAATCCCAAAGAAAATAAATTTTCACTGCTAGGAGCATAAGATAAGAAAAAAATATTATAGCTGTAATTGGCAGGTTTCTTAGTAGAATGTATATGTGTTGGTAATGCTGCTTGGATATATAACTGTTAATTAAAAGTGAAGAAGTGTAGTATAATGCCATCTACTAGTTTTATTGTAGTATCCAGA
This sequence comes from Protopterus annectens, assembly GCF_019279795.1. Taxonomy (NCBI): domain Eukaryota; kingdom Metazoa; phylum Chordata; order Ceratodontiformes; family Protopteridae; genus Protopterus; species Protopterus annectens. The sequence continues at coordinate 225,572,076 of NC_056730.1, read as the reverse complement.
GCTGGATCAAGGTGAAATGGGAACCTAGGAAGGGTAATTGATCGGGACCCTCCTGCACACACAGCAGCTCCTACCCCCTACCCCTGCAGCCATTGCAGTGTTCCATTACTTGGCTATTTCTCCCCAGTTACTATAAACACTGTTCTGACCTATCAGTATGCATGCTAATTTCTTCTTTACTTCTACAATGATTACCGATATTTGGATTTAATTTAAAACTTTTATTTTAAATTTTATAGCACAAGCACAGATAGATATTTGCTAAACAAAGCAATACAGTCTCACAATGAAAACAGACTTAACATTAACACAGACTTCTCTGGCCTTGAAACCAGTGGCAGCTGGTGACTTCAAACTAAAGGGTGGGGCTGCAGGAGACAGCTGAACGGGTGGAGCCAATGGGAAGGGGTGTGGCCAACCAGAAAGGGGTGGAGCTATGTTCAAAACCACAACAACTGGAACTTTAATTAAACACCCTGCCTTGGTTGTCAGTCATTACAAGAGTCCAATCAAGACAAAATGAAGTGTAGAAGAAAAAAATATTTCAATGCATTGGCTGCATGACAACTTACTTTATATCTAGATGGAAACACAGGTTGTGAGGCATGAAAAAATAAACTACTTTTTAAATACATTACTGGAATGTCAGTCAAAATCAAGTATAAAAAAAAACAAGCAGCACTCAACTCAAACCACTACTCCTTGTACTGCCGTTCTAATTATAATTTATATTCAGCTTTGTAAAATTACAAAGTAACATGCTGAAAGAAGCAATCTCTGTGATACCCCCACTTGTAAAAATGTTTCTTATCCAAAAATCACCTGACAACTATCTACTTGTTTCATGGGGAAAACATGATCAAAGTAAAAAATGAACAATAAACAAGAAACAAGCTCAAGATAAATTGCTTAAAGGATTCCTGCACAAGTTATGGACCACACATGATAAATGAAGTTTGGCAACAAACTAAGTTGTCCCGGGATATCTTCATGGTGGGGGGGGGTTAAGTTAATATTAAGGGGATTTAAGTGGGTTGGGGAGGTGAAAGGCTTAAGTGGAGGAAGGGATTGTTGGGAGGAAATGAGATAATGATGGGGAGGGGCTTAAGAGGTTTAGTCTAGTGTAGTTGGGGTTAAGCAATCACATTTTGGCGTGAACTTGCACCTACACTAGACTTAACCTCGTAAGCCCCTCCCCATCATTATCTCATTTCCTCCCAACGATCCCTGCCTCCACTTAACCCTTTCTCCTCCCCAACCCACTTAAATCCCCTTAATATTAACTTAACTGCCCCCCACCATGAAGATGTCCCAGGAAAACTAAGTTTGTTGCCAGACACTGCAAATGCAGAAAATCTTGGTTTTAGCAAAGCGCGAGTATTTAGGAGCCCCATGCCTTGGGCATTTTATGGATTGTCAGCTGCTGTGCAGTCAGTTGTGCATACTGCGGAATGGAGCAGATGTCCATTTTTGTGGGTATGAGATAGATGAGTTGGAGCAATAACAGTTACGGTGATTGCTTTTGATTGGTATAGCGGAGTTTTATTGATGTGGTACAAGTATTTAATCAGAAGATTGTTCGAGGCCATGGTTCTTAACAAAATGCAAATGCTTAGGCTGCCAGTAATTGATGGTGTTTGCATGTTCCACTTGACTGCTTAGTTAATCAAGTGTCTTTCAACTAGTGGTTTATTGGGAAGCGTGACTAAATTAATGAGGTCTGTTCGCTATGTTTGTAGAGTTGTTTCTTGTGATGGAGAGTACATTTGTTTTCCTTATGGTTAATTCAATATGCCATATGTGAAGAAATAAAATGAATATATTTAATAGTAATCAAGCCGTAGTGTTTCGCTGCAGCATGGATTTAGTTATACAATATTCACAATTAGAATCAGAGTAAATCAACTTAATTCTGCTCCTTATTGATTGATGTTTCATCCAATGACATTTTCCTAATTATAGCAAACAGGGTCATTGGCCATATTTATTTGTTTACTGGGAAAGTCTAACTCAGAACAAGCCAATTTTCAGAGGAGGCCTGGGAAGACATGCTCCAGACACATGTCTTTGCAATCATCCTAATATGACAATGTGAAATATGATATATCGTTAAAGATGCTGAAAATAACTTTTAGAAGGCAAAGAACTGATCCAGGTTAATTTCAGGACATAAAACAAAAAAGATGTAGGACATTTGTTCTAGCTTCTCTTTCCTCTTCTTGCTTTGTATATGTAGGCACTGGCAAATTACTAATGTGTATATTTCTGGCAAGCAATTACATATGACTGTCAAGAAAACAATCGTTTCCTTTTCAAATGAAATCAGTTGCTTACAATGTTTGGATTTGCTGCACCTAGCATATTTCTGCTACTGGCTGCTGAGCAATATTCGTTCTCAGAGGGCCATTGTTCATGAAGTCTGTAGCTACTCTTGTGTTTTAGTATGAGCAGGTATATCAACATGATTCCCCACAAATCAACAAATCCTTTCACTTGTTAGGAATAGTATGATTTAAATATTAGATGGTTATCAATTTAAATATTTTATTTAGCATATTTTATCTCCTGATAGCATGGGGAAATTTTATACCCAGTAAGCATAGCAGAAGTTAATGACCACACCACCGATACATTGTTGTAGGCTAATGTAAGACTATTTCAGAAGTAAATAGTGATCCAACAATGAACTCATGTATGCCTTTCTGGAATTACTACATGGATAATTGGGGGAGGCAGGAGTTAAGGATTAATAACATGGGAGATGACACATAAATTACTACTGGGGCAGCCTGCATTACTTTCCACCTGCAGAAATGTAGGGAGAGGACTGGGAGGTGGAAGTGGTTATGTATTTATACAGTTTTCTCTGAAGGATGAACTACCTTGGAGATTAGTCAAGATGAGCTAACACTTATAACTTTAATGGATATTAGGGGTCCTTTCATGGGTGGGGTTTAGTTTTAACATGCTCAACTGGTAGTGAAATTTATCTTGGGTATTTGCTAGGGTCATGGGAAGCATAGTTTCAGTTATGGCACCTTTGTCATAGATGAGTGGCGGTGGTACATTCCTTCCAGGTTGACAGGATAGGTTGTCCATGAAGATGTCTTAGAATGTGTGTTATGTATTTTGGTATGATTTACATGTCTTTTCTTTCTTGCAGATAGGGTCTTGGAACGTTGCGGCTGTAATTTGGAATAGGTGGGTATAAGGTGGAGCCTTATTTTAAATATTAGAGGGTTTACTTTTGTCCTTTTCTTTGTAGATGTGAGGACCAGTTGTGCTGATACACAGGGAATTTGACATGATGGAAGCAGTGGTGAGCAAGGAGGTTACACACAAGTGGGCAACAATTACTGATGGAAATGGTGGTGTGCCGAGTACCAGTTGTGGCGATACAGTGAATTTGCAGATGATGGAAGCAGTGGTGAGTGAGGAGGTTACACAAGGGGAACAAAAGTGGGCAACAGTTACTGATGGAAGTAAGTGAATTTCAAAGTTGTTGAGTTTTGGTAGAGGATTTTACACTGCTAGAGAAGGACGGGCATTCTGAGGTTATATATCAGGGTAAATGAGTTGTACAATTTGTTCTATTAATTGATAGTATGTTAGATTAACCTTGAAAGTTGTTCCTGCTTTTGGGCATTTGCATTCAATAGTAAAAGGGAGCATGGCCATTGGCCATAGGTAAGGGTTTCATGGGGTGGCAGGGGTCCTGGTCAGTGCCTCCATAGGAAGTAATCATGATATGTGTGCACATAGAATTTATCATTGTTTCTTTCTTTGCATATTGCTGGAGTGCAGAAGGCATTATGCGGTGGCTTGAAAAGGGGATTTGAAAGGTGATGTTTTTGATAGGATGGACATTCTTGCCACTTGAATGGGGCACAAGGAGGCTCTGTGTAATCATCTTAGTAAGGCATGTTTGAGCTCTGTGTTTAATTAGTGGGAGCTGATTATTGCATTGGTAATAGGGGGCAAGTAAGGAAGAGTTGGGAAAAGGGGGCAAAAGAGGAAAACTGTCAGGGATGGTTTATGGGGAGTGCGGGGATCTCACAGGATGCCTAGGGTCACGATGTTCATAGGAGCACAGGAACTTATTAGGCTACAGCTCTAAGGCTACTGCAAGCCAGTGAAGTTCAAGCCTTGCTTTCTTGGAACCTTGGGTGGTCGTATTCATTCATCCAGTTGTTTGAACCATATGTGGGGGAAGGGCCAAGGAGGTTTTTGACATGATGCTGGAGTTTGTTTCTAACGGGTGGCATTTTGTGGTGACAAATTTGTCTCTTGAGTAGGTAGTGTTAATATTACATACCAGGTTAAGGTTTTACAGAGTAGCACAAGGATCATTTCACCTGGGGTTTGGGTGAATTTTGTAGATAAGGTTTTAGGAAGCATGGTAGGTAGGTGGCTGTCTTGGGGTAGTTTTAGAAACTAGGTGAGTTGTTACAGGTGAGTTAGAATGTATAAGGAAGCCTGGTTGCAGGATAAGGCAGCGTTAGGATAATAGTGGTATAGGTAACATAAGGAATGAGCTTTTTAGGGGAAAGACTAGGGACAAACAGGGGTTAAGAATGATTTGGTAATGAGTGAATTGGGGAGTGTTTATGGCTTGGCATGTAGAGTATTTCATTGCTGAGCATAGCTGAGTTTTCAGGAACTAGGTCAAGGGATGCTGGATTTTGCCATCTAAGGTTAGGACATTAAAGTTTTGGAGTTAGGCTGTTCCCTACGGTAATGGAGTTGTTGCACATATAGAACTGGGTATGGGGGGGGGGGGCTAAGGTGATATGCTATGGTTAGCAGGGTCTTGGGTGTGAGACTTGCTACTAGTTGTTTGACTGGGTGCCGTCTTGAGTTCAACAGGTTATAGTTTGTGGTTTTGTTGTTGTTATAGGCTGTTAATACATTCAGGTTGAGCCATGATCTCAGCTTTGAAGGCAGCGGGCTAAAAGGGTATGTGTTCTCTTGGTGTGGATGTTCCGGTGTTACAACGGGGTCATGGTAATCCTACTTTATTTAGTTTCATTAGGGTGTGTTTCAGTGATGGCATGGAAAAGGGGTTTATGACGGGATTCTAAGGTGCTTTACTGAAGATGGGTACACCAAATAATGTTTGGCTTGACCCTTCCCTTTAGGTGAAGTGGATTGAATGATTTTGGGTAGAAGGGAGGGGGAACAGCCTGGTCAGGCTGGTTGGTGGAGATGAGGGATAGGCTTGCCCTCTTCTGTTCCCCCTCCGATGTCTGGATGTTCATTTCAAGGATCTGGGGAAAGGAAATGAGTAGTTGGAGGAAGCTTGCTGAATAGATAAGCAAGCTGAGGTAAGGATGGTGCTTATTTGGTGGAAGGTAATTCAATGGATGGTGTATGAAGTGAGTTGGGATGCTGCTTCATAATTAAAGTAAGCGAGCAGAGGTACCCTGCTTGTTGGGCAGGGTGAGTAGGTACTCTGCCCTGATTAACATTACATTGAATGGTGTATGAAGTGAGATGGGATGCTGCTTCATAAGTAAAGTAAGTTAGTAGAGGTATTGACACTGCTTACTGGGGCAGGGTGAGTAGGTACACTGCCCTGATTAACATTACAAGGATGTTATGCTGTATTTAGAATCAATTATATAATGAATAGTTGTAATTAATAAAGTTGGTGATTAAAGCTATGTTATGGAAATTTAATAAAGGTCATCAAATGTCATTTGGTGTGATGTGTGTTATTGAAGGGGACCGGGACAAATTGGCATTCTGTTTAGTTTATGGGTAAAGCCTGCAAAGATGACTGCAAGTCTCCAAGAAATGTAATGAGCTTCTGAAAATACTGTAATCCTGTCCTTTATTACAAATACTGTCATATGCATTTTAATATCCAAGGCTTATACATTATCTAGTTATGCAAATATTCTCTGCATGGCAACAACAAAAAGGCTTTCAATGCTGGTAATTCTTTAACAGTATGCTTATTAAAGCTTACTTGCACCTTACAATCTCCGACAAGCTTACCTGATGGTCATTAAATCATTGCAACTTAAACATAGAGCAACAGGGCACTGCAACAGCATGCATTTTCTGAATAATAAGAAGCATAAATCAACAGTATAAAAAATATGACAGAAAACCAGAACATTCTGCAAAATCAAGGACAGAAGAAAAGCCATGGTCGTACTTGTGGTCTACCTTGGATGGGGGAATACTCTGCACAATTACACTGCATAACTGCTCCTTACCTTCCTTGGACACATCCAGAGCCACTACACTGGGGAGTGGGGTGCAACAAGTATGTCACAATTTGAAATGTCTCTGGCTGATGGTGATGGCTCTGACACTCATACCTCTCAACCTCAGAGCAAGAAATCTGGACAAAGCCATACATAGAAGTGGGACACAGGCCCAAAAATAAGGACAATTTTTAAATATTGCTCTTATAAACTTAGAAAGATAATAGAACAGTAGTAGGTCTTGCATTAGTATGAATTTTCTGAAGGGTAGGAACTCTGAAACTCAAATGTCTGCCATTATTTTCTAACTTCAATCTTTAATGACTTGCCACTAATTTGCCAGAAACCCACAATTTTATGAAAAGCAAATCAAAAATGTGATGCAAAAATATAAAATTGCCACACAATACAGCTTGGAACCTGTCAAAGAAGGGACACCTTTTTAATATTAACACTGTTAACTTGAACAGTTAACAAAATAAGAGCATCTACATGCATTTCTGAAATAAAAGTAATCTATAACCCTGATCATTACAGTTGTATATAATTGTAAACCCACTACGTTTTCTTCCAAAATTATCATTTTAAGGAGGGATTATTAGGGGAGAGCAACATTTTGAGCCAAAATTGGGGACAGTTGAGAGATTTGAATATTCCTTATTCTATAAAGTGATTTGCACGTACCTCTCAACCTCTTAATGCAGGAAATCTGGACAAAGACAACTTTATTGGGGGAACATACAAACACTACTAAAAATTGCTCTTGTATAAACTTAAGACAGTTGATAGAATAACAGGTCTTGATTTAGCATGCATTATTCTGGAGGTTATGACATCTGAAACTCAATGTCTGTCATTTAGTGACTTAATTCCTAAATGATTTGCCAGAAAACCACACATTGTATGAGGAACAAACCAAAAATAAGAAGCAAATATCTATTCATTCTGCAAAAATATGGGCATCTGAGAGGTATAGTTCAACCGGGGCTGTCTGAGTTTGCTGCCCTTCCCCCCTCAAAATCATGGTAGAATGTAGCCTCCCCCTGCAGCAATTACAATGTCCCATTCCTTGGTTATTTCACCCCATTTACCATAAACACTGTAATGTGCATACTGCTTTACTTCTGTGAAGATTTGGATTTCATTTGAAAGTTTTATTTTGCATTTTACAGCACAAACCCTAATAGATATCTGCTAAACAAAGCAATGCAGTCTCACAATGAAAATAGACTTAGCATTAAAACTTCTCTGCCCTTGAAACTCATATGCATTGAAACAGCATTGAAACCCACATTCAAAGAAAATACATTTTGCCAGTAGCAGATAAAGATTAACTGTGGGCTGTTTTCAAATCATAGGCCCCTTGAACATGAAACATACACATGCTCTTTGATACACCTTCCTGATTGTATTCAATTATATTCCTTGTCCAATGCAGTACAGTTGTTAGAGGGCATTTTAAAATTTATTGTTTTGAATGTTTTTCCAGTAAACAATGAAACAAAATGCATGCACCAATGATAAACCTGCCCAATTCAGAACATTTCCATCATAAAAGTCTACTCAAACTTACATTTCCATCATAAAAGTCTACTCAAACTTCTACAGTCCACCAATATCAGTAAATATGCTCAATCTCTGAAGTAGTAAAAGTCATCTAAATAATTCTACATGAAATAAATCTGTAACTAATGAAGAGGTTGCTGCTAGCAAACAACTTTATGTCATTGTTTCATCTACAAATAAAGTGCTTGTTGCCCTTGAAGAATAAATTGCCTATGTAGAATGCATTAACAAAAAAAAGATAAGCTAGTAATATAACTATAGGGGATGTATGGCGAATTGATAATAGGTTCATAGTTACTAGGTATCTTCATCAAAAAGGACTGTAACATCCACCTCCTTTGCAACACAGTACACAGTATCAGCAATGCATCTACCTACTGTGGGAGTAGAACACACAGCCTTCTGCATAAAAATCATGTACACTTCCTGTTGTGCTATTAACAATGCAAGCAGACTAAGCATAAGCAGCACTAAACTTTTGTTCCCCTGCAGCTCTCGGCTCCTTGTAAAATCTACTCGACACTCAGCTGTATCTCTGAACTTTGCAGCTCAAGAAATCTGGAAAAAGCCAAAATTTATTGGGGGGGGGGGCAAAAGCCCAAAAACCAGGGACACATTTTAAACATTGCTTGTATAATGTTGGAAAGTTGCTGGAATAAAATGCTGTGTTACCACCATACATTTCACTGTCACATCTTGAACCCAGGGGACCCTGTGCAAAACTGTCAGAGAAACATACCACTATGCCAGATCAGCTGTTTTGTGAAAGAGAGGAAGACTGAAACTTAAATGGCTACCATTTAGTGAATTTGGTTCTCACCATAGCTGTCAACCTCTTAGCACAAAATACCTGAACAAAACCAATAATGGGGAATACAGCCCCCAAACATATTCAGTGAATTCAGTTCTCACAGTAGCTCTCAACCTTTTAGCAAAAAACATGAGGACAAAGCCAATAATGGGGGTAATACAGCCCCCAAACATTCAGTGAATTCAATATTCACCATAGCTCTCAACCTTATCACAAAATACCTGGATGTAGCCAATAATGAGGGAATACAGTCCCAAAAATAGGGACAAATTTCAAATATCCATGTTATAAACTTAGACAATTGCTAGAATAAAAGGTTTTGTGCAGGGGGAAACACTCCACACACATCTTTGTACGATGGGAGGACATGCAGACTCCACACAGAAGGCACCCCAGCCAAGAATCAAAGCAGAGAACCTGTAGCTGTCAGGCAACAATGCTACCAGTGCACCACCTCACTACAGACTTTGCAAGGAAAAATGAAGATACAGAAACCACAGATTTTATGAGGAGCAAAACAAATATGAGGCAAAAATCTGCAAATTTTTTGCAAATGGTGGTGGGTAGGGAATTCAGGTTCTTGCCACCTGCATTCAAGGTACAGGGCGCAAGCCTGAGTGTCTCTACCCACCATCATGTGTTTTCTCTAGCCACCAGTTTATAACAACTGGGGCATTACACACACACACACACACACACACACACACACACACACACACACACACACACACACACACACACACACACACACACACACACACACACACCTCACCTGTTGTAGAATATCCCGTGACACACACTTCACCTGTTGTAGAATATCCCGCGACACACACACACTAAATGTATCTGGTCCAGTGGAGCAGCAGTAAACTCCAAGTCACCCGCGACACGAATGAAGCAGTAAAAGCCAAGGAGCTTGTGCAGTGAAATCCCCACGAGCGCTCAAAACTCACCTCACCTTGAAATCCCTGTGAGAGCTCAAAACTCACCTCACCTCTCTCCTGATTGGTCCTGCCTGCAGATGAAGCAGTCCGGAGCTCCTCTGTTCTGTGCAGTTGTCACCGCATAGATTCCTGGGCATCTGCGGGGCAGAAATGCCTTCCCAAGTATCCGGACTGCTGACAAAAGCAGTCTGAGTTCCCAGTGTGCATGAGCGGAGTTCCGGGACTCATGATTTTGATTTTTTGTTTTCTTGGTTCACAGTTTTGTTTTGATTTTGTTTTCTTGGTTCACAGTTTTGTTTTCTTTTTGTTTTTCTAGGTGGGGGGGGGGGCTGCAGTCCTGCAGTCCTATAGCACGAGCCGCCCCTGCTTGAAACTCACTTTCATTGAAATGGCATTGAAACTCACATTTAAAGAAAATGCATCTGGCCAGTGGAGGATAAAGTTTATCTTGGGCCCCTTGCACACATTTTCAAGACTATGCAGACATGCATGTGCTATTTTATTCACCTTCCTGATTGTATTGGATTATAATATTTGTATAATACAATACCAATTGTTATAACATGTTTTAAATTTGAACATTTTCCAGTAAGTAATGAAATAAAATGTATGAACCATTAATGAACAAAACTGCCCATTTCAGAACATTTCAACTATAAAAATCCACTCAATATCAGTCAATATGCACAGCCGATGCAGAAGTAAAAGTCATTTGAATAATTCCACATTAAAGAGTTCAGTAATTAATGAAGAATTTACTTCTAGCAAACATACGCCAATGTTTCATCTACAAATTCAGTGCCTGCTGCCCTTGAAAAATAAATTACCTAGGATACATAAAAAAATGGTAAGATGGTAATATTGCAATAGGAAATGGATAGTAACACAGTATCAGCAATCCATTTACATGGTGTGAGAGTAGAAACCACAGCCTTCTGCATCAAAAGCAATTATGATGCCTCTTGTTCTGCTAACACTGCTATCAAATTCTAAAGAACAAAACATGACCATTTACTAAACAAGGCAGTTGAATATTGAAAGCAGACTTAGCATGTGCAGCAATAAACTTCTCTTCCCCTGAAGCTCACAGTTCTTTCAAAATCCACTGAAGCTCACAATTCTTTAAAAATGCACTGAAATCCAGTTCCTTAAAAATGCACTTTGTGTAGTCTGGTAGTTGCTGTAGAGGATTCATGCTCGTCTCTTATAATTAATGAACAGGCTATGAGCCTAAGCAAATTAACTAACCTGCTATCCTTAACTAGGACATTTTACATTCTGAAGTAACAGGCAGGTATAAATGTAGCTGGACATTTGCACTGATGTCGAAAAGAAGAAGAATCAACAGCAGGACGTGTGAGTGAAGAGACACACAGACACAAAGGACATTCTTAAAGATAAAATATAATTTTATTTTTTTTAATTAAAAAGTAAATGTTGTGCAGAGCTCTGGCAAGTGGGCCCTCTTCCAATCAGCATGCCCTAGACAACTGCCTAGGTTGTCTAGTGCTGGATCCAGCTCTGGTAATTTCTCAGTGTCTATCTGTCACCTATCACCAGAAGATGTGGCAGTGTATAGTCCTGTAATTGTATAGTATATATCACACTCCTGTTCGACAAACACAAAGTATACTTGACAGTGGTACATGCGATGACTTGTGTGCTGCAGCAATTTAATGCACATAGAGGTTGTATAGTATGACATAAGCCGAAGACTATTAAGAAGGTAATGGCAGAGGTTTGAGAATGTATATTCATTAGTTAAGCTGTTTAGATATATAGCTCTTGATTAGAATTAATACTCCAAAGAATACTGTAGTCCTGAAACATATAACATAGAGAAGGAGCTGTCTCACCTTGCACCTAGTGCCATTTCCTAATTTGGTACTGTTCATATGTAAGTTGATGATGAAAAATATGATCCATTCATTCAGGTGCTTCTTACCTAAGGAACAAGCCAGGTCAATTTCTCCACACATCGGCTCTAATCTGAGGAGCAAAAAAAGAAGGAATAAAAAGTACTTTGCTACATGACTGAAAAAAATAAATAAATAAACTTTGACGTTCAAAATCTGTAGCAGCATTCAGAAATGCTGGCATGGAAAGGAATGTCTGCACTGCACTACCAAATGAATGTCATCTATCAATCACACCCTTGACACCTTGTGCTTGGGGAACCCCACCCTAGTTATACCTCTAGTATAATGCCACCATTAAACTAGTCAAATGTTTCTGCACTCACTTGAAAATTTGTAGCATGGTACTGTGATAATTTAGTGTATCTCCTCTTCAAGATAAACCCAATGCATATAACAATCATAATAATAATAATAATAATAATAATAATATAGAGTTAAAATAGAGAGGTTAGATACAATATTATATGAAGGACTGGATAAATTATTCAGCAGTTACAGATTAAGGGATGTTTTAGTTGAAATGTTAAAGGGGTACAAGAGGGTCATTAGGGAAAAATAAAAGTGAAATAAGAATGTTCAAAACTATGGTAAAACTAATGGAAGTTTAGTGAGATTGTACTAGACAAAACACACAGTAAACCATGTTAACATTACAATAGCAGACACTTTTTCTTGTTTCTGAATATTATATTATATCATATCATAATAATGTGCTATAATCTAACCCATTAAAACACCTACTCCCTGTTCACCAGCTTTCTGTTAGGACAGAGGTGCATCAGTGTTGATCCCCATATTATTACTAGTATATTTTTCTATATTTAATAATTGTACACCCTTAGGTTTCTCTTTACTAATATTTCACACTATAGAAAACATGCCGTGGGATTCAATAACAATCTCGCAGGCTTCATGGTAAGCCTATATGATTATACCATGTTAGTGCAATGAGCAGCACTGCTCATTGAATATGCATGTTGCTCATCACATTTACACAGCTCCAAGCACTGTTTTGTGGCCAGCAGCACTGTCAGTGACCATGAAACAGTGCTGGATGCATGAACATATAATAAATATAGTTGCCCATAGGCAAATGTATTATGGAAGCATGTGCAGACTGCATTTAAGAAGTAAACATGTAGATGTAGTGGACATGACATTGGGATCATTTACAAAGAATACAGTGTGAACAGTACAGAGATAATTACAAGGGGGCAGTAACTGGAAAAATGTACCCAGTTAATTAATTCAAATGTGATGATGTCACAAAGAAAGGTTTTTCAATAGGATGATGTCCATATCAGTGGTAATAATAAATTATTCTGTTTGCAACTGTTTAACCCATATACATAACTTAAAAACAGACATGGCGCAATCGATGTGAGTGTGACACTATTCAACATTGCAAGAAAGGGGAGTAAATGTGATATTAATGTTGATAACATGCTGAGTTGAAATAAAAGTTAGCATGGATAGTGGACAAATTATGGTTCATAGGTTCATAGGTTCATAGGTTCATACTAGGCTATCTGCCCGAGGGCATTTATAAGCCTAGCCCATAGTTTTGTGGCTTATGCCACCCCTTTAGTTTGGAGAAACTATGCCCATTATTTTGCTGTGCCTCTGTCGAGCAGTGACACTGAGGTAACCCCTGGGGTGTATCTGCGATCTCCCATCCATTGGTCAAGATTCCTCTTGAACAAGGCCAGCGAGGTGCTCTGCCTCACATAAACTGGGATTTTGTTCCACAGCATAGGGAGTCTTTGGGTGATGAATCTATCCCTCCAGCACGTCCTATTAATAACCGTGTCGAGGTTTAAGTCTCCGCCCTAGTGGCTCTGAGGGATCTAGATTTTTGAGATGAAGCATGTTCATCAAATCTGGGTTTGACATGGCCTTGTATGTCAGGCATAGGTCACCTCTGAGCAAGCGGTAAGCAACTGAATATAACTGGAGTTCTTTCAGTCGGGCAGCATAAGACAGATTTTTGAGACCCTTTATCCTTTTGGTGAGGAACTTTTGTGGCCTCTCCAGCTGCTGCAAGTGTCGGGTCAGATACATTCCGAATGGGGCATTGTACTCGATCATTGGTCTGATGAGTGATGAGTATAGGGAGACTATGACTTCCCTTGATCTGGATGTGAATCCCTTCATGATAAGGTGGGCAATGTAGAAGGTCTTCCTAACTACTTTAGCAATATGAGTGTCGAATGAAAGGCTACTGTCAACCTGGGTTCCCAGGTCCCTAATAACTTCTTCTGTGTTCAGGGGATTGCCACCTATATGGTAGCTAGGGGTAACCTTATTTTTCCCGAAGGGTATGACTATGCATTTCTTGGCATTTAACTTAAGGCCATGGGTCTGGCACCAGTTATCCATTTCTGTGAGACCATTCTGAAGGATATCTGTGTCGGATGTGTTTTCAACTACGGCACCCAGTTTGCAGTCATCTGCAAACTTTGTCAGCCATAACCCTCCTGTGTTTGCTTGTACTTCAGAAAAGTAGATGCCAAACAAGAGTGGGCCCAGGACTGAGCCCTGTGGGACACTACTTGTGACAGGCTTTGAGTCTGACATGGCGCCAGCAACTCTGACCCTGTGGGTTCTGTCACTCAGCTAGTTTGCAACCCATCTTGTAATGTATGGATTTTCATTTAAGTTGATGAGTTTTTCAATGATACCCGAGTGAGGTATTGTATCGAAAGCCTTCGCCAGGTCTAGGTAGGCTGTATGGTCTGCCTTTCCCTCGTCAATGGCCTTGGTGACTGTTTCGAAAAAGTCAACCAAGTTTAAAAGGCATGATCTGCCTTTGACAAAGCCAAACTGGGTTGGATCTAAAGTCTGCAAATTCCCTATGTCTTTATTTATGAAATCCATTATGATCCTCTCCATGGCTTTGCAGATAAGGCTTGTCAAGCTAATGGGACGGTAATTTCCAGGGTCGGTGGAGGCACCGCCTTTGTGGAGTGGGACCACAGTCGCTGTGTGCCACTCCTGGAGTCGTATCCGGAGGTGAGACTAAGATTAAACAGCTGTCCTAACTGTGGGTTTAATTCCTCGTTGAGTTCATGGAGCACACAGCCGGGGACACCATCAGGTCCCATGGATGCTGTGTTCTTTGCCTTGGAGAGAGCAGTTCTCACCTGAGCGTTAGAGATGTTTGGGGGGCTGCAATCATTTGGTATAGATATCTCTCCTTTACGGGGGGAGGGGGGAGAAGTTTGCACTGAACCTGTCAGCCAGTATGTTGGCAATGTCTGTAGGATCAGTAATCTTCACATCATTTTGAACTAATTCTGAGCATATCTGGGAGTTTCCTCCTAAGTTTCTGACATAGCTGAAGAATGCCTTATGGTTGTCTTTAGAGTCCTTAGCTATTTTTTTCTCAAAATTAGCTTTGAATGATTTTATGAGAGCTCTTAGCTTTTTACTTATAGTGATCAGCGGTGTCTTACCTTTTAAGGATTTTGCTTTATCTTGTAGTAGCTTTCTCCTTTTGTTGTAGAGTTTGTTTATGGCTGGGGTCCACCAGACTGGACGCTTGCCTTTGGTACAAAGAGTCTTAGTTTTGCTTGGGATTGCCTGATCCATGCAGCCCTGCAGGTTCTGGTAGAAGGCATTTATAAGTGATTCAGCGGTTTGAGTAATGTTAACCGCCGGCTCAGGGGCCTTAAAGGAGACCACACTAGTCTTTAGAAGTGTGAAGTCGGCTTTTGAGAAGTTCTCTACTGTGGTCTTTTTCATTTCGGGTGGGGGCGGAATGAGGACCTCCAGCGAGATTAGTTTGTGATCAGATCTCACCAGTGAGGGGTATACTTCTGGTGTTGAACATCGTGCTCCCATGTTCGTGATGATGAGATCAAGTATGTTCTCTCCTCTTGTGGGGATGGTGACTAGTTGTTCCATGGCATTTGAGTTTATGAATTCCAGGAACTTTTGGGCTAGAGTGTTTGGGCTTGAGTAGTGTTCCCAGTCTATATTAGGGTAGTTGAAGTCACCTGGTATGATGGTGTTCGGAGATACATTTATCCCCTCCAGTGTTTTCAGGAAAGTCATATGAGATCCCTGAGTTTGCGAGGGTGGCCTGTAACATGCTACAAATTGCAGAGCAGTCTTGCCTATGGTTAATTGCACCTGGATGGTTTCCGATGCATCATGCGATGCCACCAATCTTGAGGTGTGGGTGTCCTTGATGAATATGGATACCCCTTCTCCTTTCTTGGTATTGTCCGGGTTTTGGGGCCGGAACGCATGATATGAGGTAAAACCTGATAGTGCTGGGGTGCTCTCAGGAGCATTGAACCAGGTTTCTGTCACAGCACAGACATCGATGTTCTCCATACTGAGAAGGGCCTCGAGTGCGTGCATCTTGAGGTTGAGACTTCTGGCATTGAGCAGCATTACCCTTAGTTTTTTTTCTTTGTTTTGTTTTAGGGTGGTAGGTTTAGAATTTGAGCCTTGCCTAAAAAAGGCACTATGGGGGTGGCAAGAGCCTTTGCCAAAATCCAGAATCCCAGGGGTGACAAGTGTAAGCCGTCCCTTGCGAAGCAGTGTGGCTTGTCCAGCATGTCATCCCAGGCAGACAGACATGGGATCCCCTTTGAATGACACCAGAGTTTAAGCCAATTGTTAAAGCTGATAATCTTATCTCTGTATTGTGGCATCATTCTTGGTGAAGGTAGGATACTGCTCAAGGTCAGGGTCATACCTGCTTGGGCTACATAATCAGAGAGCTCCTCTATGTCTCTTTTCATGTAGTCCAAGGAGGTATGTCTCAGGTCGTTAACACCAGCGTGGACAATGATTGAGTCATACTTGTACCTGCTGTTGAGAGACCTGAGTTCATGCGTTATGTGGCGGATTCTAGCACCCGACAGGCAGCTTACTGTGACCTTCTCCTTACTTAGTCTGGTGAGCGGGACGTCAGTGTGTCTGACTATGGAGTCACCAATGACTAGTGTGTCTGGCATTGTGTTTGGAATATTTTGGAATATTTTGGACCATTCACATAGAGAAATCTCTCTTTAGGATAGAACATGCACTTTTGACAGGATGACCTAATTAGTGTGTTGTAGAGAGGATTTTTGTACTAAAGTGGGATAATGTGCAGAGGGAGCTGTGTACAAAGTTAAATGTATTCTCCACAGTGAAAGAGGACACAGCATGTTTGACACTGAAGCATTAATTACCTGTCACTATACCTCTCAATAGGACACACACACACACACACACACACACACACACACACACACACACACACACACACACGTTTCCTATAATGAGAATTGAACCTTCCCTTTACCATCTCACACAATAGAGAGAACACAGTATTAGTCACAAGCACCATAAGAAAAGTCTGTATTTAATGATTTGAAAAATAATATTTGTTATTACTAAACATTCACTGTTTAGAACAGCTGGTGTTGCGCATCATAGGTTTTGGGACAGATGCACATGGATGGACAGGACAAAGTACTATGATTTCCCCAGGTAATGACATACTTCTCTACTATGATTTATTTACTGTTCTTCATGTACGTTGCATTACTTTGAGGTACATGTACCTGTTTCACAGTATCAGATGCCAATGGCAATCACAGTTATAAACTAATGGATTATGAATCAAGTATTCCTGACACTTCATTCCTAGATGATTGTACACTTGTGTCATGCTTGCACAATGTGCATTGACAATACAAAGAGACACTTCTTAAATAGGGCAGTATACTAAAGAGTAACAATGATGGAGTATGTGTGAAAAGGTTGCTCAACATTTTAACACAGTTGCAAGTGTAACCACTGGAAAGCATACATTAACAGACTCACTTAATTAAGTCAACATCACTCTGAAATCCAGATAACTTGTTGTCAAAATACAATATAGACATATTGACATTGTACAATTTAAACAATTATTTGTTGCAAATTTTTTTTAAATCGCTGCCTGAAACTCAGCACTGCCAAACTAATTTGCACAGCTGATGCTAAGATATTACTGCATGTGTAATTATATCTTGAGGTGTTGAACTTAGAATGGGAATTAGCAGTAGTTTGTGGTGCTCTGTGCCGACTTTTGCACAATGAAGCATTAATATGCATATAACCATGTGCGAATTTGATGGAATGCAGAACAGATATGTGCTATGATTATGTTTCATGCCTCATGCTTTACACATTTGTAATGATAGTTGCAATTAGTCAGTCCTTATATGTATGCTAGTGGTGTATTATGAAATGCAAGTGGGACCATGCATGTTATTGCTGGTGAAACATGGAAACAGTTATGAATCAAGGAGGTTTATCGGATGACAGAAAAGTGGTGGGAAGAGGCGGTCAGTTGTTTACAAGAATACACAATACAGACATCCTAACATATTAGTTCATGTTTCTTTTCAGCACATATTTGTGTTGTGTTACTGTTTGCTTTATCAGCATAATTATTCATGCAAGATATTTACAAGAGAGGCTTCACAATAGGGAGAAAGCACATTGGTATAGCATTGGGATAATGGCGTCTTATGAAAAAGTCTAATCCACATTTACACCTAAAGGAGTCATACAACACATTCAGAAACAGTTTCACATACATCTGGATTTGAACCATGAAAGAATTCAAAGAAAAAAATGTACAGACCTGAATATTATCTAAACACACCACATATGAAGTCCTACTTCATAAGGTTCCCGCGTGACAACAAATTGCCAAAAAGGATAATGTATGTATTGCTCTTCATTACCTTCATGCCAGCTGTAAGCTTTGCATTCAACTCTTCTACTTGTTCTAAAGTAGATTAACCTAGCACAGCAGTGCAAATGGCACCATAATAATGCAGCCAAGGGCACAAACTCACAAGATTTTACCATAAGTTGTGTACTGCCATTTGGCCTCAGTTGCAGTTGGTGCTCACTACCACACATTGTGCAAATGCAGAGGAAGAAGCTAATAACCGAGAAGGAAGAGGATACAAGAACAAGGTGAGAGGGAAGAAGGGACCAAGAAACTTATGACAGAAGCAGAATAATGTTGGCCTATAATAATACGTAGGCAACAGCTGCTCCAAAAATTGTGTACTAAAAACAGTGAGTAACACTTAGCTAATACCTGGATTAGAACCTTTGAAAGTATGTAAAAATCTGAGCATTATCTTATAATACCACAAAGGAACTCCTACTTCACACAATTTAAATAACATAACTGAAGGACAGTGACAACCTCAGGAAGCAGAAGGTGTGAATCAAGAGACATAGCTGGAGAGAGGAATAGCAACAGTGTTTTTTGTGGGACATGTAGGACTATCTGTATGGTGTGTTACTCTAACCTTTTTCCTCATTATTAAGCTGTTATGCCCTGTATAATAAGGTGCTTGCTCTAGGGAGCAAGAAGGAGTGGGAGAATGCAACCAACATTAAAACACAAGCAGGGTAAGAGAGGCTTAGTAAGTGCCCCTGGTGGGGCTGGAATGCTCTTGCAAATGATGTCTAGCTACACTATTCAAATGGTGTGTTAATGAAATGTTGTAAATGGAGAGAAATACTGATGTTCGCAGCTAACTATATGGTATGAATATAAAATGTCATGAAATAATAATTTGACCTACAGTTGTAATTGAACTCATGATGGTATGCAAAATATCAGTCTACAAACAGAGGAATTATGCCAAAACACGACACAGGAGCTTCTAGATCATTACTTGCAGCAGCCAAAGGACTGTTACAGTAACTGTTTCACAATACTGCCTTTAGTCTGCCTTTGCTCTGTATTCCTATAAAACTGCAGATTTAAGCACAATTATACACAGCTGACTGGAGTACTGTGGCTGAAATTAAAATCTTCATTTTTTTGCAATTGGAAGTTAAATGGCATTCACTATCACTTACCATTTGGGTGCCACCATGCAAACCTCCATGCAAATGCTGGGGACAAAAAAGTGAAGGCTTTTCCATGGATCAGTTCTGGCCATGTGTGTTGTGTGTGACTCTATTTTTTGCCTACATTAAATGTGTGAAAATAGAGTGGATAAGATAGTGGTGAAAATGGAAGTGGCAAGCAGAGCGTAGGACACAGGGGACAAATGCAAGAATTTGCAGAAGGGTGGTGAGAAATCACCATAGCTATACACTTCTTCAGAACATAAATATAGAATTGTCCAAGGAATTTCATGACTTTGGATACTAGCCATATCAGGGATGGGTGGCAAAACAGAATAATGTTGTATAACCAATTGGAGCAAATCAAGTGTCTCAAGAAGACACACGTGTGAAGTGGAGAACTATGTATGGGGCATTTTTGTTTTGTGGTACAGGTGCAAATTTCTGTATTTTCCTTCCGATATAGAGATGGGCCCTCTAAGGGGTGAGGGGGGGGGGTAAAGTTAGCACTGAACCTATCTGCCAGAATGTTGGCAATATCAGTTGGTTCTGTATATTTAGTGCCATTGTGCTGTAACTCAGAGCAGATCTTAGTGTTGCCATTGAGATTCTTGACATAGCTATAGAATGCTTTGTGGTTGTCTTTAGAGTCAGTGGCAATTTTGTTTTTGTAACTAGCTTTGGAGGATTTTATGAGGGATCTCAGCTTCTTACTGAGGTTGACTAAGGAGTTCCTCCAGTCATGGGATTTTACTCTTTTTTGCAACAGTTTCTTTCTTCTGTATTAGAGTTTGTTTATGCAGAGGACCACCAGACTGGCTTCCTTTTTTGGAGGATAGCATCTCGGTTCTATTAGGGATAGCATGATCCATGCACTCGTGTAAGTGCTTATAAAGTGCATTTGTTGTACCTCTATTGTCTTTGGAGAAGTTTATTATGGTGGTTTCCCTAATTGGGGGTGGGGGCAGCATGTGGATGTCTAGGGTGATTAGCTTGTGGTCAGATCTGACAAACGAGGAATTGACCTCTGGTGTGGAACACTGGTTGTCCATGTTGGTAATGACCATATCTAGGATATTGCTGCCCCTGGTGGGGGTGTGAATAAGTTGATCCAAGGCATTGGAATTTATGAATTCCAGAAAACGTTGATCAAAATAGTTGATACATGAGTAGTTTTCCCAGTTAATGGTGGGGTAGTTGAAATCATCCATTATTAGGATGTCGTGTTGTACCCTAATACTTTCCAGTGTATCAAGAAATGAGGAGTGGGAATCCTGGTGCATGGTGGGGGGGTCTGTTGCAAGCTACAGTTTGGATTGCGGTCTTCTCCAGAGTTGGTTGCACTTGGATAATCTCGGATGCTGTGCAACTAGCCTGGAGGTGTGGATATCCTTAATAAATATGGACACGCCTCCACCTTTAGTGCTTCATTCCGGGTTAGGTGGCCAAAAGGTGTGGTATGAATTATAGCCTGGTAATGCAGGGGTGCTCTCTGGAGATTTGAACCAGGTCTCTGTCACTGCACAGATGTCGATGTTCTCCATTTTAAGGAGTGCCTCGAGTGAGTGCATTTTGAGGTTTAGACTTCTAGCATTGAGTAGCATTACCCTCAGATTTTGCTTGCTTGTATCTGTTACAGTGTTGAATTTGTCATTTGAACCTTGCCTAAAAAAGGCACTATAGAGGTGGCAAGAGCCTTAGCCGGTATCCGGAATCTCAAGGGCGACAGGTGCAAGCCATCTCTGGCAAAGCATCGTGGTCTGTCGATCATGTCGTTCCAAGCAGACAAATACTGGATCCCCTTAGAATGACACCAGAAGCTTAGCCAATTGTTAAAGTCAATCATTTTGTCCTTGTACTGTGGTATCATTCTGGGTGATGGCAGGATGCTACTCAGGGCTAGGGTCATACCTGCCTGGGCTACAAGATCGGAGAGCTCCTCCATTTCTCTCTTCATGTAGTCCAGGGAGGTACGTCTCAGGTCATTCACACCAACATAGACAATGACAGTGTCATATTTGTACTTGTTGTGGAGTGACCTGAGTGCATGCATTATGTGGTGGATCCTGGCACCTGACAGGCAGTTGACCGTAACTTTCTCCTTGTTTAGCCTGGTGAGTGGAACATCAGTGTGCCTGACTATAGAGTCACCTATGACTAGAGTGTTGGGTACGTTATGCCTTATGGGCTGTGGTTGAGTGGCACACTGAGTTTGTGGGCTATGTGTCACTTGAGTTGTGTTGGAGGTTGGAGTTTGCTTGTGTTTCTGCTTTGGAGGTCCCTGATGCTTGGGCAGGTTTTTATTGAGAGCTTCCATGAATGTAGGTGTGTGTTTTGTGTTTCTGTGTGTGTGCTTTGGTGGTATAGGTTTTGAGGGACTATGTGATGAGTGTGGTGTGGTGCAAGTGTTTACCTTCTCCTGTTGACTGTCTAGTCCAGTCTTGGGTGAAGAGAGCTTTGCTTCCAGTTTGGCTATATAAGTGCATCTCTCACAGGTTGTAGTGCTGGGTGGTAGGAGGAGAAGGTTGTCTGTGTACATGAGGCAATTGCTGCATTGCCCCAAGATGCCCAGATTCATCAGGTAGACAGGAGAAATCACCAGGAGCTGACCCTTCGACATGCCTGGATATGTGCTTATTTATTAACTACTAAAAACTGTTTTTCTCTAGACAAGTGAGGAAAGTTGAATGCTGTAGTAATTTGCAGCATATTTAGTGCTTACAATGACTTCTGAACAAGTGCTGAGCTCAAAAAAACAGATTTGAGTGCTGAAACTAGAAAACTCGCTAGTTCTAAGAAACAAAATTAAGCAAGAAGGCTTTCCTCCAACACAGAAAGGCCTGGGGGCTCAGAAGCCCACAAACAGTCTAGACCACTTACAGGAAAAGCAGGAAACAAGCTTAAAATATTTTTTCCCAGATGCTCTCTTTGTACACAGTAGGAGTGTCTGAAATCAGAATATGATCTCACTGCACTCAGTTGAGTGAGCAAATGAGAAGGGCTCAGAAGGAGTATCCAAACACAAATTTACAAGAGGGGCAGAATTTATTCTATGAGTACTACCCAGAGTGCTGATGGCTGCTCACCATTGCCAGGCTTGTTTGCACTATAGAAGGTGGCATAAATTAAAATTTCCACATTTTCCTTTGGAAGGGAACCTAGTTTACATGCTACCAATTGCAAAATACATTAGAGGAAAAAAATGATAGAGAAAAAAGCTGAAAGGAAAATGTAATTCAAGCACAGGGAATGCCAAGTAATGACCATAGAAAGAAGTGCATTACAGTGACACATTCATCCTTCTCACCTCTCCTTGACACAATTGAACTTTAATTTCTGACACACATTATCAGGCCTGTAGGTACTGGTATCTAATGTTAAAGTGGACATACAACAGCTCACATTGTTGCGAGAAATAGTGGGAATAGTTGATTTTCAATCAGCAACACAATGGTATCACAAAATGTGTGCACATTTACACCTTGTGCCACAGAGAAAGTTACCTGACAGGTGCATTTTCTTCACTGAGCACTAGTCCTATTACTATTGCTGATATCTGGGGTCTATATTAGATCACCGAACACTTAAAAAAGTGAACGGTGATTAATTGAACCTATGTAAGCGAAATCTTACAATTTAGAACTGTCAGAACAGCGATTTTTTTCCTAGCGAAAAAATCGCTGTTCCAACAAAAAAATAAATACATAAATAAAACACTTTAACATTACATTAAGTGGGGGAGTTTGCCCACCACGCCCTCTGATGTGGGGGCTGTGCCCCCCATACCCCCTATTTAAATATACCAACTCCGTGACCACACTACAGTGCCGAAAATGGCAAAGTAACGAAGCGGCCAAGCAAATTCTTTCTCAGGGAAAGAATTTGCTTAAAAGCTGCTTTGATATCTTCTCATTTCAGGCTTTTGAGTTTGACCAAGACGCATTTGAATGAATGCGTCTTCGGTCTTCTAATAGGGAACCGATATCTGCACACTGGCACCAGGTTTGATTGCACTTCAAAAGGCAGCCAAAATTACATTTTTCACTTTTTTCCTTAGGCATTGAACTGTAGTTGAGTGCTGGGGACTACTGCTGGTCTGGAGTGCGTAATGTGAAATGGTGCATAGACAAGGAAGAGAGGGAAGAAAGATACTGAAATAGAGGAAAACAAGTAGTTTTCCATCTATACTTTTGATAATTTCTCAACTTGGTTGTGCTTCAACATGAACATGTTCTCATTAAACATCACTATGTTCACACAAATACATATATGTCTGGATTAAAACACGAGGACACTAGAGTATTTACAAAACTCTGTAAAGATCCTTTTCACTATGTGCCACACACATTATACTGTAAATATAAAAAAGGGGCTACCTATAGTCAATATGTGAGATAGTATCAATTAAAATTGCAGGCACAATGGAAAAAAATCTTCGTCCTATGTTATTTCCATTTAGATGTGTGGATGGCCATGATAATGGTAGCAGGGTAGATAATCTTTCCTCACAAAATGCAAATTAAAACATGTGAACACTGCATCTATTTGCTTCTCTTTATTTTATGAATGTCATTCACATATCTCTTCTTATCTGACAAGACTGTTATATGCTTTGCCTTGTGGTTGATATATGTTTCATGACTTGTCTTCTTCATTAGAATTGGAGACACAATTGTACTGAGAGGCAGAAACTGTTGCTAGAAAAAAAATCATATCAGTGTTAGGAATGATTCTCTTCTAAATCTGCCAATGGTAGTCGTAACATTTTTGTCAGTGCCTCCTCCCTGACACACCCTAATCCTGCCTGACAGACCCTAATTGATAGCGTAGTCAGAGCAATCATTTGCACTTGCTGCCTTCTAGTAGGTAACACTTCTTCGTGCTCATCCTTGCAGAGGTAGGGAGTGTGCAAGCAGTCGTGCAAGTCCTTACATTATAATCACATTTCCTGCACTTAGTTCAGATTTTAGCACTCGTGAATGCTAATGAGTTTACATGTCCTTTAGATATTCACAGTGCTCACATGCTGAATTTGCACTATATCAATGTAATCGTGTAGTCAAGGAAATGTGTATCAAAATAGGAGAGGCTGTTTAATCAAAGAGTTGCATACTTCTAATCGATTGCTAAACATATTGCTGATGTCACAAATAATGTGATGCAAAGATAAGCTGCTGTTTTTCACAAAATGCTGTATTTACCCTTACTGATGGACTGTATTTCACAATTCACCCATAGCTTAGTGTATGCATTGTCTGTCCCTTGATGGTGGCATAGCCATGTATATCAGTTATTTGTTACATTACAGAAGTTTGTGAAGTGGACATCCAATAACACTTTTACTGATTTGCACTAGCTGTTGTCTTCATTCTATGACCTTTATACTTGCATTTCATTCCTTTACTTTGGAGGGAGCAGTATTTACTTGTGTATACACTGGTGCTCGTTCTGACATGGAGGACAACATCAGTTGGTATATTGCAGAACTTTCAAATAGATAATGCATTTCAATAATTCACACTCACTTCTTTGGTGTTAGACTTACCCTCTTGTATTTTGTCCACTACCCCATCACCTCCAACCTTTGCCAATAATGCATGGCTATGCACTGGCCTTTACACATTTTTAACCTAGTTATGATTTCACATATGTGTGTGAAAGTACAATGCTTTATGTGCATTATTTTGCAAAGGCCATAGGTGGATTCTGCAGATATCAGTCATAGAGTATTAATGACATTACTGTACACAGGCCAAATGTCCCATCTTAGGGATATATAA
Source organism: Protopterus annectens (assembly GCF_019279795.1). NCBI lineage: Eukaryota > Metazoa > Chordata > Ceratodontiformes > Protopteridae > Protopterus > Protopterus annectens. Next base: position 225,546,972 of record NC_056730.1, on the reverse strand, counting down.
CTGCTTGCATATGGAATCAAGCAGTTAGTGTTTTTTTTTTTTTTTCAAACAGGTTCTACACTTAACTTTGATGTCAGGTGAAGGTGAAAGAGGATGGATATCTACTGTTTCCCCTGTCTACTTTGCTTTGATGTGCATTTTTCTGTATGATGCAGTCCATACTAAATCAAAAAGGGTATTCAAAACATTCTTCTTCTTGGTAGATGTCTGGCAATAGGAGCAGTAACTTTAATTAAAGCCTGCTGTGCCGCCACATAACACAAGCACTCAGGTCACTCCACAGCAAGTACAAATATGACTCAGTCATTGTACATGCTGATGTGAACGACCTGAGACGTACCTCCCTGGACTACATGAAAAGAGACATAAAGGAGCTCTCTGATTATGTAGCCCAGGCCGGTATGACCCTGACCCTGAGCAGCATCTTACCCTCACCAAGAACGATGCCACAGTACAAAGACAAAATGATCAGTTTTAACAATTGGCTTAATTACTGGTGTCATTCTAAGGGGATCCAATGTCTGTCTGCTTGGGATGACATGCTTGACAAGCCACGCTGCTTCGCAAGGGATGGCTTGCACCTGTCACCCCTTGGCTTCCAGATATTGGCCAAGGCTCTTGCCACCCCCATAGTGCCTTTTTTAGGCAAGGCTCAAATGACAAACCTACCTCCCTAGAAAACACAAGTGGAAAAAACTAAGGGTAATGCTACTCAATGCCAGAAGTCTAAACCTCAAGATGCACGCCCTCTAAGCCCTCCTCAGTATGGAGAACATCGATGTCTGTGCAGTGACTGAAACCTGGTTCAAGGCTCCTGAGAGCACCCCAGCACTATCAGGTTTTACCTCATATTATGCTTTCTGGCCCCAAAACTTGGACCGAACCACAAAAGGAGGGGGAGTATCCATTTTCATCATTGATACCCACACCTCCAGGTTGGTGGCAACGCAGGAAGCATCGGAGACTATCCAGGTGCAACTAACCATAGGCAAAACTGCCTTACAGTTTGTAGCATGCTACAGACCACCCTCTCAAACTCAGGAACCCCACACAGCCTTCCTGAAGACACTGGAGAGTATGAATGTCTCTCCAAATACCATCATTTTGGGAGACTTCAACTACCCAAACATAGACTGGGAACATTACTCAAGCCCCAACACCCTAGCCCAAAGGTTCCTAGAATTCATAAACTCAAATACAATGGAACAACTAGTCACCATTCCCACAAGAGGAGACAATATACTAGACCTGATCATCACAAACATGGGGACAAAATGCTCCACACCGGAAGTATATCCCGCTTTGGTAAGATCAGACCATAAATTAATCTCACTGGAAATCCACATCCCGCCCCCACCCCCTGCACAAAAGACGACAGTGAAGAACTTCTCAAAAGCAAACTTCACACTTCTTAAGACTGAAGTGGTATCCTTCAAGGCCCCTGGGCCAGTGGAAACCACAACCCACACTGCTGAATCCTTTGCAAATGCCTTCTATGGGCACCTTCAAGAATGCATGGATCATGCAATCCCAAATAAAACCAAGACCCATTCCCCCAAAGGCAGGTGTCCGGTCTGGTGGACCCCAGCCATAAACAAACTTTACAGCAGGAGGAGGAAGCTACTACATGACAGAGTGAAATCCCTAAAAGGGAAGGCGTCTCTGATCAGTACTAGCAAAAAATTACGATTACTCATAAAATCATCCAAGGCCAACTTTGAGAGAAAAATCTCAAAAGACACAAAAGACAATCACAAGGCCTTCTTTAGCTATGTTAGAAACCTGGGTGGAAACTCCCAGATATGCTCAGAGTTAGTCCAAAATGACACAAAATACACTGAACCCACTGACATTGCCAACATTCTGGCAAACAGGTTCAGTGCAAATTTCTCTTCCCCTTCCCCCCCAAAAGGAGAAATAGCTATCCCAGCAGAGTGTAGTCTCCCTAACATCTCAGATGCCCAGGTGAGAGCCTCCCTCTCTAAAGCTAAAAACACAGCATCAATGGGACCGGATGGTGTCCCGGGCTGTGTGCTACATGAACTCCAAGAGGAACTAAACCCACACATAAGGCTGCTGTTTAATCTTAGCCTTACTACAGGATACGTACCCAAAGAGTGGCGTATGGCAACAGTGGTCCCACTTCACAAAGGCGGTGCCTCTACGGACCCTGGAAATTACCACCCCATAAGCTTGACAAGCCTGGTCTGCAAAGCTATGGAGAGGATCATTATGGAACTCATAAACAAAGACATTGGGGACCTACAGACATTGGATCCTACTCAATTTGGCTTTGTCAAGGGCAGATCCTGCCTTTTGAACTTGGTCGACTTTTTTGAAACAGTCACTAAGGCCATTGATGAGGGTAAGGCAGTTCACACAGCCTACCTTGACCTTGCAAAAGCCTTTGACACAATACCCCACTCAGGCATCATAGACAAACTCACCAGCTTAAATGTAAACCCATATGTCACAAGATGGGTTGCAAACTGGCTCAAGGACAGAACCCACAGGGTCAGAGTTGCTAGAGCTATGTCAGACTCTAAGCCAGTCACAAACAGTGTCCCACAGGGCTCAGTCCTGGGACCCCTTTTGTTCGGCATTTATTTTTCCGAAGTACAGGCAAACATAGGAGGATTGTGGCTGACATAGTTCGCAGATGACTGCAAACTGGGCGCCATAATTGATACTCCTGCGGACACAAACATCCTTCAGAGAGGCCTCATAGAAATGGATAATTGGTGCCAGAGCCATGGCCTTAAGCTGAACGCCAAAAAATGTATAGTCATACCCTTTGGGAAAAACAAGGTACCGACAAATTACCACATAGGCAGTAATCCATTAAGTACGGAAGAGGTAATCAGGGACCTAGGGACCCAGGTTGACAGTAACCTCTCACTTGACACTCACATTGCCAAAGTGGTTAGGAAGGTCTTCTATATTGCCCACCTTATCATGAAGGGTTTCACATCTAGATCAAGAGAGGTCATTGTGCCTTTGTACTCTTCTCTTATCAGGCCAATGATTGAGTACAATGCCCCATTTGGGATGTATCTCACCCGACACCTGCAGCAGTTGGAAAGACCCCAAAAGTTCCTCACCAAGAGGATAAAGGGTCTTAAACATATGTCATATGCTGCCTGACTGAAAAAACTCCAGCTCTATTCAGTCGCATACCGTCTACTCAGAGGTGATCTGTGCCTGACGTACAAGGCCATGTCCAATCCTGAATTAATGGACATGCTCCACCTCAGAAAATCCAAATCCATCAGAGCCATGAGAACAAGTGACTTAAACCTCAACACAGAAATAAATAGGACGTGCTGGAGGGACAGATTCATAACACAGAGGCTCCCTACACTCTGGAACAGAATCCCAGTCCATGTTAGGCAGAGCCCCTCACTGACTCTATTCAAGAGAAATCTCGACGAGTGGATGGGAGATCGTAGGTTTACCCCGGGGGTCATCTCTGTGTCACTACTAGACAGAGGCATAGTAAACTAAACCCTAAAAGGGCGTAGTATTCTCATCCTAAGGGGTGGTGTAAGCCACATACACACTGGCTAGGCTTATAAATGCCTTAGGGCAGATAGCCTAGTACGAACCTATGAACCTATGAACCTATAATGGCAGCAGCTAATGCTGATATTTTTTCTAACTGTAATCATGGCTGTAATCAAAAGTTTTGGATTTTAGGGCAAATGGCTACACTGAGTTTACATGATTGTTTTATATCCTCATTAATATATCTGCCATGTTGAATTGATTAATTAGCATATTCTACAATTTATCTTTGTTTTTCATTAAATGTAGAGCCATTTAATCAATATAAAATAGCACACCACATACACGATAGCTACACTTAGTGTACCTGTTAATGAATTTGGTGCATAATCTCTTTCTTTGCTCAAGTCTCTTTCTTGCAACATATACCATATTACTTTATCTTCTTTATTCCTTTTCAGCTTCTTTGAAGTACTTTTATACTTACCCTGCAGTTTACTTACACTTTCCCTCCACTTATCTTACTCAACTAGTGTCCAGTTCCTCTTCATGTTCCTTGTCCATTAATCCATGTGACTTGTGTATTATTGTATGAATAATCTGAAATGTATTTTTTCATTATTCTCCTAATTTTATTATGTACAGCGTACATATCTCATGTTTCATTATAATGCTTCTTTTATTACATGGAGCTTCCACCCCAGGCATTCACTGAAAAGGGGTCCTGCATGGCCCAGTCAGATTTTCCTGGTACAAATAAAAGAAGTGAATGCATAAATAGATAAATAAATAAACTGTCACTAGTTATTGATTTTGCATTTTAAAGATTTTTGTATTTTACTTGAATTTATTTGTGTCTTAATGACTGTGAATTTTACAGACATATGCATTTACTTACTTTGATTTGCAGAGTTTCCCTACTCATCTATCCTGATCACTGAAGAATAGATAGATAGATAGATAGATAGATAGATAGATAGATAGATAGATAGATAGATAGATAGACGGACAGACAGACAGACAGATAGATAGATAGATAGATAGATAGATAGATAGATAGATAGATAGATAGATAGATAGATAGATAGATAGATAAAGAGTCGTATATGCATATAGAGAGACAAACAGGGAGAAGAACAGTAGATATTACAGCACAGACAGATGTTCAGTGAGTTTGCGGATATGACAATGTGGACTGTATGGGCTGCATTCCATATAGTTTGCTGCAGCTGGCTTATTACACCAATATCAATGGAAAAGTTGTGAATAACTATGTAACATGTAAATATGCTGCAGTGACTTTAGAATATCTCAGCACACAATAAGAGTATTTCAGTAGTAACAGCACACTGCATATCAATTATAGCTACTCCATAAGTCATGAAAAATCACTGTCAAAGCATGATGTGCATTAACAAAGTTAGAGAAAGACTCCCACAGTCTAAGGAGCCTGACATTCATAAATAAATATCTATAAAAGAATCTCTCCAGTAAGCTTACAGACAACTACAGAATATCTACATAAGTCTTGTTATTGTTAACTTACAGATTCCAACAGAATCCATACATTTTCTAATAAACAAAATGAATAAAGGTGAAGGGCAATCACGGCCACATTGCCACAGCTAACTGGGTGCAGAACATGTGTAGGGAACCCTTACCCAGGTAATTCACACACCCAAGACAATAGGGAGATAGAAAAGTCGATGTGGATTATGGTTGAAGAAAAGGGGCACATGAGAAGTATGTTGGAATAGAAAAATTTGAGGGACAGTCAGCATGTCAAGGCTAATGTTTTTTGGGGTAGCGTGGAAATAGGACCCATTCTTTTATTTTTTTAAGAAAAAAAAGGAAAGGTAAAGATAGGGAAAGATGAGTTAAAGGCCATCTCAGCAGGTGTATCCATAGAACAAACATCACAAGACATGACAGGCAAAGAGTTGGAAACAACAGTAAGGACAATTAAGTTGCATGGCACACTGCACAATATGGGCAAGGAAAAGTTGTCAAATGTTGGGGATGCATACCAGCCATGGTGAAATACGTACATATATACCTATATACTATCATATTATGACATGTTGCAAACTGTGTGGCAGTCATACCTGGATGTGTACAACCAATGGTAGATATGTATTGTAGGGTAATCAATAGGGATCAGTGCTCATTTGGATAAATATACCAATATCCAAGTAATCTGTCAGCAGTGCAAGTATAAGCCAAGCAGCATCACAGATGAGCAAATGCAGATCTTGGAATGCCAGATGTAACATAGACCAAAGATGGCATACTGTACTGTTACTGAATAAATTATCGTTACACTCATTACAGAGACGTGGCTCAAACCCCATATTAAAGACAATGAGATACTTTCCCCAGGTTATAATATAATCAGGGCTGATAGAACGTTTAAAAAAGGTGGAGGTCCTGCTATACTATACAAGACTGTCCTCAAGGTAGACCTTACACATAAAGAAATCTCAACATTTAACAATGCAGAAACCCTATTCACCAAAATTCAAATCAATCAACAGAAGCAAATAAACCTAATGGGTATTTACATACCCCTAGGTGACAACATACTTACTCTTGAGTCTATATTAAACTGGAGATCTGCAATCCTCCCACAGGAGACACTCCTTCAAGTGGAATTCAACACTGACTAGAAATTTATCAACACAACTATCCCCTCTAATCACATCAACCTGCATTCCTATACTCAACTTATCCAAACACCCACCCACATTGACAAAAATACAAACAAGGAATCCATACTAGACTGGATCCTTACAAACAACCCATCTACTGTCCAGTATTATGGTACAATACCAACTGGCCTTAGTGACCATTTACCCACATTCATATTAAGACAACACCTCAAAGCCACTAAAACAATCACCTTACGTGAAATCCATAATTCAAAAAATGTCATACCTGAGCATTTCATTAATGCACTAAGGTATTGCAACTGGGATCCCCTTACAAGGCAGAGGACTACTTCAATGCCACATTTTTAAACATATCAAATCAGATGGCCCCCAAAAGGACAATTAGAATAAAACCATCCCAGCCCCATGGCTCTCTAAAAACAGAAGAACCCTTCTCAAACTTAGGGATAAAGCTAGTGATACATTGTAACACAATAAGACTGATCACAACAGGCAGATTTTCCTCGAACTATGTAATAAAGCAAAAAAAAGATAAGGCAAGATAAGAAAAACCACTACACAGAGCTACAAGTAAAACATACCACTAACCACCAAAAAGTCTGGGCAGCTGTCAACCAAGTATTAAAACCAGGGAAACCCACAACCCCGCCCTCCAATATCAGAGGAGATAATATAGAGATAGCTACCCAATTTAACAACTACTTCACTTCTTCCATCCTTAACCTAACTAGCAATAGCCAGCCTTGCACTCTCCCGCAATGAATCAGCAACCCAAACTCATATGCTCCATTCAGTCTCAAACCATTTCTTACCAACACAATATACAAGCACCTCACTAAACTAAAACCCACCACTTTGGCAATAGACAAACTCCTTGCAGAGTACCTCAGAATTGCTGCTAGTGCTATAGCTTATCCCATCTAGATACTTATCAACCAGTCTATTAATGAGCATACAATTCCAGCCCTTTGGAAAACCTCCTACATAATATCCTTATTCAAAGGTGGTCCCTCAACCGAACTTACTAACTACCGCCCCATAGCAATCTTATCCCCCCCTATCAAAAATCCTTGACAAATATATCCATTTTCAGCTGGTGCTACATTTACTTACAAATAGTCTCCTCACCAACACCCCAACATGGCTTTCACCCATTCTGTAGCACCAGAAAAGCACTGATATCCTTCACCAACACAGTCAATCAATATAGGAACCAAGGAAACCTAGTGTCTGCCACCTTCCTTGAACTGTCCAAAGCATTTGATACAGTATCCCACAGCAAACTACTTACTATCATAGCCAAACTTAACCTAAGCAACCCCTTCTTTCTCTGGTTTCAAGACTACCTATCCAACCACCAACAATCAGTTAAGTGGCATAATCCCCTCTCCCCCCTTCTCCCAGTAACAGTAGATGTACCACAGGGATCCATTCTGGGACCCCTACTATTTAATATCTTTATAAACACCCTCCACACAACCACCCAGCAAGCTACAATAGTCCAATATGCAGATGATACTACACTGATCTGCTCAACCCCCACACTCCAAACACTCCAGACTGAAACCCAAGAGGCCTTCTCCGATATCGAAAACTGGTTAAAAAACTCACAACTAATACTTAACCCCAAAAAGACTCAACTTAAGCTTTCCCACCCCACCAAAATTATTGATTTTTCTGCTCTTTTCTCTATCAGTTCTGCCAATAACACCCAAACCTCCCCAGTATCACAAGCTGTACTTCTTGGTGTAATACTTCACCAAGACCTAAAGTCTGACAAACATATATCACAAGCCATACCAAAGTCCATAAAAGACTTGGAACCCTATGCCACTGCAAAAACTATCTAACCAAAAACACCAACATTACTATATCCATAACTCACCATCTCTCTACATTGCTTTATGCATCTTCTTATTAACAAACCTTAACAAGACAGACCTACACAAATTGTCCATGTGCTATAATAAAATAGCTAGATTCACAACCAACACTAATTTCCTCTCCCACCACTGTCACTCACTAAAACAATTAGGTTGGCTAGAACTCCCTAACTTGCTAATCTCTCAGGCTTCCTCAGCTTTCATAATTCTGCTCACCAACTAAGATCCACAAACAAAGCCCTTCTTGAAATAGCTAAGTGTATACACAGTACTGGTTACTCTCTCTACTCCTACACAGTTGCTGAAATGTGGAATTGTCTTCAGCCAGATACCAGACTGCAAAGTAGCAGTCCCATCTTTAAAACCCAATTAAAAGCCCACTTCAATCTCATCTGGCAATGTACCTGTGCTAACCATGGCTAGCCCTACTATCACCATTCAGATAAATCTTCCTCTGGCACTACTCAAAGGTCAAACACACAAAAAAAACTGCCATAATGAATTGTATTTTTAATGTATTTATATAACTGTATATAGTAGTTCTGCACGTTCTTACTCAAATGCATTATATTTTCTGCTTTACTACTGTACAGTCTATATATTGTACACTTCTGTTACTTCTCATCAGACTATGCCATGATACACTGTTTGCTCTATTGTTTGTTTGCTCTATTAATTTGGACTTATCTCTGACTTTTGTATTTTTAGCATGTATGTGGAGCTTTTGTATTTTGTAATTTTTTATGATTATCATGCATGTGGAACTTTTCTCCCTGGGGTCTCTGCTGAAAATGGCCACCTGATTGCCCAGTCAGACCAACCCGGTAATCAAATAAAAAATAAATAAATAAATTACCATATATATATATATATATATATATATATATATATATATATATATATATAAAACCGCTACATTGGCAGCCTACACATTCAGTAAAGGATGGCTGCCCATATGTATGAGATTCATTTATATGACCTGGCGTGGCATCAGTATTGCCAGCATATGCCAGCAACATGACATATGCCAGTGGGACAGCATGACAACTGTTATCCAGAACACATGGACAAGGATATGCCTTCTGCTGCACATACATGATATGGAAATACAAAAGTAATACCCATACCACTTTTGTAGTGCTGGACTATGGGCAAAATGTCTGTGAGTTTCTGTCATTAACACACATGTTTATAATGGAATTGTTACAGCAGTAGCTTCATGTTATCTGCCAAAATTCACAGACAGCTGGATGTTGAAGGAAAGTCTAATGTGTTAACGTGTGTTATACACACATTAAAACACAATATTAAATGTCACGATATCTGCTTTGTATGTTTGGACCTTGAACACATAAGCATGGCAGAAAAATGGTATGCATGCACAAATGTGCATATGCAATCCAATCATTCATATGGCAGCATTACATAAGTGGATCACACAGACAATATTTACAAGGCTGAGGGACCACCCTGGTGATGAAGAATATCCTGAATGATCTATCTGGCTATCTCCCCGAATGAGTCATGTAAAGAGCATGCCATGTCCTTGAAGAAATTCCTCAGCATGCCCCTCATCTGTGCACAAAACACATCAGTCACCACCTCCCAGATCTTCTCCCGATAATTTTTCATGCAATTCCTGGCATCATATCCTTTGGGGCACAGCAAGGATGATGGCATATGCAGGTTCAGCTTCCCCATCTTTATCCTCACCTTTGTCATAACCCTTCTTCTCTAACTCCTCCCTTTCAACCTTACCTCTCCCCAGTCTCTCCCTCATCCTTCTGCTTCTAACATCAGTCCCTCATAGTGAACCTGCTCTCAGACCTTCTTTCCACTCTGAACTACTTAACCCAATTCTCAGACAGTTCTTTACTGTATATAAACTTTTAAAACAGTGTCAGTTGTCAGAAATGTTCTGTATACTCTATACTCTGCATGTTTAAAAGAATTTTCTTAGCAACCTACTCTCCTAAGGTGCATAAGAAACTATTGTAAATAATTCTGTCTAACTTATTTTAAGTTGCTCCCAACACAATGTTACATACTGTTACATATACTATTAACTTTTGTTTTAAACATTGTTTTTCTCTTTTTTTGTTTTTTTTTTCTCAATTTAGAATACTAGATTTGTTTACTACAATATTCATTTTTTATATTACTGTTATGTGTTCAGTGTACTATGGTTGAGCTTCTCTCCCAAGCCTCTGCTGAAAAAGGGCACTAGCTCAGTCAGACTATACCATTCAACAAATGTCAAATAAATAAAATAAATAATTGTCATGGTCATCATCTTCAGAGGACTCAGGCAGTGGGCTTGTATGTGCTCGTCGCTGAAGTCTGATGGGTAGTCATCCACGAGTCCCATGCTCTGTCAAGATGAATCACAACACAGGAGAGAAACTGCATATGCATATTTGATACTACCTATCTGCTTAACATACCAACTGTGACACAATGAACAGGCAGAAAACAATGCTCATGAAACCTTACGATATGTTATGACCATAGCCCACTGCACTATCATACGTGATGTATGTCAGAAATCAAAACAATTCCAATGACAAACAGATGTCTTTCAGGCTACATGTTCCTGATGTACACAACTGCAATCTAAGAGGCATTAAGTAACATCCTGTCGACATGTGAGTTCTGCATATTATAATATGAAAATAAAGGCATATTAGCATACATTGCAGGTCTCATTTAAAATGTAATTCCAGATGATAAGGTGCAATCATTATTGAGTAAAGTAATTATAGGTTCATAGGTTCATAGATAGGTACTAGGCTATTGGCCCTGGGACATATATAAGCCTATCCAAAAAAGTTCCCTGGCTTTCACCACCCAAGAAAGTTATTTTCCTGTGCCCCTGTCTAGCAGAGCCACAGAAGTAATGCCCAGGATGAATTTCCTATTTCCCAACCAATTGTTGTGATTTTTCTTAAAGAGGGCTAATGGGGAGCTTTGCTTAACATGAATGGGTAGATTGTTCCAGAGCATGGGAAGTCTCTGGGACAAGAATCTACCCCTCCAGCATGTTCTGTTTATTGTGGTGCCAAGGTTTAGGTCCCTGGAGCATGTGGCTCAGAGGGATTGGAGTTTCTTTAAGTGTCGCATGTCCAACAGACCTGGGTTTGACATGGCTTTGTACATTAGGCAGAGGTCACCTCTGAGTAGGTGATAAGTGACGGATTAGAGCTGGAGTTTTTTGAGATGGTCTGCATGTGGCATCTGTTTGAGGCTGGTAATCTTCTTAGTGAGGTATTTCTGTGGCCTTTCTAGTTGTTGTAGATGTCTTGTGAGGTACATGCCAAATGGGGCGTTGTACTCTATAATGGATTTGATGAGGGATAAGTAGAGAGGAACAATGACCTCTTTTTTTCTGGAGGTGAACACCTTTGTGATGAGGTGTGCCACATAGAAGGATTTCCTGACTACTGTGGTGATGAGATTATCAAAGGAAAGCCTATTGTCCACCTGTGTCCCAAGGTCTCATCACACTTTTGGTGTTTAGTAGGCTACCGCCTAGGTGGTAGTTCATGGGTACAGTGTTTTTCCCAAACGGGATCACAATGCACTTCTTGGCATTGAGCTTGAGGCAATGACTTTGACACCAAGCATCAGTCTCAGTGAGTCCCCTTTGTATAATGTCCACATCATTAGGCGATTCTGTTATGGCACCTAGTTTGCAGTCATCTGCTAACTTTGTTAGCCAAAGACCTGCTGTATTAGCCTGGACATCTGAGAAGTAGATGCCAAACAGGAGAGGACCCAGGACCGAGCCCTGTGGTACTCCACTTGTTACTGGTCTGAAGTTGTATTTGGAGTAGGCTACTTTCACTGTGTGGGTTCTGTCAGTGAGCTAGTTGGCTACCCATATTATGACATAGGGATATATGCCCAGTCTAGTGAGTTTATCTATAATTCCAGAGTGGGGGATGCTGTCAAAAGCCTTGGTGAGGTCAAGATAGGCTGTCTGCACCACCTTACCCTCATGCACGGCTCTGGTCACTGTTTCAAAGAGGTCAATCAGGTTCATGAGACATGACCTACCTTTTACAAACCCAAACTGAGTGGGGTCCAGTGTTTGGAGGTTACCTATGTCCTGGTTTATAAACTCCAAGATGATATGTTCCATGGCCTTGCAGACCAAGCTCATCAGGCTAATGGGGCGGTAGTTCCCGGGGTCTGTGGTGGCACCTCTTTGTGGAGTGGGATAACCATCACTGTGCAACATTCAGTAGGCACAATGTCTGAAATAAGGCTAGGATTGAACATGGTACTTAGGTGGCGTGCCAGCTCATTCTGTAGTTTGTGCAGAACACAGCCTGGGATGTTGTCAGGTCCCATGGATCCTATGTTTTTGGCTTTGGAGACTGCAGTCATTACTTATGGAGCCATGATTACAGGGGCTTTACATTCTTCCGGTATAGTGATGGGCCCATTGGGGGGGTGAAGAGGGGTGAAGTTTGCACTGAACCTATCTGCCAGGATGTTGGCAATATCAGTTGGTTCTGTATATGTAGTGCCATTGTACTGTACCTCAGAGCAGATCTAAGTGTTGCAATTGAGATTCTTAACATAGCTGTAGAATGCTTTGTGGTTGACTTTAAAATTACTGGTGATTTTATTTTCGTAACTAGCTTTGGAGGATTTTATGAGGGATCTCAGCTTCTTACTGAGGCTGTGTAGGGAGTTCCTGCAATCATGGGATTTTACACTTTTTGCAACAGCTTTTTCCTTCTATTGTAGAGTTTGTTTATGACAGGAGATCACCAGATTGGCTTCCTTTTTTTGGAGAATAGCATCTTGGTTCTTTTGGGGATGACACGATGCATGCACTCGTATATGTGCTTATACAGTTCATTTGTGCAATTAACATATAATTAACAGATTTGTTTCTAGTGGATGGCATTATAAGCTTGAAACCAATGCACGAGGGGGTTATTGTGTCAAATGCCTTTGCCAGATCAAGGCAGGCAGTGTGAACCATTTTTCCCTCATCCATTGCTTTGATTACCTTCTCAAAGAAGTCCGCTAAGTTGAGTAGGCATGATCTGTCCTTGACCAAACCAAACAGGGTTGGGTCCAGTATCTGGAGGTTTACTATGTCTATTGATATTTTCTATGATAATTCTTTCCATGGAAATGATTTATACTTGTACTCCATTTGTACTCCATTTGTACTTGGTGCAATAGACTGCACTCACTTTCCTAACAAGACCCCAGTTAATCCAGAAGCAGATAGATACATCAACAGAAGGGGCTGGCCATCCAGCCCAGATGGTGACAGTCATGCATATGCAGCTATAGTCTCAGATATGGAGGAAAACTTGTTAAGCCATTTTGACAATGAGAAAACATCAGATGGTGGACAGGATGAAGCCTGTGCACAACAGTCCCATGTTGAGTCAGCTGGTGATGTTGACACTTCCTCACAACCCATTAATACTGCCCATTGCAGTAGACGTGGCCATGTAGCTGGTGTGCATGAGCATGTGTCATAGAGTGTCGGCCTACTCCTACAGGCAAATAAACATTCCCAGTGATGTCATAGATCTGACATCCATACAGTTGCCAATGCCACATATCATGCTGTGCACTAGCTGGGTGTGCTGCATGAAGGACAGGAGTACAGACACAATGCAGTCATGGCATCACCAGCAACAAAAAATGACAGCATTTTATTTGTGGCATGGTGTATAGAATCCTTGGCTATGACAGTACTATAGTAGTGCCATAGTACTAACAGGGTTCTGCATGCCTTACCTGTACTTAGCCAATTAACACATGAGAGAAGCAGGCCCCCTCTCAGCAGACCAAACCTTGCCCATTTGGCATCGATGTCTATGCTGCAATGTGCCCACACTTCTGCTGCTGGCCCATCTGATGTGAGCCTGGCAGTTATGACAAGACAGTCAACTTGCACTCATGCTCCTTCCCACAGTGTTTCTCCACATGCTGGTATCATCCCATCAGTCTAGTCTGTGGAGCAGCCTTGGCCAAGTGTTTCCATGCATGGTAGGAGTAGGCCTGACTGTGGTGTGAACCATTAGTGTGGGCACCCTAGTCTGCATTAGTGTAACACTGACAGTTGATCCACCTAGTCCAGTAGTGTCAGTCTAACTCCTTGGTGGTGATTGCTGTGCAGCTATTTGACAATGTCATCTGTCTGCACTTGTTTTGAAGTCTGATGCCACAGTAGTGTGACATTTTTACTAACCATAGGTGACTCCATTTATTACATTAGTTTTTTCACATTTTGCATTGATATATGTTGCTTGTGATAGTGACAGCATTTCAGCATTATGTACTGAATTGGTTTCCTGTTTGCATCTTTTTATAGTGGACAAATAGGAATGTGTTTCACAGAAGTAAACCCCTTGTTCTCTGGCATACACACATAGAGCAATATGATTCTATATGTATACCTGTGTCAGTTGTGTCCTGAGCTGATGATCCATGTTGGAATAGATCGAAATATGTCCATACTATTATATATTAGAATTACATTGTTATGCCTGATGCTCAATGTGTACATTTACTGAAATCACCATTAGATGCAATCTGTGCTGCTGTGGTGGAACAAAACCTGAACATCTGTGTACTTCTGTATGTGTGACTTGTCATGACTCAAAGTTGTGCATCAGATGTTGCTGTGTTGCCTGGGCCTAGACTTATGGTCACACTCTTTGTTGCCCACACCTGTCTTCTGCCCCCTTGTGTTTTCTCCTTCTCCTCTGATAGCTGTGGGAAGTCATCTTCAAGCATCTGGGGTTCTTGTGGTAGTTCCCCCACACCTGCAGCTGGAAGATTGCCATATGCTATTGTTAGAATATTGTATAGTATGGTGCACACAGTTATCATCTGTCTTGCCTTCTCAGGCATGTATTGCAGTGCACTGTGGGATGTGTCTAGACATCTGAACATTGCTTTCAGTACACCAAATACATGCTCAATAGGATTTTGTGTTTGTGTATGTTATCTATTACAGGCCTCCTCTGCAGAGTTTGATGGTTCTCTGTATTGACCATCCACAAGTGGACAACCACTGTCACCTGCAATGGAGAGTAAGCACATATATTGTCATCATGGATATTACTGAGATGAATGTCCTTAGCTTAAATCCTACCTGTGCTCCTGTACTTACACAGGACTATTCCCTCAGGTATTTCACTTTGCTGTAATGTGACCCTCAGACCACTTACCCTCCACAGGGTAGCATCGTGGACACTTCCAGTGTGTGTTACCATGATTTTTTTATGTTGTCATCTGCTGCACATATAAACTGGCAGTTCAGGGATGGCCAGCCCCTTCTGTTGATGTATATGTCTGCTTCTGGATTAACTGGGGTCTTGTTAGGAATGTGAGTGCAGTCTATTGCACCAAGTACAAATGGAGTACAAGTATAAATCATTTCCATGGAAAGAATTATCATGGAAAATATCAGTAGACATATAGTAAACCACCAGACACTGGACCCAACTCAGTTTGTTTTTTTTAAGGACAGATCATGCCTATTCAACTTGGTGGACTTCTTTGATAAGGTAACCAAAGCAATGGATGAGGGCAAATGGTTCACACTGCCTGCCTTGAACTGGCCAAGGCATTTGACACAATACCCCATTCGGGCATTGTTGACAAACTCAGTAGGTTAGGTGCAAACTCATATGTCACCCAGTGGATAGCCAACTCGTTCACAGACAGGACACAAGAAGTTCGTATTGAAGAGTCCACCTCTACAAAGAGGCCACCTCTACAAAGATTCACAAGTGGAGTCCCTCAGTGATCAGTCCTTGGACCGCTCCTTTTTGGCATTTACTTCTCTGAAGTCAAGGCCAATGTCAGTGTTCTCTGTCTGACTAGATTTGCAGATGATTGCAAATTAGGAGCTGTCATTGAATCCCACACTGACACAAATGTTCTCCAGGAGGGACTGATACAGACAAACAACTGGTGTCAGAACCATGGACTAAAACTAAATGCTAAGAAAATGCATAATAGTATACTTTGGGAAGTCATCCACCCCTGGTAACTATTATATCAACAACACACCCCCTTAGAGTTGACCCAGTAGTCAGGGGCTTAGGTAGTAATCTAGCCTTTGACCATCATGTGTCTACAATAGTGAGGAAATCATTCTCTGTTCTGCAACTTATAAACAAAGGTATGGCATTTAAGTCCAAGGAATTCATTGTTCCACTGTATTTGGCATTCATCAGACCTATCACTGAGTACAATGCCCCCTTTGGTATGTACCTAACTAGGCATATCCAACAATTGGAATTTCCACAGAGGTTCCTCACTAAAAGAATACAGGGTGTAAGTAAAATGTTCTATGCAGACTCCCTCAAGGCCCTATACCTGCATTCTGTCTCCTACAGGATTTTGAGAGGAGATCTATGCCTGGCATACAGGGCATTGTCAGACCCCACTATGATAGACCTCCTGCACATCCACAAAACAAACAGCACCAGAATTACCCATTCTAAAGATTTAAGCCTTGCCTGTGGTATAAAAAGGAACTTAAGAGACAGGTATGTATACCAGAGACTTCCCCATCTATGGAACAGGCTCCCCATCCATGTTTAACAGAGTTCCTCCCTAACCCAATTCAAGTGCAACTTGGGCAGTTGGATGAAGAACAGAAAAATCATCCCTGGTTTGGCAACTATGTCTCTAATGGACACAGGCAACCTGTAAATGGTTCATCTCCCAGGCCCCTGATTGTAAATGTTTCATCTCCCAAACCCTTCTTACACTTATCAAGGGTATCAGAATGTGTCAGAGATTTGGGATACATGGCTAGGCTTAAAAAGGTCCTTGTGGTCATTAGCCTAGTAACACCTATGAACCTATGAACCTATAAGTACATATGGGAAGTGTGCAAGGTTATAGAACAAGTGTATAACAAGTCTTTGGGAAAAGTGTATGTACACATTTACCTTGTTCCACAGTGCTGCCAGAAATTTTGACAGGATATGACAGGCAGCTCTCTGTGACATGCCTGAAGCATCCCCAATGTGTCTTTGGAATGTCCCAGATGAAGTACACCCAAGATGAGACACACTTTTGTTTCAAGAGGGATTGGGATGCCTCTTAATGTCCACACAGACATGTGTGGGACACACACATTGCACACATACTGCACCAGCTGTATATCTAGTGGCATCCGCCAGTGATTTGTTGATCTGATAACTGGCTTAGTTGCAGCCATGCTCTCACTCTAGCTGGCTGACTTCTAGGATGCACAGCCTCATCCTCCTCCATTGCTTGCAGTACTGCAGCTCGTTGCAGTTCATTTATTGCAGGTAGTATTTTTTTGTCCCTATCATTATGGATTCCATTGTATTCCATGGTAGTACCTTGTGTTCCTTACATCACAGTATGGCATATGCTGTAGACTTTGGAAACAGAGCCAGTGTTACAATTTGTTGCATTTAAGTTGTGCTGGGCATGCATGATGTGTTTTGGAATCTGACAGGTATGTGCAGAATCCATAATTATCCTACACTGAAGAATTAAGTACTCGGACTGCTTGCAACATGTCTTCTGATATTGCGTTCGCAGCTGGTGTGTTGAAGTCTTGTTTCAACATCATATATCATCCTCAAAGAGGTTTTGGAATCTGTCCCTGAATGTGTTTGTTATATAATTCCTACTGTGATACTGCACATTACATATATTAGCAGGTCTATAGCACTTCAGCGAAGATTCACTTCAGCGATCCTGACTTCATCCACCCCAAACCACCGAACCTTACTTCCTCGAACATTCCCAGTGAAAAAATATTTCACCAGGGAAAGAAATCACTTGGCCAATACCACAAAGGAAATGCACCAAAGTATATCAAACCTACCCAAGTGAGGGCTGCACCCCCACGGTCCCCAATATGAGGGATGCGCCCCCCCACCCCCATCTATATTACCAACACTGAGATTGTACTACATTCAGGAAAATGGCAAAGTTGCGTGTTGGCCAGCTGCTTTCTTTCCCTACTTAAATCTTTTGTGGGTGTGAACATTCTCAGAAGTGAAGTTTGATAGTTTGGGGTGGATGAAGTCAGGTTTGCTGAAGTGAATCTTTGATGAATTGATATAGACTCATTTCAGATGGAAGAATCTTGACAACCTCTTTAAGCTATCATCAGGGTACTCATGAGACCCCTATTTGGCTTAACAGCAACTTATCTCAGGTATTCTGTTATGGGACAGTGACACATGAACTTCTTTAACTGTGAAATCATACAGGGCACATTCTAAGTCTAGATTATTCAAAAGGAACAACACAGGACTGAAGAGTTGCAGTGTCATGCATAAATAAGCATTGCAGGTGGATGGGTAATGAATAAATGCATAATGTAAATGCAGTGACTGTAAAGGTAGTCTAGCAGTGTTTGCCTGATGATGCAGGACACCATTTAAAATTAATTTTCTGAGGATTCAAATGCAGCATATCAATATGTAAGGGCAGGTCACCTACAGATCACTGGAGGTTGTTATTAATGTTTGTGATTTGGTATGAAAAGGAGGAGATAAAGAAAGAAAGGGTGCTACTTAGGGATATGCAAAAGGATTCTGCTTTTTTTTTTAACTTGGAATTTATGTTGAAAACTGAAGCACATTTTTGGGACAGGAAGGGCTGAGCAGATGATTAGAGGTAAATATAAAGAGTCAAATGTTAAATCAGGGTAAACTGAGTTTTATCAGACAATGTAAGTTAGGAAAGGAATAATAGATAACTGTTCTTCATCTTCAGGGGTCTATTTTAATTACGAAAAAATTAGCACAGAGGATAAAATTGTTTATAAAAAGTTGGGGGAGCTAAGGGAAACAAATAGTCTCTCTCTCTCTCTCTCTCTCTATATATATATATATATATATATATATGCATATGTCGGTATGTAGAGAGAGATAGATAGATATCATCACTGATGAATGCATGCTATTATATGACATAGTCAAGGGCAAGGAGAAAGTATCTGGATGTTAAGGTATGCCCAACAGTAAAGAGGATAACAAGAAATTAGAAGGTGCTACAGGACATGACAAAAAAGATTATGTGTCATCTGTCACCCCTCAGATTTCAGCTACTGGCCAAGGTTCTTACCACCCCCATAGTGCCTTTTTAGGCAGTGACTCAAGTATAAAATTCCCTATGTAAGAACTCCATCTAAGAACAACCTCAAGGTTTTGGTGCTAAACGCAAGGAGTCATAACACAACACTGCATTCACTGGAAACAGTCCTTACCTTGGAAGACATAGACATTTGTGCAGTGATGAAGACCTGTTTCAAGGCTGTGGAGAGCATCCCAGCCATATCGGGCTACACCTCCTTCCATACATTCTGACTACAAGCTGACGGACTGAAAACTAAAGAAGGCAATGTATCAGTATTCAATAAACATAAATACACCTTCAGACTGGTTAGACAGCATGATTCCCTGGAGATACTTCAGGTGCAATTAACTGTTGGAAGGACACCTATTCAATTCATTGCCAGCTACAGGATCCCATCCATGAATAAGGACTCCCACTCTGCCTATTTGGATCTTCTTGAGTCTATCAAGATACATCTGAACACCATGGTGTTGGGAGACTAACTACCCATCTATTAATTGGGGAAATTACTCATGCAGAAACTCACTTGCCCAAAGGTTCCTCAACTTCATTAACTCGAATGCCCTAGACCAGCTAGATGACACCCCACAAGGGGTGCCAGCATCTTGGATCTGGTGCTTACTAATAAGGGGAACCCCCATAGTATCCCCATTTTGAGGTCTTTCCAAGTGAGATCTGATCAAAAATCAGTCTCATTTGAAGTTACTATCACATGTGCCCCCCCCCCCACTCCCATTGTAGCACAAACTAAACTAAAAAAATTCTCCAAAACTCCTTATAACCTCTTACAGGATGGTATAAATAGCTTAACTTCACCTCCTCCCTCACATGGAACTGGCAACTATGCCAGATTCTACACAAATGCTTTATACAAACACCTGAACAACTGCACTTATGTGAGCGTACCTGATAGGACCAAAACAAGCTCCTTGAGGAAGAGCAAACCTGTCTGGTGGACAACTGCCATTAACAGGCTTTACAATAAGAGGAAGAAATTGCTAAGAATAAGAGGGAGTGAGCCCCAAACTGGAAACACTACCTCCTCAAATTAAACAAGCAAATAAGACTCCTTGTGAAGTCCTCCAAAGCTAACTAGGAATCCAAATTAGCTACTTCAACTGAGGACAACAAAAAGGCATTCTTTAGTTACATCCGTAACCTAAAAGGAAAGGCTCAGATTTGTGCTGAACTGGTAGTCAGTGATACAACATGTACCGAGTCTGTGGACATTGCTAACCTGAATAACCTGATAGCTGACAGGTTTTGTGAAAACTTCACTCCCCCTTCCCTCCCACACTTACCCAAGACATCTCTACCACATGTCCTCTACCCTGTATCTCTAAAGAGGAAGCTGTGAATGCTCCATCTAAGGTCAAAACACAGAATCCATTGCTGTGTCCTACATGGGTTCAAGCAAGAATTAGCAATGCCATTGGGTAGTCTTTTCAATCATAGTCTAAACACTGCCTTCATCCAAGCAGAATGGAAAAAGGCCACCATTATTCCTTTGCATAAAGGTGGTGCTTCCACTGACCCTAGGAACTATAGACCTATTAGCCTGACTAGCCTTATCTGCAAGACCATTGAGAGAATCACCATGGACCTTATCAACAAAGACAATGGTAAGCTCCAAACACTTGACCCTACTTAATTTGGATTTGTCAAAGGGAGATCATGCCTGTTACACCAGGTGGACTTCTTCAAAACAGTCACCAAGTTTCCTGGTGAGGTGAATCAGTGCACAAAACCTACCTAGACTTAGTCAAGGCTTTTGACACTACCCCCTACTCAGGCATAATTGACAAACTCTCCCTGCTAGGTATCAACCCTTATATCATTATATGGGTTGCTAACTGTCTCATTGATAAAACCCATATATTCAAAATAGGGATTCCACCTCCAACAGCAGACCTGCAACAAGTGTTATTCCACAGGGATCAGCCCTGGACCCTCTAGTGTTTGGAATCTATTTCTCAGAAGTGTAAGCTAAAACTAAAGGTCTGTGGCTGACAAAGTTTGCTCATGAGTGGTCATAGAATCTCCAAGTGATGTCAACATCCTACAAGAGGGTCGTACACAAACAAATGACTGGTGCCAACATCATGGCCTTAAACACAATGCAAAAAAATGTACTATCATCTCTTTTGGTAAGAGTGATGTTCCTGCTAACTACCACATCAATAGCAACACCTTAAGTATGCACTCAGTGGTGAAAGACCTGGGCACACAGGTTGACAGTAACTTTATCTTTGATCACATAGTCTCCACAGTGCTAAGAAGGGCATTCTACACTGCTCATCTCTTAAGTAAGGGCATTGTCTCCAGAAAAATGAAGTTATAACCTCTCCTGTACTCTTCCCTCGTCAGGTCAATAATTGAGTACAATGCCCCTTTTGGCATGTACCTTTCCAAGCACCTGCAGCAATTGGAGAGACCACAAAGGTTTCTCGCAAGGAACATTCAAGGTCTTCAGCATCTGTCCTATGAGGACCATCTGAAATCACTGTCACTTTATTCTGTTTCATATGGACTGCTCAGAGGCAATCTCTTCCTTGCATATAAGACAATCTTTGGCCCTACTTCATTGGAAATACTGCATATCCATAAGTCAAATGGTACACGGGTTACTCACTCTAATCGCCTTAACCTGGTATGTAACATTAACAGAACCTGCTGGTGAGGCAGATTTGTCTCCCAGAGGTTACCACAACTTTGGAACAGACTTCTACTTCATGTCAAGCAGAGCACTTCATTGGCCCTCTTCAAATGCAATCTCAATGATTGGATGGGTAGCCATAAGTTCACCACAGGGGTTCCACCCATGTCCCTCTTAGACAGGGGTGATAGGTGCTAATCATGGAAATAAAGGTAAAGCTTGGCTAGGCTTGTAAGAGCCCTAGGGTCATTAGCCTAGTAACCTCCTATAATCCTACGATCCCATGGACAAGAGGACAAGCAGGGTAAATATGATGAGTGCAAGAGTAAAGGTTGGAGTACTGATTGTGCTACCATCACTGACTTATTAACAAAGGCATGTGCAGATAACACCATCAGGTGTATGGCTATCATGGATACAGAAGTTGTGTAAATTTGTGATTTGTTCATTTAGAGAAGGAAGAGAAGCAGGGCTGCTAAGGAAAGATGCAGAATGAGGCAGTTCGTGATGCAATGTGCTGGGGAACACCCATGTTTAGAAGGTTTGGAATGGTGGTAACTATGGTAACAGAGACAGACCTGTAAAGGAGAAAGTAAGACTGTTAGGACCACAGGGGACTAGGATTAGGGATGTGATAAATGAACACCAGCAGAAATGTTTAGGAATGTATTAATAGAGTGGGATTGAAGTCGATGGTGATATGTGAGGCAGTTCAAACAAAAGATGAAGAAGGAATGGGTTAGGACTTTTTTTTACAGATAAAATCAATCTCTAGTTGGAGAAAGAAAGACTGGCTTGAATACAGAGGAGTGGATAAGAGGATATTGCCAAACTGAATTAAAGGGATAGGAAAACCTGAGTAACTAAGGCAGGAAAAAAGGATAATCTGTGAAGGAATACAGAAAGAAAAGATATGCAAATGCACAGTGATTTTAGTGAGAATGAGAAAATTATTGACTTTGGTAAACTGAGGGAGGCGTGGGCTAAATAAAGTGAGTTGTGGGAGAGTAATGATAAATCACATGAGACTTGAGGAATCATTAAGGCCTTAAAAGTCTCTGGGTCAGTGACAGACTAGCACTTTTGGTTTATTACATAGACAATAAGGACTCCAAGAAGATTACATAAGGAAGAGTAGTTGGAAAATCCAGACTGTTGAAGCAGCAGAGAAAAAGAGATATGAAATATTCACATATGGGAAGGCTGTAAAGTGCTACAGAAAGAGAGGTAGAGTATGAGAGAAACATAGTAATTTAACAAAAATAGGGAGATTAAGAAGAAATATTGCCACACTTACCTGGAGAAGATGAAGGGCATGTGGTGAGGATGACAAAAGAAAGGAGACAAATATTGCTATGGGCAGATTGGCTGAAAAGGGAAATTGTTAAGATATGGAAGTTGGGGGATATAAAACAACTACTGTAGAGAAGATAGGACAATGAATATAAAGGTGGATTAAAAGGTTAAAATAGAAATGGGATGCAGCATGGAAAAGAGTGCAGCAAGAGGGGGAGGTGTAATTTGCAAAAAGATTTGTGTGGGTAAGTGTCATGCTATGAAATATGGTAGTTACTTAGTGGATGTACTAGACAGATAGCAGAGGGGGAAACAACCTTGTAATTTTTCATAGAAATATTGAAGTCTGTAGCATGTGTAAATACGTGACTGTTGGAAATGTGTCAAAACAAAAAATGACATGGGCCAAGTCTGGACGTGATGTTAAGGCCAATCAGTTTTGAATGTATGAAACAATATCAAGTAGATTTCTCTTTGATAATGAGGACAGTTGAAGGTTTGGTTTGGCTCAATGTTAATATTTCTAAGTTCCAATAAAAAGGTTTACATGGAAAAAAATATATATCAACATTTTAGATAAAATGATTTGGAAATAAAATGCTAGAAAAGAGATAATGATAAAGAAAGCAGGCTTACAGAAACTAAGACAGGGAAGAAGCAGAATGTGACCAAGTATAAAAGATGATTAAAAAATATGTTAAACACAGAATGCTTCCTTTATGAGTAACATCTGGCCAAAAAAACTATTTTACTTTATGATGAAATGAAGTTTTCAAATATCAGCAAAACATCGAAACAAGACTATTTTTGAATATAGGACTTATTTTTTTAAATGAGAGAATTCACTTATGATCAAATACTTAAATCTAACTGCACTTAGAAGGTGGAGCCATATAGTGCTCTAATTCTTACTGATGCATTCCCAGATTGCTGTTGCAGAAAAGAATAACCTGCCACACAATGATTATGGAATAATTTCAGATGTTTTGCTTCATAGTAAAATGACAAGTCAGAAGGATGTTAATACTCTGCATCCAGTGAAAACATTGACCCATCAATTGACCATCTGGGGATTATTTCTAAAAATATGGGGATAACGATATTGTGTTTGAGAGTCAGCGAAATATTAAAAATGTTTTGTGAAGGGATTTGCATGGGTAAGTTATCCATTGATGTGAATATTTGTTAGAATATAGAGACTGAAGCATCTGGCCAATTGTTACTTTGGGTGAGTATTTGTTGGTATATAGAGAGTGAAACAGGTGGTAAATTGTGACTTCATCTGTTATATCCATTGTATATTCCTCTATAGATTTTTCAATATTTATCTGAGGTTCACCAGCTCCATTGATGCAGAAGAATGAAGCATGATGCCTTAACTACACCCCCTGTTTTCAAAGTTTAATTATTGGCTCAGATACTGAGTGAAACAGGAGTGAGGAGGAGAAAGGACTGGTGAGGCTTTACCTGTTCACATTTCTCTGAGGAGGAGGGATCAGGATAAAGTACAGATAGTGCAGATAATTTTCTGTAGTTCTGCGTAAATCATGGCTGTTCATCTGAATGAGCAAGATGCTCTGGGAATGCGATGCTCTAGGGCCTGACATGAGGGTGTCTCCAAACCATGCCTTACTGTTTGCCTAGCCTACAAAGATGATGCCAGCATGCAAGATGGCAGCCTAACCTGTTTGAGTCTGCCTCGGTGACAATTAGTGATGACTCCCAGGCTCACTCCCCTTTGTGACCATCTTCATCACCTCGATGAGGGGGAAACTGATGACCTCAGCCTGGAAAAATTAAATATCTGGAAGATGCCACTTAATTAGTGTCTGCATGACTGGGGAGAGGATGGTCTTAGTAGAGACATACTGAGGCAAGGATTCAAGTTCAAACATAACTCATAAAATCAGAAGAAAATTAATTGAAAATTATATTAACTATTTGTAAATAAGCTATAACATTTTCAAACCCAGCTACCAATAAGGGACCCAAATAGCCTGTTTGTCTTTTTATAGTCACCTCCATAATAATCGAGTGAATTAGTTTTTTAGGGTAACCCCTATTTACAAACATTTTAAACAATGTATTACATTCCTCAGAAAAAAGTTGATCCATACTGCACATACGTGATGCACGTACAACTTGCCCTTTAATAACACCTTTCTTTTGAAAAAAAGGGTGAAAACTACTAAAGTGCAAGAAGGAATTACTGTAAAATGACTTCCTATATATGCTAGTATTAAATCTATTATTCACAACATCTTTGACAATAAGAATGTCCAAAAAGTTAATAGTTGACTCTGCATATGAAAATGTAAATTTTAAGAAGGAAGAAAAAGAGCACATTACGTCTACTAAATTTTTTGCTTCACTTTCAGTACCCTTTATTACCATAAAAATATCATCTTGGTAGCGGGTATACCAGATGACCATCTTTTTATAGAGATCGTGCTGGAATAAAAAATTATGCTCTCAAAAAGCCACTGTTAGCAAAGCTCCCACCACATGGGGAGCCCATTGCTACACCATTTTTTGCAAGTATATTTGCTTTTTGAACATAAAAAAATTATTATTTAAAACAATCTCCAATAAACTAATAATCAGGTTTATATCACTACCTATTAAATGTTTACTAATTAAAAAATCTCTAACCCATTCAAGGCCCAAAGTTTGAGGTATTGATGTATAAAGATCTTTAACATCTGCAGTCAAAAATCTTAAATCAGGGTCAAAATCAATATTGTTGAGATGTTTAAGCATGTGCCAAGAATCACGGCATATTTGTTGTTCACTTAACAATGCATCTTTTAATCTGTTATCTACCCATTTGGCAGATGCATATGTAATGGACTGTCTACCATCAATGATAGGTCTAAAAGGGGGGTTACTCATGTTCTTATGTAATTTTGGTATACCAAAAATTACAGGCAATAAAGGTGATGGCATGGTTAAATAATGGTAAGTCTCCTGAGAAATACTACCTTCTATAAACATATCACTTAAGGCATCCTTAATTCTCTTATAGGATTGATTTAACTCATTGATGGACACTTCTATATAGTCATCAGAATCCAACATTTCAAACATTCTTTGATCATAATCATCGTTGTTCATCAATATCGCACCGCCACCTTTATCAGGTTTCATAACACGTATACCAGAGGATTTAACTAGTGTTATGAAGTCCCTTTCTTGTTCATTCTGTCTAAATTTAAACATTTCATCCTTATATAGTGCCCTAATATGCATATCAGTAATTCTTTCAAAAAGTGCTGTGTTAACATCTAAAGGCGGGTTATATAGGCTAGAAACATATTCAGAACGAAAAACTGTGGAACAATTATTAAACATGTTCTGAAAATTTAATTTGCGTGTGTATAATCACAAATCACAAAGTACTCTAGCTAAATCAGGTTTAGGTCTAGGGACAAAATTAAAGCCTTTTGCCAAAAAGTCAACAAAATCTTGCGATGGTACAAAGGAAGAAGAAAAACTATACAAATTAAAATCACCAGATGTAGAAGGGAAAATGTTCATAGCGCAAGGTAAACAGTTTAAATTTACCTCTTGCGCTTGTAGTATTTCCGTTTGGATTGAGGACATTTGTTCCAGTTCGAATTCTTCTTCGCTACATTCGCATAAGTAGTTTGAAAACCCTGTTGGTTATCTGGGGTTTCAGTCTGTCTATCGTTGACTTGATTCGTGCGTTGATTTTTGTTGTAAATCCTTTCACTATGCCTAACTTCCTGACTGCCATGAGAAGGTGTAGACTCAACTGAAGGAGAAACCACGTCATCATGTTGTTCACTGGAACTTCTGTTGTTATTGGTAACAGTGATCCTTGCATTACGATTGGTTGGTGGATCTGGATAGGTGGTACCTTGCGCATAGGCCACCTTATCCCTATCGATTTTAAACTTCTTTGTGTCAACTATTTTAGTTAACAGTATGTCTATACTGGAGAAAATTCTCCTGTAATCATATTCATAACGCAAAAAATCTGGATCAGCGTGGATATCTTTATCAAGAGAATCTAATTGTTGTTTCAAATCATCGTGGTCGAACGACCCCATTGTTACTGTTAACTCTGGCATAAATGAAATGTGTTCTGTGAAATGTTTGTTGAAATTGAGAACTTTAGAGCGATAGATGTATAATTTAAAATATATTATTAACATAATATTTTAGATTGATAATATTTAGTTTAATGTTTGTTTTTAAAGATTGTATTTTTTATTTTTATATTTGAAAATTAATGTATATATATATATATATATATATATATATATATATATATATATATATATATATATATATATATATATATATACATTTTTTTTAAGGTTCATAGTTCTTTCAATATTTAATTGTTTAATTAGTTAATTAATAACGTATTGTTGGGTGTGGGTATATATGTAACAGTGTTTTTTACAATGACCGTCTGAAGAAGTGCATTGTTTGTTTATGCATAAAAGCGCTAACGGATTGAATATACCTTTCAGTGACTGGCGTGATTTGTTGGAGTTTCATTTTTTTCTGTTTATAAGTTTGTTTTTTTTTCTTGGTTTTCTAGTTTCATGGCTGAGCCTAATGATACTCCGCAATCGCAGTCGCTGTTTTCCAACAGCCCTGGATCTAATGGGGCACTTGGATCTTCTGGTGCTTCCAGTCAGGAAATGGAAGCTATGGGGAACCTTACAGCTCTCATTCAACAGTTAACCCGTAGGGTTGACAACTTGGCTCAACAGGTTTCAAGCCAGAACACTATTAACAGTAACAATGGGGTCATTCGACCATGCACAGGAGCAGTTCATCGTCCTGTACCTGGCTGTAATAACAACCATTCCGGTCATGTTTTAAATGACAATTTGGACAACCTTGGTTCTAACAACATATCTGACATTAATCCACAAAATCCAGCTTCTGCTAGATTGGACAGTAACAACGTTTCAGATAATAGCCAAGGTAATTCAAGTAATGTTAACAATCGAACAGCTGCGTTGAGTGAATTTCTAAATATGCCTTCCAATTTTTTTTCAAATAGTTCAAGTCAAACAAACCAGCTTCGGGACGCAGCTTGTCCTAATGCTAACAACGTAGCAGAAAAACTTAAAGTTTTATGTTGTGGATTTGCTAAAATACAAAAAATTACAGCTTGAGATACTTTATTTTCAAGAATGTATTAAACTAAAGATAGTCCCCAAAGGCTTACGCCAATGGAAATATCCTTCTGGCGTACAAAAAGACTCTGACATGTATTATAAACTGATTCATCTGTTTAATAAGCAAGGGCTCAATTTCCTTGAGCTACTTATTAATGAATATAATAAACAAATCGATGATTTGAAACAACAATTAGATTCTCTTGATAAAGATATCCATAGTGATCCAGACTTTCCTCGTTATGAGTATGACTACAGGAGAATTTTCTCCAGTATAGACATACTGTTAACTAAAATAGTTGACACAAAGAAGTTTAAAATCAATAGGGATAAGGCGGCCTATGCGCAAGGTACCGCCTATCCGGATCCACCAACCAATCGTAATACAAGGATCACTGTTACCAATAACAACAAAAATCAACGCATGAATCAAGTCAACGATAGACAGACTGAAACCCCAGATAACCAGCAGGGTTTTCAAACTACTTATGCAAATGTAGCGAAGAAGAATTCGAACTGGAACAAACGTCCTCAATCCAAACGGAAATACTACAAGCGCAAGAGGTAAATTTAAACTGTTTACCTTGCGCTATGAACATTTTCCCTTCTACATCTGGTGATTTTAATTTGCATAATTTTTCTTCTTCCTTTGTACCATCGCAAGATTTTGTTGACTTTTTGGCAAAAGGCTTTAATTTTGTCATAGGTTCTTAGGTTCATAGGTTTATACTAGGCTATCTGCCCTAAGGCATTTATAAGCCTAGCCCAAAGTTTTGTGGCTTACGCCACCCCTTATGTTAAAAAATACTGTGCCCATTAGTTTGTTGTGCCTCTGTCCAGCAGTGACACAGAGATGATTCCCGGGGTAAACCTATGATCTCCCTAGACCTAAATCTGATTTAGCTAGAGTACTTTGTGATTTGCGATTATACATACGCAAATTAAATTTTCAGAACATGTTTAATAATTGTTCCACAGTTTTTCGTTCTGAATATGGTTCTAGCCTATATAACCTGCCTTTAGATGTTAACACAGCACTTTTTGAAAGAATTACTGATATGCATATTAGGGCACTATATAAGGATGAAATGTTTAAATTTAGACAGAATGAACAAGAAAGGGACTTCATAACACTAGTTAAATCCTCTGGTATACGTGTTACGAAACCTGATAAAGGTGGCGGTGCGATATTGATGAACAACGATGATTATGATCAAAGAATGTTTGAAATGTTGGATTCTGATGACTATATAGAAGTGTCCATCAATGAGTTAAATCAATCCTATAAGAGAATTAAGGATGCCTTAAGTGATATGTTTATAGAAGGTAGTATTTCTCAGGAGACTTACCATTATTTAACCATGCCATCACCTTTATTGCCTGTAATTTTTGGTATACCAAAATTACATAAGAACATGAGTAACCCCCCTTTTAGACCTATCATTGATGGTAGACAGTCCATTACATATGCATCTGCCAAATGGGTAGATAACAGATTAAAAGATGCATTGTTAAGTGAACAACAAATATGCCGTGATTCTTGGCACGTGCTTAAACATCTCAACAATATTGATTTTGACCCTGGTTTAAGATTTTTGACCGCAGATGTTAAAGATCTTTATACATCAATACCTCAGACTTTGGGCCTTGAATGGGTTAGAGATTTTTTAATTAGTAAACATTTAATAGGTAGTGATATAGACCTGATTATTAGTTTATTGGAGATTGTTTTAAATAATATTTTTTTTATGTTCAAAAATCAAATATACTTGCAAAAAAATGGTGTAGCAATGGGCTCCCCATGTGGTGGGAGCTTTGCTAACAGTGTAATGGCTTTTTGGGAGCATAATTTTTTATTCCAGCACGATCTCTATAAAAAGATGGTCATCTGGTATACCCACTACCAAGATGATATTTTTATGGTAATAAAGGGTACTGAAAGTGAAGCAAAAAATTTAGTAGACGTAATGTGCTCTTTTTCTTCCTTCTTAAAATTTACATTTTCATATGCAGAGTCAACTATTAACTTTTTGGACATTCTTATTGTCAAGGATGTTGTGAATAATAGATTTAATACTAGCATATATAGGAAGTCATTTTACAGTAATTCCTTCTTGCACTTTAGTAGTTTTCACCCTTTTTTTCAAAAGAAAGGTGTTATTAAAGGGCAAGTTGTACGTGCATCACGTATGTGCAGTACGGATCAACTTTTTTCTGAGGAATGTAATACATTGTTTAAAATGTTTGTAAATAGGGGTTACCCTAAAAAACTAATTCACTCGATTATTATGGAGGTGACTATAAAAAGACAAACAGGCCATTTGGGTCCCTTATTGGTAGCTGGGTTTGAGATGAACAATTGTTTGATAGAAGAACATAATCAGGTTAATGGTACAATTGCAACAATTGATAAACCTTTAACTAATTATAATGTTAGTTTTTTAACCCAGTTTAACAATTTGACACCTTATGTTAGGAAAATATTGTTTAATAATTGGACTTTAATTTCTAACAATAGAAATTCACAATCAGCTTTGGGGTCAAAGCCTGTTATCGTTTACAAGAAAGGACCGTCACTTAAAAATTTATTTGAATCAGGTACCATTAACTATAAGCCAAATAAGGGTATGTTTAAATGTGGATGGTGTAAATACTGTAAGTACATAAGGACAGGTTCCACTTTTGAAATTAAGGGTCAAAAATATTATTGTAAGGACAAATATAACTGTGAAACTTCTGGAGTAGTATACTTAGCTTCTTGTAAAGTTTGTTCTGTTTTCTATTTAGGGAAAACAGAACGTCAACTGAAACAACGGATATATGAACATATATATATGCTATTTCTAAAGGTACAACTACAAACGCGTTGGCTAAGCATATTATTGAATTTCCTGACCACAGTTTTTGGTTCAACATAGTACAAAAAGTGCATTTAAATCCTAGAGGTGGTGCATGGCACCTTAGACTTGAAGAACAAGAGCTCCTGTGGCAATTTAAAACCGAAGCTTATGTTTACCCTGGCATAAATGAAATGTGTTCTGTGAAATGTTTGTTGAAATTGAGAGATTTAGAGTGATAGATGTATCATTTAAAATATATTATTAACATAATATTTTAGATTGATAATATTTAGTTTAATGTTTGTTTTTAAAGATTGTATTTTTTATTTCTATATTTGAAAATTAATGTATACATATATATATATATATATATATATATATATATATACATTTTTTTAAGGTTCATAGTTCTTTAAATATTTAATTGTTTAATTGGTTAATTAATAACATATTGTTGGGTGTGGGTATATATGTAACAGTGTTTTTTACAATGACCGTCTGAAGAAGTGCATTGATTGTTTATGCATGAAAGCGCTAACGGATTAAATATACCTTTCAGTGACTGGCGTGATTTGTTGGAGTTTCATTTTTTTCTGTTTATAAGTTTGTTTTTTTTCTTGGTTTTCTATAACATTTTGGAAACAATAATAATGTGTGCAGATAATTAAGCTTGTGGGTGGGTTTGAAGCTTTATCTGTGCTATCATTTTAATAAACATCTTTACAGCACATTGATGTCTCAAGGAAATACACTATATGGTCAACTGCAAGAATTTTTCAGTTTGATAAATAAATGTCATTTAATATTTTCCAAATTACATTCAGGTATTAATTACTGTGCCAATAATACTACAGTAAGATTAAATGCTTCAACATATTTAGATGATCCGAGATTTAAATGAATGGGCTGAAGATGAAAGTCTTGTATATGATCAATATCACACAAAAAATAAATATCAGTTATTCAGGAGGTATAGATAAGGAAATTATACATTTAATTCAGTGCATCGTATTCCTGATGCTGTCAAACATAGTAGCTATGTAACTGGGAAGCTGCAGGAATTGTATAAAAATATTGAACATAATACCCGCTGCTGAAATATGCAGAATAATTGAGTTTATATGAAGGAGAAAGGGAAAGATGAAATAGTTTTAATGGAAGTAAATGACTGTCTACACTGGATCATATGCATGCTTTGGGCTTTCCATAATACAATGTATGCCAACAAGTGCATATAACATAGTGAAATAAGCACAATAAAATATTCCCTGATTAGTACTACTTCAGGATTAGTCCAATTTTAGGTGCTACATCACTCTTAAACCTGAATATACTGAAAAGATGTATCAACCATATGAATGCAATGTTTCTTTATTTTATTTGACATTTGATTACAGGAAAAGTCTGATTGGGCATGAACCCATTTTCAGTGGAGGCCCAGCGAGGAAAGCTCCACAGACAAAAGCAAAATTAGATGGATACAAAAGCAAAGCAAAATTACATAAGTACAAAGCAAAATTAGATATATACAAAGATTACAAAGTAGTTACAATGCCAATAAGATACCTCATGGGTATCATTAAATTAACAATAATGGATGGAGAACATGTTTATAATTGCAGTTTTTAATATAATCTTACAATAGAGTGCACCTAAAGAACATATTGAAGAAGGATATGACAGGAAAGATATTTACAGAGGAGAGAATAAGAGGTGATAGGTAGAAGATAAATGTAGGGAAAAAGGAAGAGATGTAATGAGGCAGAAGACAAATTAGTATAGAGGAATAGATAGAAATTAGTAAGGAAGAATAGATAGAAGTAACACGATTAGTATAGGTTCATAGGTTGGTACTAGGCTATCAGCCCTAGGGCCTATACAAGCCTAGCCAAACAATTCCCCGGATATTTCTTCCCACAATATTTACTTCCCTGGATCCCTGTCTATAGTTAATAGATTTTTCTAAAATTTATGGAAAGGGACACTGTGGGTTTGAAACTTCAAATGGAAGAAAACTCTCAGGACAAAGTGACTGTCACAAAACTAAAGCTTAACTGGTAAACTGTAACTTAACAGTAACTCCACTCACACATGTTACCATAAAGGAAACCTACAATGCAGCTGCTGCATCTAGCCACAGAGCAGCAAATGCACCAAGCATCTACAGCTTATGGTTCCTACAATATACGTAAAACACATTTCCACAGAAAACTAACATCTTTGGGGGGGAAGAGGGGCTTTTTTGGATTAGTGCAACTTTGGATATTTAGTTTGTGAGAGAGATCAACTCATTGTATGTTTTGAAGCTTAGGTATGCATTTTAAACTTTTTCACTTCCAATTTAAAAACTACTGCTAAATACATGAAAGTCAAGCAAACTAAGTTGCACTAGACTAACTGCCGCTATCTGCTCAACAGACATGGAAGGACTGCAGTATACTTATTTATACTGACTAAAATAAGACTGTTGGAAGACTGTAGTAGACTGTTGATTCAAGGTCTTGTTTTGATAACAAAACAAAATTTTCCAGAAGGAAAATCAGAGCATGCTGTGGTGGAAAGGGAGCAGTGTAAAAGCTTTGCCACAAAGGGGTTTCCACATTACTGCAAGCACTCAAGCAATTTTAAGGTGATCAATTCAAACACAAGCATCCCGTTGTCTTTTGCCCCAAAATTTCAAAGGAGTGTGCGTTTAGGGGGTAGGCCATACTCAAGTCAGGTCCCTGCAGACATTTCCTTAGCAACAGCACATAGAGGAATAGATAGAAGTAACACAGTTAATATAGAGGAATAGATAGAAGTAACACAATTAGTATAGAGGAATAGACTGAAGTAACACAATGTAGCACAATACAATCTGATATGTGAAAATCCAATCAGCTGATTACCCAATTTTAAAGGGCAGCTGGTTTAATGAATGAATAACTTCACTAGTGCATTGTTGATTGACATTTTCAGAGAGGTTTCCAGAGAGCTATATAGTGTAAATGTTCATTTTCAGCATAAAGGGCTACCTGTGGAGTATTTGTTGTATATGAACCCTACATTTACTATTGATATTTCAGTTTTGGCACTAGAAGTTCTAAACAGGGGTGTAACTATGACATTTGGAATTATACACCAACTTACAGAATGTAGTCCACCCTGCAGAAATACAAATCTAGCCTACAACTCTGACATTACATGCTTAAGACTACACATTTATTAATACTGAAAAATAAAAGCTCCTAAAAAGGCATGTTTAAAAGAAAATTGCCACTGAGGCATTCTAAAAACAAAAACACAAATAATAAAATAAACCTCTCTGCATAAAGGTGTATGTTATTGGTACACTGTGTGTGCCTACATACATCTGTGGTTCTACAGACTAATTAGCCTTGAGAAGGCATTAGTTAATACCCCTGAACACGTAGAAGTGAACATATGCATTTACATGTAAAGCAGGAAATTAGCAAAAGGCAGCCATTTAGTTCATAAGGTCAGCATATGATGTATGGTGATAAATTAAACTCATGGACAATTTTAAATGTGGTAAAACCCATTTAAGAAGTAAAAGTTTGATAGTCATCTCCCATGGAATGCTAACTGCCATCAGTGAAATACTCCAGCCTTTTGTCCAAAGCTGGATATGCACAAGGAAATATAAATGCAGTATACACTGATTATTTAGCCATACCACAAACTACTTGTTTGACCTTAATGGTATGCACCCTGTTTTCAATTCCCTCCTCAAAGGCTGGACAGTGAACATCTCTCCCTTCATATCAAGTAGTGTAAGATCTAGTACCAAGAGTTAATATACACTGCACTTGAAAGGACCACAATAGAAGGAAATCTTATCAGAGTCTGTGAAGTATCCATTTGTAAGAAGGGAAAGGGAATTAACTGTCTTATAGCTTATATTAAAGTGACAGAGAACTGATACCAGAAGCAGGTCTATTACACTGTAAAGGCACTGAATCCATTGTATGTCATAGTGAACTAGAGCACACTTATCGGCAGGTAAAACAGCAGGTACATAAGGATGATGGTTTCCATTAGGCTTAAGGGGTACACAAGGCTGCATTGTCTATGTATAGCTTCTGCCTCACCAAGATGTTAAATCTATGACTTCTCAAGTAGATATGACTGCATGAAGAATATCTGACTCCTCCCCACGAAAGAGACTTGCTAACAAGATTCAGACTCAGCTTCTTCCAGCCAAAAGTGCTTCTGAGAACTTGCATCAGCAGATAAGCCCAAGCAAAACTTTTATCACAGGGTTCTCCAAAAGAGAAATCAGAAACCATGCATTGAACTATGAGAATACAAGAAGACCTTTCTGCTTCACCAGCAGTGCCAACACTGGTAAATTTGCTGGAAACATATAATAGTCTTCAAAACAGCACCCAGCAGTGAAACTAAAGCTGTCCCACTGAACACTTGAGGGAACAACTATGGGGCCTCCAGAGCAGTGTCTGCCAATAAATTTCCATAGTATCAGATATAACACAAGTACCAATGAGATATTCCTGATTCAGTAATGGCTACCCCAAATGTGGTTGTCAGAGTTGCTGGGCATCTCCTATCTTCTTTGGAATAAGTAACAGTTGAAAATAAAATCAGTTTCATTTTCTCAAATCAGCAATTACAAAGGAACAAGCTTTGCAGTAAAATCAAGTATTATACTCAGTTACCATTCCTATAGGAATTGATTTTACTTCAGAAGATTGGTTAGGTCAGTCGCTCCCTGGCACTTTTCAAAACAAATATCAACCAATCAGGAGCGGCCTTAGGTCAACTGTTGCCCTAGGCAAAAGGGCTTGATAGTCCCCCCTACCATACCACCTGGTTCCCCCATCCTGGTCTAGCTACACCAAATAAATACTGGAAAGGTGCCCCTGCTACAGCAGCGCCTAGGCGGCTGCCTAGTTGGCCTGTGCCTAAGGCTGGCTATGCAAACAATACCAAATACTTTGCATGGGACTACATAGGGAAAGATACCTTCAAACAATATATGTACTATAAAATGCATTATTTGTCAATCTATGTCATCTCCCCATAGGACGAGTAGGTGGATGTGAGTACATCACGGTTTAACTACCAAAAGGTTACATGCATTGCAAACCTTGGTGATCAGACATTCAGAATATACCATACACTTAAATACAACAGAATGTTACAGGAACTCCCCGAAATGTAATTGCTCCCTTTTTGATTTTTTTTCTTAATCTCAGAAAACCCAAAAGTTCTAAGACATGCTTTTACAAAACCAAAACCAAAATCTAGGTATCCCTCCAGATGGTCCTCAAAGCCATGGCAAATTCAGAGGACTAGTAAACCACCTTACCTGCTGCCGCACAGTACAGTATTTATTGTATCACATTTGCTAAGACATTACAGCATGACTTAATTGCTTGCGTGTTGTCGTTTACACCATGTAGAAGTGATTTAGTTGTGCTTGACTGATGTAGAGTTTTTGATATACTCCAAGACTGCATCTTTCCAGATAAAGAGTGTGACAGCTTTTCACGTTCTATTCCTCTGAAAAATGTGAGAAAGAACAATGAAGTAAGGAAGGTATGAGGACCAAGTCCCCAATATGAGATGAAGCAGTATGAGGCTTTCTCTGCCAAAAATGCTCTTTTGTCATTTTTATTTTTGATTTACTTCCTTGCAGACTTCATAGTCTTAAGTACGCATCACAACCCTATGGACACTTCAGCTGTTGGTTTATGAAATATGTTTTGCCTTGTATTTCTGAACAAACTCTGATGAGCAGTTTAGCAGAACTTTTTCCTGGATCTTCAGTGTCCTATGTGCAATCATCCAAGGGACTTAGGACTTATGTGGTGCCTCCTTTGAAGATGGACTTCATGAAGATTTTGCAATAAGCCCCAGGGGCACAACACTGCCATGCTTATGTTGTGCCAGTTATGAAAAGACCCCTTCCTCCTTGTGTATTTAGTTGCCTTAGAAAATGAAGGAAAGGACCTACAGTCCCTCATTGGTGGTCATTCCTGTTTTTCATCTACAGGTCTTCAGTTCATAGGTTCACAGGTTCATAGGTAGGTACTAGACTATTGGCCCTAGGGCCTATACAAGCCTAGCTAAAAAGGTACCCAGGCTTTCGCCACCCAAGAAAATTATTTTCCTGTGCCCCTGTTGAGCAGAGCCACAGAGGTGACCCTGGGGTAAAATTCCTATTTCCCATCCAATCATCAAGATTTTTCTTGAACAGTGCCAATGAGGAGCTTTGTTTGATATAGACAGGTAGTTTGTTCCAGAGTATGGGAAGTCTCTGGGACAGGAATCTTTCCCTCTAGCATGTTCTGTTTATTCTGGTGACAAGGTTTAGGTCCCGAGAGCGTGTAGCTCTGAGGGATTGGGATTTCTTTAAGTGGAACATGTCCAATAGCTCTGGGTTTGACATAGCTTTGTATGTTAGGCAGAGATTGCCTCTGAGTAGGCAATATGCGACGGAGTAAAGCTGGAGTTTTTTGAGACGGTCTGCATAGGGCATCTGTTTGAGGCTAGTAATCCTCTTTGTGAAGTATTTCTGCAGCCTTTCCAGTTGTTGTAGATGTCTTGTGAGGTACATACCAAAATGGGCTCTGTACTCTATAATGGGTCTAATGAGTGATGAGTAGAGGGGAACAATGACCTCTTTTTTCCTGGATGAGAAACCTTTTGTGATGAGGCGTGCCACATAGAAGGATTTCCTGACTACTGTAGCAATGTGTTTATCAAAGGAGAGACTACTGTCCACTTGTGTCCCAAGGTCTCTTGTCACACTTTCGGTGTTAAGTACACTACCACCTATGTGGTAGCTCATGGGTACAGAGTTTTTACCAAAGGGGATGACAATGCACTTTTTGGCATTGAGCTTGAGGCCATGGCTTTGACACCAGGCATCATCTCAGTGAGGCCCTTTTCTAGGATGTCCGCATCATTAGGAGTTTCAATTATGGATCCTAGCTTGCAGTCATCTGTGAACTTTGTTAGCCAAAGACCTTCTGTGTTAGCATGTATTTCAGAAAAGTAGATACCAAACAGGAGAGAACCCAGGACTGAACCCTGTGGTACTCCACTTGTCACTGGTCTGAAGTCAGATTTGGAGTCTGCTACTTTCACAGTATGGGTTCTGTTAGTGAGCCAGTTGGCAACCCATCTTGTGACATAGGAATTGGGGGAAGGTGTCAAAAGTCTTGGCGAGATCTAGATAGGCTGTGTGAACCACCTTACCCTCGTCTACGGCTTTGGTGACTGCTTCAAAGAAGTCTATCAGGTTTAGGAGATATGATCTGCCTTTTACAAACCCAAACTGGGTGTGGTCCAGAGTTTGGAGATTACCAATGTCTTTGTTTGTAAGTTCCATGATGATACGTTCCATGGCCTTGCAGACTAGGCTCATTAGGCCAGTGGAGCAGTAGATCCCAGGGTTTGTGGTGGCTCCCCCTTTGTGGAGTGGGATAACCATCACTGTGCACCATTCAGTAGGGACAAAGCCTGAGGTGAGGCTATGATTGAACATGGTGCTTAGGTGGGGTGACAGTTCATGCTGTAGTTCATGTAGAACGCAGCCTGGGATGATGTCAGGTCCCATGGATGCTGTGTTCTTGGCTATGGAGAGTGTGGTTTTTACCTGTGCAGCCATGATTACAGGAACTTTGCATTTGTCCGGTATAGAGATCAGCTCTTTAGGTGGTGAGAGGGGAGTAAAGTTAGCACTGAACCTATCTGCCAGGATGTTGGCAATATCAGTTGGTTCTGTATATTTAGTGCCATTATGCTGTAACTCAGAGCAGATCTGAGTGTTGTCATTGAGATTCTTGTCATAGCTATAGAATGCTTTGTGGTTGTCTTTAGAATCAGTGGCAATTTTGTTTTCGTAACTAGCTTTGGAGGATTTTATGAGGGATCTCAGCTTCTTACTGAGGCTGACCAGGGAGTTCCTCCAATCATAAGATTTTAGTCTTTTTTGCAAGTTTCTTTCTTCTGTTGTAGAGTTTGTTTATTGCAGGTGACCACCAGATTGGCTTCCTTTTTTTGGAGGATAGCATCTTGGTTCTGTTAGGGATAGCACGATCCGTGCACTCATGTAAGTGTTTATAAAGTGCATTTGTGTAGCATTCATTAGCCGTACCTCTATTGTCCGTCTGCAAGGGTGTCATGAACTTTGCCACTTCTGTCTTAAGAAGCATGAAGTTGGCTTTGGAGAAATTTTTTATGGTTGTTTCTCTAATGGGGGGGGGGGGTGTGGATGTCTAGGCTGATTAGCTTGTGGTTGGAGCTGACCAATGAGGAACTGACCTCTGGTGTGGAACACCGGTCGCCATGTTATATCTTGAGTCCTAAACACACTCTAGAATGGAAAGGAACTGCCAGAATGGACTCGCACTGTTCTTTTTTAAAGGATGAAAGCCTGAGTAATGCCATACACAGCAGACATGTGCCAGATGCTGCTGCACTTGCCATTGCACTGTCACATTTACACATTTCGAGAAGCACAGCATGAAAGTTCACTGAGCAGCCTCTTGTAAGACTTTTCTCCATACGCTTATCGATTTCAGTGAGTTTCAGCTGCTTCATTCCATTAGTTGAACTAATAATGATGAATAAAGCTGTTAATGGTGATTCAAATAATGTAATTCCCTTAGAACAAGGAAATAAATATTTATTCCTATGCTGTCCATAACCTTAGGTTCCTAGCATAAGAACATAGTATCAAAGAAATGAGGTCTGTAATTTTAATGTTGATCTGAAGAGATCAGAATGGAGTCTGTCATCTGATATTTAAAAGAATGACATTACACTCTTGTAGGTTCCTGTAATGAATATCTCCCTTTTTTGAGATGAAGGCTTAGAATCTGTTTGCTTCCACATCAGAAACATGGCATCTATAATGACACAGTTTGGTAAAATGACCTGTGATTCGTCATCCTCCTTTCTTTCTTTGTGACTGATTGTAGGCAGGTCCAGGGATGACATCACAAGCCTGAGCATCTATAGAATAAAATTGTTTCCAGAGGGAACTACTAGACAGGGAGAGAGAGAGAGAGAGAGAGAGAGAGAGAGAGAGAGAGAGAGAGAGACAGAGAGAGAGAGAGAGAGAGAGAGAGAGAGAGAGAGAGAGAGAGAGAGAGAGAGAGAGAGAGAGACAGAGAGAGAGAGAGAGAGAGAGAGAGAGAGAGAGACAGAGACAGAGAGAGAGAGACAGAGACAGAGAGAGAGAGAGAGAGAGAGAGACTGCCTTCAATTTATGATTCTCCAGCAGAGGAGAGTTAAGACATGCTGGATACATACTTCTTAGGCTAGATGCACTTGGACTTCTCCTTATATATTGTTTACCCCACTGGCAACTGCAAACCAAGAGAATTCAGGATTGCTAGACAACTGCTTACCATTGTAATGGGTATAGACAAAACATATTAAAGTAAATGCAAGTTCTTTTTTATATTCTGTAATTCTGAGTTTTTATACATGAACTGAAGTGTACTCGTAACTGCAGCCTTACGGTAAAATTCTTTTCCTGTTATCTTAACAGATAGCAAAGTAGTTAGCATATGTTTTCTGTCTACCTAAAGGCAAATTCTATGGCTGTGTTACTAAAAACTAAGGGAGTATATAGCTAATGAAGTGTCACAAACATGTCAGAGGGGCCTATGCCATAACTTATCTTACTGAAGTTTTCTTAAGTACAAAAGTTCATTGTAAGATGGTAAACACAGCCCAAGATGTTAACTGTATGCATCTCACCTCATTTAGTAAAGGAACAATGATATGCTCACATACAAGTACTTTTCACGTGAACAGCATGAGTAGTCATAAGATCCTGATTTGTTAAAAATGTTATCATGCCATTAGTGCCTGCTGTTATACCTAATGTATTTTAAGGTATACAAAGGTTGTCTTTGTTTTAATTATTTGTGATTATGTTATAAAATTCTTTATCCACCTCATGAGTTGTGAGCTGTGATTTGGAATAAACATTATATTTATATACCCAATATTCCATCTGTTTGTCTTTTACCTTAATGCTTTCATGAATGAATCATCTGCAAATGTGGCAATGATATATTGAGTCTAATATGCTAGGAGGATGTTGGGATTACCAGATATGACAGGGCTTGGGAGACCCCATCTCTACTCTACCTGTTGAGAGGCAATGACTTTTGATGAGGTGAAATGTCTAAACTACTTGAATTTGAGTCCAATCAGACAATGCACTTTAGAGTACGTGAGGGCCTCCGTCCTGTCATACCACTAGCTATTCGCTGATGCATGGAACGTGTGGCTTTCAACCACAATTCTCAATACTCAGAGTAGATGCTAAGCAAATATATTTCCTATCACATCCTTGGTCACAAACAGCAGGAGTAGTGGAAACCAATTAAGAAGAACTGAACCCTCACTTAAAATCACTATTCATTCTCAGCCTTACAACAGGATATGTACCCAAAGAATGGCATACAGCAACAGTGGTCCCACTCCATAAAGGTGGTGCCACAACAGACCCCGGAAACTATCGCCCTATAAGCCTAACTAGCCTGGTCTGCAAAGCTATGGAGCATATCATCATGGAACAAAGGCACTGGGAACCTCCAAATACTGGATCCCACCCAATTCGGCTTTGTTAAGGGCAGATCTTGCCTCTTGAACCTGGTCGATTTCTTTGAAACAGTCACCAAGGCCATAGACAAAGGGAAGGTAGTCCACACAGCATACCTTGACCTTGCAAAAGCCTTCGACACAATACCCCACTCGGGCATCATAAATAAGCTCACCAACTTAAATATCAACCCCTATGTCACAAGATGGGTTGCAAACTGGCTTAGGGATAGAACCCACATGGTCAGAATTGCAGGTGCCATGTCAGACTCTAAACCAGTTACAAGTGGCATCCCACAAGGCTCAGTCCTGGGACCTCTCTTGTTTGGTATATATTTCTCTGAGGTACAGGCTAACACAGGAGGACTATGGCTGACAAAGTTTGCAGATGACTGCAAACTGCGGGCCATAATCGACTCGCCGGCTGACACAAGCATCCTCCAAAAAGGTCTCACAGAGACGGATAACTGGTGCCAGAGCCATGACCTAAAGCTAAATGCCAAAAAGTGCATAGTCATCCCCTTTGGGAAAAACAAAGTGCCCACAAATTACCACATAGGTGGTAATCCATTAAGTATGGAAGAAGTAATTAGGGATTTGGGGACCCAAGTAGATTGCAATCTCTCCTTTGACAATCACATTGCCAAAGTGGTTAGAAAGACATTCTATATAGCCCACCTTATCACGAAGGGGCTCACATCTAGATCAAGAGAGGTCATTGTGCCCCTCTACTCATCAGCCCCGTAATTGAATACAATGCCCCATTTGGGATGTACCTTACCCAGCACCTGCTACAACTAGAGAGACCCCAAAAGTACCTCACCAAGAGGATCAAGGGACTCAAACAGATCCCCTACGCAGTTAGGCTAAAGAAACACCAGCTCTACTCAGTTGCTTACCGCCTACTCAGAGGCGACCTATGCCTGACGTATAAAGCCATGTTCAACCCAGAATTAATGGACATGCTCAACCTCAAGAAATCCAAATCCATCAGAGCTACACGCTCCAGTGACTTAAACCTCAGCACAGAAATAAATAGAACATGCTGGAAGGACAGATTCATATCCCAGAGGCTCCCCTCACTCTGGAACAAAATCCCAATCCATGTTAGACAGAGCCCCTCAACGACCCTCTTCAAGAAGAATCTTGACGTTTGGATGGGAGATCGTAAATTTACCCCTGGGATCTCTTCTGTGTCACTGCTAGACAGAGGCACAGTAAACTAACCTTAAATGGGCTATCTTCTGTGACCTACTATACAGAGGCACAGTCAACTAATCTAAAAAGGGTGGCAAAAGCTAAACACACCCTGGCTAGGCTTGTAAATGCCCTAGGGCAGATAGCCTAGTATCATCCTATGAACCTATGAACCTATAAGTGTCAGACTTTGGTGGAGGAGGCTTTAGCTGGTGCCTAAATAATGACATAAATTTAAGTTTCATACTTCAAAGCCTTCATAAAATGTATGCTAACATAAAACCTAATGGATTTAAGTTTATAAGAGCAGTAAAATCCCGGCCTCAAATGCATCATCAT
Organism: Protopterus annectens; assembly: GCF_019279795.1. Lineage (NCBI taxonomy): Eukaryota > Metazoa > Chordata > Ceratodontiformes > Protopteridae > Protopterus > Protopterus annectens. The sequence goes on along the minus strand of NC_056730.1, from coordinate 225,503,712 downwards.
CCCCTTTGGGGAGAGTGATGTCTCCACAAATGATCACATTAATAACAGAGTCCTAAGCATGCAAGCAGTTGTGAGGGATCTGGGCAGTCAAGTTGACAGCAATATAACTTTTGATCACCATGTTGCCTCTATTGTACAGAGAGCTTACTACATGGCTCACTTCATTAGTAAGGGTATTTCTTCCAGGAATATGGAAGTCATAACTTCCGTGTATTCCTCGGTTATCAGGCCCATCATTGAGTATAATGCCCCTTTCAGCACTGTACGGAAAGCTTTCTACATGGCTCACCTCATTAGTAAGGGCATTTCTTCCAGGAACATGGAAGTCATAACTTCCATGTAGGCCTCCCTTATCAGGCCTATCATTGAGTATAATGCCCCTACCTTGCAAAACACATGCAGCAGCTGGAGAGACCACAGATGTTCCTGACCAGGACAATCCAGGGCTTCAAAAATCTATCCTACATGGATAGGCTAGAAGCCCTGTCCCTCTACTCTATCTCATACAGACTACTCAGAAGTGATCTATGTCTGGCATACAGACCAGTCTCTGACCCCACCTCGATGAAAATGCTGCATATCCGCCAGCCAAACTCCACTCACGTGAACCACATGCAAAACCTCAGCTTGGTCTGAGACATCAATAAGACTTGCTGACGGGACAGAGATTCCCCCATCTGTGGAATATTCTTTCTCTTCACATCAAGCAGAGCACTTCATTATCCCTCTTTAAGAGGAACTTGGACGACTGGATGGGAAATAAAAAATACACCCCTGGGATTCCACCTGTGTCCCTGCTGGACAGAAGCATTAGGTGCTGACTTGTGGGAAAATGGGCTAATTTATTGGCTAGGCTTATAAAGGCCTCAGGGCCAGTAGCCTAGTAACTTGCAATGATCCTATGATACTATTTAAAATCTGCCCCTGGTTTTGTACCTCTGCACCCCCCGACCCCCATTATTTTTGTCCAGATTCCTTGCAATTGGTGGTTGAGAAGTATGGCATGTATTCATAGTTTGTGCCTTTATACCTAATGGATTATAGTTGTTAAATAGTTTCATAGTTTAGTACTAGGCTATCTGCCCTGGGGCATTTGTAAGCCTAGCCATAGTGATGTGGCTTTCGCCACCCCATGAAATGGTACAAAAATGCACAGAATAGATTTAGAATACTGTGCCTCTGTCTAGTAGTGACACAGTGAAGGTCTCCTTATATAATAGAATTAGTTTACTGTGCCCCTGTCTAGTAGTGACACAGATGTGACCCCTGGGGTAAACTTACGATCTCCCATCCACTCATCAAGATTTCTCTTGAAGAGAGTCATAATGTGCCTCACAGCTGCAGCAAGTTCGGGGCAAGGGCAATGGTTGCTCAGTCATGGACAGTTGGGGGTATGTTCTGCTTGTAGAAAAATGTGCAGATCATTTCCTGAGAGCAGTACTGGCAATCATTTAGTAGCCATTCTAGTTATATGACAGTGTTTTTGTGTTATAAAATGTAACAAGTTGCTAATATTGTTCTTTACTATAATTTTAATGTGGGTTGTTACAGTTCTTGTACATCTATGTATTATAGTTAACTTTATATTGGGTATATTCATAGTGTGATCCCTGAAAGTGGTTTGAAAATAGAACAAAGGTTAAGACTTTTTTTTTTAAGTTTTCATTTCACTGTTGACTTCACTTTTCTTTATAACCCCACCACAAAATAAGTCAACTTAGTTACTGGTACTGGGTAATTTGAATAACTGTTTACATTATAGTTCATTAATAAATCATCACACACTAATCTTCAGTATACGTTCTTCCACCTGTAAGGTAGAAGACATATGATTTTATTAGGAGGTAAGACCTCTTTTTCTGCATTTAGCATGGAAACATTGCAGCTTATATACTAACTGAGGTTGTGAATCATTGTGGGTTTAGCCTTTTATGATATCATGTAAGGTCAGGAACTTTCAGTTTCAAGAATATTTTTAGAGAGTCATCCGTTTTCCACAAAAAAAAACATTTTTCACATCAAACACTGCTGTATACCGTCAGGTGATTATATGCATCGATATGGATTTGTTATACTTTAAAGAGTCATTATACATATCCATATCTATATCTATATGGATTTGTTATACCTTAAAGAGTTATTATACATATCCATATCTATATCTATATGGATTTGTTATACCTTAAAGAGTTATTATATATATATATATATATATATATATATATATATATATATATATATATATATATATATATATATATATATACATATATATGCCTGTATCTGTATCTATATCTATCTTAAATAATTAACTAAGCTGATAGATTTTTAAAGCTATTTAATTTGAGAAAAACAAGAGGTGCAGTTGTTGCTTTAGTTCAGCAATTGAATCAATAATGATAACACAAATGACATTAGCTCATCCAAATGCTCCCTACTTAACACAAAACCTGTTTTACGGTTTCCTTCAAGTCAACAAATATTAATTTAGGCACACTCAAATAAGGTGACAGATCGGATATGTTTTATGGGAATAGGAGAGCACTTATTACAGCAAGGCTGTCTGCCAGTGAGTACCACATTTACAGTGTTTGATTTTTAAAGGTAAACATACAAAAGCTTCTGTTATTGGCATCAGCCATATTGGTTTTCCTTTTTTCTGTCTTGGATCCAGATTCCCAAAGGACTTGGGCATGGCATAAAACATTATTTCGAGTAGCTGCTCAGTGCCTGCACCCAAAACCAATGCCTCTTCTAATCCCTATTTATCACATGTTAATGGGGACTGTCAGAGCCATATGCCTGATTCCAAAAGAAATCAGGCTTGCTTCACAGAAATAAACTGTGTTGCGCATTTGCAAAGGTCAGAGATGTACAACTCTAATGAAAAGGAGTAGTCTATTTAATTTTAAAGGATGTGACAACTACAAACTGGAACCAAAGAAAAAAACTGAAAATACGAAAAGAATTATTTTTGTGTTGGACTTTTGGACTTAAGGTTGCCTGTGTTTTTCGTATTTTTAATTTTAAAGGATACTCTACCTTCTCCTACAGTTTAACTCAACCCTTAGGTTGCTTTTCACCCTACAGTACATATCTATTATTGTATAGGTACCCGTAACCTACTTGTACTTTATAAAACTTTCATTTCCTTGCCTTGGAATCAAAGGAATGGAAAGCTGTCCCACATTTTTTAAGTTTAACTTCTCACATGGGCTTTAAGGTATAGTATCCATATTAACTCTGCAAATTTTGTTTTTAATATGCAACAGTATGAATCTTGTTTACTTAGCAAATTGTGAACATTGTGATTCATTTTATATAGGGAAAACGAATCAGAAACTTGAATATCATATCTGTAATCATACGTCAGAAATAAGTAAATGTGAAGAAACTTACAAATGCACTATATAGACATGTATTAGATAGGGTGAAAACCATAGTTTTAAATTTATAATTTTAGAAGTGTATAATGAGAATATGAGAGGAGAAGATATTTTATTAACAGCATCATTAGCAGACCTAAGATGGATACTATGCCTTAAAGCCCATGTTCCACCAGGGTTAAATGGTGCAGCTCCTTTAAAACCAATTTTGAAAGACAAACATATTTCTGTACAGATTAATTGTTTAATCGACTTGTCATGTGACTTTAGATTACTATTTATTACTGTGTAGCAGTTGTGCATTTTAATGGTAACACCTGAGGAAGCCCTTTGGACGAAAGTTTTAATTTGTTTTTTTATCTATGCACTTATCTGGCTTTTTGTGTTGTTTAAATAAATGTACCACCTTCATTTAATGTCATGGTTCCAGTGGCTCTTTTTATCCAGGTACAGCTAACGATCTTATACGAGTAATTAGTCCTGCTGATGTCAGGAGTTCAGCAAATACTATAATAAGACATAGAGGTGTGAAACTGTTTTCCACTGTCTTTATTGCAAAGAGGAGTAAACTTACACTGATTCACAGCTACTTCCAATGTAGCCATATCTTTCAAAGCAAAACAAAGCAATTTGATCAGTCAGTAGTTCAAAGGCAGTTATTACCTCTTCTGACACATTTACATAAGCAGTGCAACAGTATTGAAATGCTAAGCTTTAAATGTCGGTTGCTTATACTACTTTATATATTAAGTTGACTTAAATACATTATGAAAGATTTCTGTGAAATTTACAGAAATGCCACAACTATATCTGCTTGTAATTCTTGTAACGTATCAGCACATTTACTTACCATATTTATGGCCCACAATAGGCAGAACTGTCCAAATCAGGACTTCTCTGCAGCAAGGGAGACAGCTGGCAACCTTGTCAATGAGGTGCACTGATACTGTTTATAAGAAAGTCTATGATTTCTTGTGACACCCTTCTGGAAGAGGATGCATGTTTGTAAAAAGACATCTTATACCAAGTCTGAGTCAGTCCTTAACAGGTGGAATGTATGAGCATTTTCTAGTCTACAAAGGAAATGAAACCATTGATGGCAACCATGATAAACTGCTAAATTTGCTGTTAGGTGCCCTTTTATTAAAACATTAGGAAAGGGGAAATCAGCAACATGTTAACTTTCTCTCTGTCTGTCTCTCTCTCTCTATATACACCATGTGTCCTAAGACTGTGCAATAGGTGGAGAAAATAGATGATTAGCAGAAATTCTTGAATTTTGCTGTTCCTTTTTAACATTGTACAAGGTAAAATGGAGACATAAGTGCAACATATTGTGAATGAAGCCTCTTCCTTCGACAGCCATGTTGTGCTTGTCTCATTGACACTCCCTGGATTTATGTTGGTCACCAAACCTTTTTACTGAAAATGCTTAATGTGCGGCAGTGCTAATGTATGATTTCAAAGAAAGTATGGGTCAACTGTGTTACACAATTTATTTATTTTATTTTTATTTTAACATTTGTTTACTAGGATAGTCCGACTGGACCGCAAGTGTCTGTTTTCAGTGGATTCCTGGGGAAAAAAGCTCCATACAGTAAACAGAGTAAAGAATAATACATGATAACACTAACTGGTTACAAGGTTTACATGGTAGTGGCAGATAGTAAAAATGCTATATAATATGAGCATAATCAATTTAGGAATACAAGTTGAAGTACAAGGTTTTCAGCATAGCACATTCATGGATCAGCACTGGTACAGTATGTGTACAAGCAATAACATACAAGTTTCTGAGCATAGCACATTCATGGATCAACACAGACAGTAGCATAGTGAGTACAGGTTTACATTATATACAATATGTACAATGAGCATCCGAAGAGAACAGTAATGTTTACAATATATATAATATATACAATGAGTATCAATTGAGCACAATACTTGTCTTCCCAGAGGTGAGGGGGGTTAGAGCCTACAGCAGGGATAGGCTTCAGGGGCGGTCCATTGCAGTTGCATAAATGGATGGTATGGAGGTGTGATTTAAGCAGGTTTTTAAAAGCTGAGGCACAATTTTGTTAATATAAAAAATTCCATTTGAAGAATAATGCACTTGCATTAAAGTACGGACAGCCATCTATTATTCATCCAATTATAGCCAACCTTATTTTCTTTACTGAGATGAAAAAATACTTCCAGCACATGTCAAGATTTTTCCGATAGAAAGAAACAAGGTAACAGGCCATAAAAACAGATATTTTATAGTCCAACAACTGTGGGGTTTGTCAGGAGCAGAGTGACATATTAGTGGCTGGTCATTGCCCTCTTTCGTAGCAGTAAGTATTGCTAAAGTAGTTATGTGTATAATTTCACATGAGATTATTACAGAACTGCTTGGCAGGCAGTAACCTCAGCAAATTGTGCAAAGGGAAAAACGCACACTGATGTCACACAAATGTGAGAGCGCTTGAGCAACAGAATATCATAGATAATGCAATATGGTATAGTCAATGGTGGAAAGTGGCTGAAAATGGAATGGAACAGGAAAAGACATTGCAAAAATAAAATGTTTTGTACATTAAACAAATTCCCACTGTAATTATGACTGGGAAAATTACAGAAAAGAATTAACATGCAGTAGAAAGCTTTGAATTTCTTTGGGCACTTATTGAAACTCACCACCACCATAGTTAACAACAGACTGAAGGATGTATAACACAGAAACAGTACTATGATAATTGTTAAGTCTACTGAAGAAAATAATATAGGGATAGGGGCATAGGTTCATACAAAGTTGTTATGCATGCAGTCCAAGAGACCATTGGGAATCTAGCCTAAATTCCTAAAATCTCCAAAGCACTGCCTGGTTAAATTACTTGCTCAAGATCTCACAGTAAGGAAATGAGGCTGGAAAGATTCAAGCCATGTACTCTTAACACTGGAAGCAGAACTTTAGTCCTCCACAGTAACTGCCAGACATCACAAGTTCATTTGGTGGAACAGGAATGGGTTGTTGTATGCCTCAATTTAATGATGGTTGTAACCTTCAGGAGTGCTGTTTCCAGCAAAAGTACACATTAACTTCTAAGTCTTACAGAGCCAAGAGCATAAGTAGCACTTGTGTCATTACCAAGGGGTCAGTTTTGCTGAAGAGTGATTGTGTTGTACATTAACCAATCAGTTTATGAGCAGAATAACATTAAAAGAAAATAACATAATACTAGAAGGCATCTCTGCTGCAATCCAAAGGTAAGGAATATAATCTATAAACCTATGAAAGTTAGCAATATTTGGCGTTAGAATTACAGAACAGCATAGTAAGAAGAAAAAGAACATGACATTAGTTGTAAAGCAAATGCTAGAGTGGATAAGACTCCCATTCAAGTTCTAGCCAGTTATAGATCCCCCTCCATGGGTCACGACACCCACGAAGCCTACTTAACCAAACTGAAGACAATTAAAATTTTACCGAACACACACTGGTTACCGGGAATTTCACTTATCCCACCATCAACTGGGAAACCTACTGTGCGACTTTGTGAATTCAAATGCCCTGGAGCAAATTGTCCATACCCCATCAAGAGGAACAAACATTATATATGTACATATATATATATATATATATATATATATGGGATCCGGACACATGCACAACTAGCATATGTCCGAATCACAAAACATTGAACATACATCATCGACAAGTGCTTCTGTGTATGTGTGCTTGTTTTGTAGATTGGACTACAGTGCGGGTAAGGGAAAATTCCCTTTTCCCCACTGTAGTGCGATCTTGGAGTGAGAATAATAAAGTAGGGGGGTGTGGGGGGTGCACGGGTGAAGCCCCCCTGCAGAAAGGTAGATTTTTTTTTTGAACTACACATACACGGAAGCGCTTTTTGATGTTAAGCGCTTTCATGTATATGTGTTCAATGTTTTGTGATTCGGACATATGCTAGTCGAGCATGTGTCCTAGATCCATATATATATATATATATATATATATATATATATATATATATATATATAGATATATATAGATATATACATATATATAGATAGATATAGATAAATATATATATATATATATATATATATATATATATATATAAATATATATATGTATATATATAAATATATATATATATATATATATATATATATATATATATAAATGCATTTAAAGCCCCACCCCAAACTGAAAGTGGTAACTACACCAAAGCTTACACTAAAGCCCTGTACAGTCACTTGCATAAGAGTATAAACTCAGCTGTACTAGACAGAATCAACACCAGAACCCAAAGTAAAATCAAGCTGCTATGGTGGGATTTCTGCTTCAGCAAACTTTACAACAAATACAAAAAGATGCTGTCCAAAAAAACAAAGATGAGGACAAACAATAGAAAAGCACCCTCCTCAGCCATAACAGGCAAATAAGACAACTTGTCAAATCATCCAACAGCTACTTTGACAGAAACCTAGCAAGTACTGCCAACGATAACCATAGGGCCTTTTACAGCTATGTACATAACCTAAAGGGCAGGACTCAAGCGTGTATAGAACTGGTGGCCAACAGTATCACTTACATTGACCCCACATAAATAGTGAACCTGTTCCAAGATAGGTTTGGTGAAAATTTCACTCCCTTATCCCCTCCTAACGTACAACAAACCCTCTCCCATCCTTCCCCCCACCTTACATATCTGAAAAGTAGGTCCTCAAAGCCCTATGCAAGGCAAAGAAAACAGCCTATATGTCACCAGCTGACATTCCAGGCTGTCTTCTAAACAGGCTAAAGCATGAACTAGCATCACCAGTAAGTACCCTTTTCAATCATAACCTAACCACAGGGTTTGTTCTTGTGGAATGGAGAACAGCTATAGTAATTCCACTCCACAAAGGTGGCTTAGCAATAGACCCAGGGAATTACAGACCCATAAGCCTAACCAGCCTCATCTGTAAGAACATGGAATGCATCATTATGGACCTCATAAATAAAGACATAGGTGACCTCCAAACCCTGGACCCTACCCAATTTGGCTTCATGAAGGGCAGATCCTGCCTGTTAAATCTGGTGGATTTCTTTGAAAGTGTGACCAAGGCCCTTGATGAGGGCAAATCTGTGCACACAGCATACCTCGACTTGCAAAGGCTTTCAACACAATCTCACATTCAGGCATTACCAATAAACTTAGCAAACTGAAGTAAACCCCTTCATTGTAAAATTGGTTACCAACAGGCTCACAAACCAGACACACACACAATCAAGGTGGGTGACTCCACATCAACCAGCAGACCTGTTACCTGCATGGTGCCACAGGGGTCAGTGCTGCGACCCATGCTGTTTGGTATATACTTCTCAGACGTTCAGGTCAAAACTAAAGGGTTGTGGCTGACCAAGTTTGCAGATGACTACAAACTAGGTGCAATCACTGAATCCCCAAATGATGTCTCACACAGACCAATGACTGTTACAATAGTCATGGTCTCATATTGAATGCAAAGAAATGCATCATCATTCCCTTCTGCACAAACAATGTCCCTTCACACTATCAACTCAATAACAATACCACAAAGTGGTAAGGGACCTGGGATCACAGGTTGACTGTGACCTTAACTTAGACCACCACTTGTCTACCATTGTAAGGAAAGCTTTCCAAGTAGCTCACTTGATTAGTAATGGCAAAAGAATTTATAACTCCCCTATACTCGCCACTCATCAGGCCCATAATTGAGAATAATGTCCCATTCATTATGTACCATACTAAGCATCTACAGCATTTAGAGAGACCTCAGAGGTTTCTAACAAAGAAGATCAAGGGCCTCCAGAATATGCTTAAAATGGACCAACTAAAATCCCTGTCACTATACTTCATATCATATAGACTTCTTAGGAGAGACTTATGCCTGGCCTAAAGAGCAACCCAAGACCCAAACCTAATGAATTTACTGCATATTGGAAATCAAATGGGACTAGGGCTACCCACTCCAGGGACCTAAATATAGCCTGTGAGTTAAATAGGACCTGCTGGAGGGACAGATTTGTCTCCCAGCAACTGTCATGTCTTTGGAATAGGCTACTAATTAATGTGAATGTGAAACAGAATACCTCTATGACACTGTTCAAGAGGAACCTATGTGAGTGGATGGGGCACCGTAAATTTTTACCGGGGATAGCACTTACAACCCTCCTGGATATGGGTAGTCATCACTAAATGCAATCTTTGGTATTGACTAGTACCTCTTTGGTATTACATTATGTTGAAATGGCTAGGCTTAAAATGACCTCCAGGTTGACAGCCTAGTAATGTCCTATGATCCTATGATCCTTTGAAATAATTTCCCACAATATTCATATTCTCCCCAAAAATTAAAAAAAAAAATACTGCAGGGACTGGAGAATAGAATACTGTGTCATTATCAAAGAATCATGTTTGTGAAAGAGTCATTTTTCTGTTAACAAATCACTATATGAACTGAATAACTAGAAAACATGTATGCTGAGAAAAAATAAATTTCCAAAGTTTAAGAATAGAAAGGTACCTTTACATTCACTGCTGCAGTATTCTTAACATGTGGGATTCCCTGCCATGGAAGCCCAACATCCAGCCAATCTACTAAAGACTAGTGTTGCTTTAAGGTATGCCATACCTCACCCAAATGCTCATTGCATAGCACAGGTCATTAAGGTGATGCTCAGGCCTTCCATAATCAGAACTTGTTTGCTGCCAGTCCGAACGTATCTTTTCACTATCAGTCTGTTTACATGCCTCTGTTTTCCACCAGTTAAATGCATTTTTGTTCTCCAGTGACTGCCTACACCTGCTTGTTCTAGCAGTTGCAGATAAGTGCACATTGTTTTTTTTTGTTTTTCTTGGTTTGTTTGTGCTCTTTAAGGTTAATGTCATCCAGGAAGGATAAATGCCAGTGTGAAAGACAGATTCCATATAAAGACCACCATAGTAAGAGTCTTTTGTTGCCTAGGAACTTCTCATGACCATACGTCTTGTTCAATTTGTTTAATAAAATATATTAGCATAGTGTGTCTTGGAATTCTATTACACACTCCTCCCATAGCTGTGACTCCTTACCATTCAGTACCTTGGCATTTTGAGATGGTGACTTTTGAGATGTGCATGGGGTGGAAAGGAAAAACAATTATCATAATCTTAAAATCTAAAATATGTCTGACAAAGCTAGAATAGGTGCAACCAACATTTAAGAAATGTAACAAATACTTTATGGATGTTTTTGCATTTCTTGAGCAATTCAGTGCAAGAACATTTTGTTTCCTCCTTGGTAAAATAATTCATCTGAGAAAAAACTTTTGTATAAAGAAATTGATTTCACAGTTCTGCAGCAATATTCACACACACATGGAGCCAGAATTTTTCTTCTATATGACTGCATGCTAGGAAATGAAGCTGAGAAATAAAATATGTATATATTCTCATCCTTATGACAGGGTTGTATATAAAACTTTGACCATATGGCTTACATTCCTAACAACTAGCTCAAGAGTTTGATATTTTTTGAGATGACATTTATATTTATACAGTGATTTATTCAAAAACTCTCTCTTTTAACATTTATAAGCTTTGAAATGTTTTCTCCATGAACAAACAAGACACAGTTGCTTAGAAAAATCGATCAGTCAGAAATTAAGACACAGTATGCCTCTCAACCACCACACAATCTAAAATGGGTATTTTCACAGAGAAGAAATTGCCCCTGCACCTACTAAGAGGGAACTATCCCCCTTACACCCCCAAATTGTATATACTAACTCCACAATGATACAGAAGGCATAACTAAAGAAAACCCCTAAACAGACTTGTGTAACAGCAATCCTTCAGTACCTACATGAAAAGTTAAAAGCCTACAATTAAAAGTTCATTTAACAATATATGTTTATTTAGAACCTGATCAGTCATCATTCATATGTAAGGAACTTCTCTGAAGTGATTATTTTTCCCTTGATTTGCAATATGTCAATGTATATATTCAGATGAATTTTTGATGACAATTTTCCACCATTGTTTTGAGTAAAATCTATAGACTTTGATGTCTCTCTATGCATATGCAATATAGGTTCCAATTCACAAATTTCAGACACTTCCATGGCAGAGTCCTTTGACACACTTTTGCTTGGGTGGGCATAGAAGATACAGAATGAATGTGAACAGAGAGCAGAGACACATGAAACTGGTGAACAAGATCATGTCAGGAAGGTGTGGAGACATACAGGGATGTAGGAAAGAGAGGCGTCAATTTATAGGGAATAACTACTCACATAATTTCTCAGTTTTCATTCTCCTTCTGCCATCACGAAAATATGCTGTAATGAGATACAAGAGAGAACAATGGCATACTACTTAGTGCCACATTCAGCTGTAATGAGATACAAGGGAGAATGGAGGCACACTACTCAGTGCCACATTCAGCTGTAATGAGATACAAGGCAGAACAGTGGCACATTCAGCTGTAATGAGATACAAGGCGGAACAGTGGCACACTGCTCAGTGCCACATGCAGCTGTAATGAGATACAAGGAAGAACAGTGACACACTGCTCAGTGCCACATTCAGCTGTAATGAGATACAAGAGAGAATGGTGGCACACTACTCAGTGCCACATTCAGCTGTAATGAGATACAAGGGAGAATGGTGGCACACTACTCAGTGCCACATTCAGCTGTAATGAGATGCAAGGCAGAACAGTGGCACACTGCTCAGTGCCACATTCAGCTGTAATGAGATACAAGGGAGAATGGTGGCACACTTCTCAGTGCCAAATTCAGCTGTAATGAGATACAATGGAGAACAGTTGCACACTGCTCAGTGCCACAATCAGCTGTAATGAGATACAACTGAGAACAATGGCACACTGCTCAGTGCCACATTCAGCTGTAATGAGATACAAGGGAGACCAATGACACACTTCTCAGTGCCACATTCACCTGTAATGAGATTCAAGCGAGAACAGTGGCACACTGCTCAGTGCCACAGTCAGCTGTACTGAGATACAAAGGAGAACAGTGGCACACTACTCAGTGCCACAGTCAGCTGTAATGAGATATAAGGGAGAACACTGACACGCTATTCAGTGCTACATTCAGCTGTAATGAAATACAAGGGAAAACAGTGGTACACTACTCACTGCCACATTCAGCTGTAATGTGATACAGGGGAGTACAGTGGTACACTACTGAGTGCCACATTTAGTTGCCATCTGTCTGAACTCTGAATGGTGTCTCATAGCCAGATGAGATTCCTCTGGATAATCCTGTGTAAGTGTTTCTAGACACATCTGAAAACTGCTAACTTGCTAGACTGGCTAGTCCTCTGAAAACAAAATGCCAGTTTGCTATTAGTTTTAATTGAATTGCTTCCTCTCCACAAAATATCAACTATATATACCATGTTTGTTGGGGAGAAGCCAGTCCATCTATCTTAGCTTCTAAATCTAATCAATTGCCAGAACCCCTAAAGTTCAGTACAATTTATAAAATCAGAAAAAAAAAAAATACTAACTACTCTATGATTCTTTCCTTTCATGAATAGTCAGAGTTTGGAATTCTGGGGCAGTAATGTGTGGGCTTTACAATCATTTGTGATATTTATGCATATACAAACATATACATACACAAATAAGTAAATAAATAATGGTTTAGATTCAAAAAGTTTAATGGAGTTCGGTGGAGTGCAGCAAGTTCCATGCAACATTTGTAGGAAGTCAAGTAATACAGAAATTTGTCTTGGTCTAATAAACATATTCCTGGGACAATGCAGGCATAACACATGACCAGTGATGTCAGCATGACTACAGTCAGCTATTATAAAATCCTATTCCAAAGAAAAAATATCCATAAGGTGATATATGTCTATTAACAATGTATGTGTGTTACAGGTTGTCACACTTAACAAAGCATGCCAGTAATATGTGGAAAACACTGACAGAAGAGAAATGTATATCCACAATACTCCTGTAAAACTAAAAATATCTGTAATATGCTGTGGATATCATTGAAAAATGCAAAATGTTGATGTGTATACTCACATGCACATCTGTTGCCATTTGCAGAATCCATTTTAATCTGCAAAAAATTAAATGAAAAAAAAAAAATTACGACAATGTGGCATCCACAGTGACATTACCACTGCTAACTTTAGCTAACAATAAGCGTGCAACATGTCTGGTGAACACAAGTGATGCATGCATCCAAGGAAAATATGTTATAGCAAATCAGGTGTCAGGTGAGGGTGAAGAAGAGGGACACACAAGAGGAATTATTGCATAGAAGTTCAGAGGAAGAAGCAGAGAGGCATGGGTCAATTTTTTTTTGTGAGAATAGGCCTCATTTCTGTTTTCTAAAGAATAGAAGGTATCCACGAATAAAATACCCTAGGGAAGCCAAGAACAAATGGATGACCAGGTAGTCTGCCTTAATAAACGTACGGTGGGATGTCAGTGAAGAAACTGGGCTACCAGTAAAGCCTTGAGAAAGGCTGTGTGTACCCAAGTGTTTGAGGTTGAAGGCTGAGTAAAGCCTTTAGAAAGGCTTCGTATACAGGTCGTAGTTCTGGCTGGTCAGGTCGCCTGGTGAGAGGAACCGCTAGTGTGGCAGCTAGAAATCAAAGATGAAACACACAGAAAAAACAGGCAAAACAATGTAAATGTGGCTCGGCTAAGGAGCTCTGCTCGCCGTGGTGGCAAAAAATCAATGTAGTCAAAGTTCAGATTCTAGAAGGTCGTACTTTATTGAAGTAAAAAGTCCCAGAAGTACAATCACCATCGAAGCGTAGTTCCTTAATGGAAAGAGTGATATTGAGGATTTCCTTTTATAAGAGTACCTGGGGCGTGTCAGTGGGAGCCAATCAAGTGTGGGTGAAAAAACCTTTATTGTGATTGGGCACGACAACTTGACACCACACCTTGCAATCTGTAAGATTGAAAGTATGGAAAAAACATGGAAACAGGAGGTGGGAAAATTGTGGCTATAAACATGTAGGAAGTAGCACAATACAGGACTGACAAAGGTTGGTAATATAAATTAAGGATGGGTGAGGCACACAGGCAACATACATATGGACTGTGCAACACAGGTTAAGGAAAGTTGACCAACGGGTAGGGATGCACACCAGCCATGGTGCACATCAATACATAAAGCAGTGCTGAAATGTTGCAACCTGTGTGACAGTTCTACCAGAAAGAGTAAGACTTATAGTAGGAGTACAACACAGAACTGTAAATGGGGATTGCTGGCATTGTCATCCACTAGGCTGTTGATATTGCAAGTATAAGAAAAAATTAGCAAATCTAGCCAAGTAAATGTAGGAGCAGACAAGTAGAGGTCAGATTAGAACTTCTGACCCTGCATGTAATAGGCGAGCAACTATGCACAATGCCAAGCATCAGTACTGTAGCAAAAAAGTGATATTACTCTGTAATAAACTTCTAACTGTAAGCAACACATAGTAGGAAAGAGAAATGGGATCCCAATGTTAAAGTAGGCATTACATGCCAGAGGCAATAAAGTTGGTATTTGCGTATGCAATGTAGATATGTGACATGCCATGACATCACACATGCCAAACATATAGAATTTTCAGCATATACTGATAGTATCAGGTATGCACTGTAGATACTTGACATTCCATAACACACAAGCTAAACATACATAATTCTCAGTACTAATCCCCTACTAATGACATGCGATGCAAAATTGCCATGTAGAAACCACATGGTGATACAGATACATTACAAAATAGCATATGAATATGAGAAATTAAGAAATGCAAGACTCTTCATATATAGTGATGCAGGAAGCATGCAAAGTTTGTCAGGGGAATGCACGACACACAAGTAAAACATGAACACAGGTAGAAACATCACAATGACCACTGCAGTGTGTGGATATGCTTTGCGTATGTATGACAGCCTATTATGGTGATTGAATGCCATATAATCCCAGTACACCTATATTCCAATAATGCTACATTCCACAAAGGTGAATATACACATATGCATATGCCATATGTATATGTGAAACATGTCGGCAAAAACTATAAGAGGGAAGGAGAATGGCCAACATATATCCACAGTAATAAGGAAATGCATGCCTGAAAAAGCAGGCACATAAAAACACAGGGAATGCATAGAGTACAAGCAAAAACATGGCACATGCATGTGTCTTCAATACAAGATGGACTGCAAATTTCCTGCAAGGTGCATGCAGCAAAGGCCCAAGGTCTCACACTTGTGCATCATGCATTTGTGCTGGCTATTAACATGTCCATGTACAAATGCCACAAACCACACAATAATGTGCATCAGGTAAACAACAATTAGCACAGATATATAACAAATGTAGGGTTGAATGTCACATATTATATATACTGCCATGTAAGCCTAAGGTATATGGTAGCACAGTTATAAAAAGAGATAATATTACATGTAAATTGGCATGATGGATCAAAGGACAGTCATGTATACACAACTATGGCATATCACTTGCAAGAGCAATACTCATTCATAATATTATATTACAAGGGATGATTTGTTTGCTGTGACTGATAGAGGAATACAAATGTGCAGCCATAAAAAAAACAATGCAGCTATATTATATAGAAGGAAAAATGACCAGGTATGTTAATGTGTAACAGGCAGCAAAGGTCTACACATTTCATAGGAAAAGCTATAAGCACAATTCAGTGATACTTTGTCATAATAAGAAATCTGCACAGTACTGTGATGCCTTACTTGTGCAATTAATATGTCACCATCATAAAATGATAAAAAAATGTTGAACTTCAATCTTTGCCATTAACACTATATAGCAAAAAGACAAGCTATGCAGAGGTTAAGACCCCTGGAATAAATGATGAAAGCAAATAATAACTGTGTAATACAAGGCAGACAAAGTAGCATGAGGCATCGCACATAAGGGCAGAGTGCCAATGCGAGTTTGTGACCAATGTTACAAATGTAGCAAATACACTGAAATGGCATGTTTGCCAAAAGGCATATCACAAACCAACATTGCAACGACAATGTGTGGAACATATGCTACATATATCAACCATGTGGATATATTCACATGAGAATGGCACTACAGGGCTCAGGCACCTAAGCAGTGAGACATTTCCCTGTGGCACATTTGGTTAGTGATACATGGCTGAAATGACATTCAGCTGCAGAGAACTATGCCTGTTGTAAATTCCCTGTGAGCAAAGAAAAGAATGTGGTGCCATGCCCACAACTTCAATAACCCAATTTACAAGGGGAAAATAATGTCCATGGCCCCCAAGGTAACATGCGACAGCAGGCAGTATGACAGGCATCAGAATCAGGCTGGCCAGTGGGCATGTCAGTCATAGTAAAAATGCAGTGTACAATGGGCAGTGCATTTATGATTGGTGTGTATGGACCACTACCCTCTTCACAATGTCTAGTGAACATTATCCAAAATGCATACTGGAGTATACATTTGGCAACAGTAGCATGCAGAATTTCTTCTATGCTGTAACACACTTCTATAAATTGTAGTTATATAAAAATGTTCTCTAGACTGAAGACAACACTCAATATTTCTTCTGCCACCATACATTTGTTGATTAAAGCTGTGGGCATGTCAGTGTGTGCTTCTCTTTGTGCACAGGGAATTTTCAACATCCACATTTCTCTGCAGCTGAATGTCACTTCAACCATGTGTTCCAAACCAACTGTACCACATTGAAATATCTCACTGCTTAGGTTCCTGAACCCATCATTATAGTAGTACGTGTGTGGAATGTCATGCAACTTAGTAGGTGTAATGTTTCACACTTGTTGTATCTCATCACCTTTCCATGTAGTCATGTGACCACTGTCAAATGGACAAGTCTGTGACACTGGCAGATTGCAAACTGTGTCAGACCTGTCTGTCACACACAAGGTCAGAATGCATCAGAAATGAACATTCATGGACTACTGTATGCAGATGAGACAAGCCAGATACAGAGTACAGGAATACTTTATTTGCATGTCCATGACCCGCACATATAAATGACAGCAAATGAAAACCACATGATTCAATATCTATATCTTTATCTCTCTCTCTCTGTATAGATATAAATATATACATATATATATATATATATATATATATATATATATATATATATATATATATATATATATATATATATATATATATACACACACACACACACACATATGCATATGGGTCTACTTCTAATGATTGAAAACCAACTTGCCTGGCTTTCTTAAGATGAGATAACTTCCCCAACACCACATTTGAATGAACTCTCAGATCACTGAGTGAAAACTCCAAGTAAGTAACCACTTGGTCACCATAGTGAACTTTGCTCTTTTCCCCACTGTAGTATTATCTCAGAGTTGGTAGATTTAGTTAGGGGAGTGTGGAGGGTGTAGCTCCCACACAGGGGGGGGGGGTGAGGGCAAAGCCTCCCATGTGGGTGGGTTTAATTTGCTTTGGTTTTTATTATATTGCTTTGGTTTTTATTTTATTTTGTGGTGTGGACAAGCGGTTACTTACTTGGAGTTTTCAGTCTGTGATCCAGGTGTTTGTTCAAATGTGGTTTCGGTAAAGTCGTCTTAAGAAAGTTGGGTAGGTGGGTTTTTGTTCATTAGAAGTAGACCCATATATATATTAATATATATCTATATATATATATATATATATATATATATATATATATATATATATTTACACAGATATATATATATATATATATATATATATATATATATGGGTCTACTTCTATTCACTGACAGCCCATTTCACTGAAACCCATTTCGTTGACAGCTCATTTCATTGACAAAAGTATTCAAGGCAAAAACCTGGGTTTTGCCCCCCTCCCCACTGTTGTGCGACTGTGGAGTTGTTATATATAGTTGGGGGTGGGGCACAGCCCCACATTGGGGGGGTGTGTGGGGGGTGCAGCCCCCCACCTAGAATGTTTGTCAATGAAATGAGCTGTCAACGAAATGGGTTTCAGTGAAATGGGCTGTCAGCGAATAGAAGTAGACCCATATATGTATATATATATATATATATATATATATATATATATATATATATATATATATATATATATATATATATTAAACAAACAAATACGGTGCTCGTCCCAGGGTCCAACTGCATGGATCCAAACGAACACGCTACAAATAATCCAGCACTTCAAATTATTCTTCAATAGAAAGATTTATTAAGAATCCATCCATAGATCGTTAATTTGCCATATTATTATCCAAAGTAGAAGTTCAATCATCCAGAAGAAAACAGTAGAAAGCAATGCTTCAGTCCTACTAGGCCAAATCCACTGGCAACCTCTGGCCAATGACAGGAAAAATAGAAAGGTTTTGCCCCCTGGCGTCCTCAGTGCATGCAGGAAACAATCTAACTAAACAGTGTATATGTAAACCAAACACATTATATATGCTACACATTTAAAGTGCCCGATACCCATTATTTATCTTTTCAGAAAAATAAAAATAGAAAATACACAACAAGGAGACAAAAGGCATGCTATCATCCACTGAAAAAAATAATAATATATCCATCAGTAAACATAAAAAATCACCCAGTAGCTTTCATTTAGTCCAGGTTTAAATAAAGCCCCTAAATTAATAGTCCACATTCTTTCTTTTTTGTCTAGAATATGATGATTTTTAACCTCAGATAGATTATTACCCTTGACAGCTTTTCAGCGCTTCTGTGGATCTCTAGTGATATCTGCATTGCTTACTGTACTTATTTCCTTGTTACACTTGAAAGAAAGTTACTGTTTGTCGTTTTTGCATTTACGTTACCTGGCACTTGCTCACTAAAGCAATTATATAAGTCAGCACTAAAAAATTAAAAGCGCTACACCCTCGCAAACTCCCCTTGAGTACCTTGTTCCCCATTGGCCCTTTTTTTCAATTATAAAGGAATTCCCAATACTATTCTAGCATGTCCAAAGGTCAGTTGTCAATCTCCTCTCCGGTCCAGCTGGTGAATCTGGGAATCTTGAGGCAATGTTAGAACTGCCTCATGTACACAGACAACCCTCTCCTCCTCCTCCTCCCAACAAATTTCAACACATGTGAGAGATGCAACCATATAGCCAAACTGGAGGCTAAGCTCTCTAAACTCAGTACTGGCGAAACCAGTCAGGAGGAGAAGGAAACCCCACTCACTACAATTCCAGTCTCACATAGACCTACCACGACAGAAAACCAAACACATAAACACACAAAAACATACTCAGAGGCCCTAAATAAAAATCTGCCTAAACAGCAGAGACCTCCAAAGCAGACACCTAAGCAACCGCTGCCCCAAAACAAAACACGTGCAACACATAGCTCACAAAGCAAGTGTGCTGAACAGTCACAGCCCTTAAGGCTAAACAACACACCTGATACACTTGTAATAGGTGACTCCATTGTTAGGCTCACTGACATCCCGCTCACCAGGCTGAACAAGGAGAAGGTCACAGTGAGCTGCCTGTCGGGTGCTAGGATCTGCCACATAATACAAGCACTCAGGTCACTCCAAGGCAAGTACACATATGACTCAGTCATTGTCCATGCTGGTGTGAATGGCCTGAGACGTACCTCCCTGGACTACATGAAAAGAGACATAGAGGAGCTCTCTGAGCATGTAGCCCAGGCCGGAATGACCCTGACCTTGAGTAGCATCTTACCCTCACCAAGAATGATGCCACAATATGAAGACAAGATGATCAATTTCAAGAATTGGCTTAAGTATTGGTGTCATTCAAAGGGGATCCAATGCCTGTCAGCCTGGGATGACATGCTCGACAAGCCATGATGCTTCGCTAGGGACGGCTTGCGCCTGTCACCCCTGGGCTTTCGGATATTGGCAAAGGCTCTTGCTACCCCCATAGTGCCTTTTTTAGGCAAGGCTCAAAAGACAAACCCTCCTCCATAGGTATCACATGGGATAAGAAACTAAGAGTAATGCTACTCAACACCAGAAGTCTAAACCTCAAGATGCACGCACTCAAAACTCTCCTTAGCATGGAGAACATCAATATCTGTGCAGTAACAGAAACCTGGTTCAAGGCTCCCGAGAGCACCCCAGCACTACCAGGTTATAACTCATACCATGCTTTTCGGCCCCAAAACTTGGACCGAACCACAAAAGGAGGGGGAGTATCAATATTCATCAAAGATACCCTCACCTCCAGGTTGGTGGCACAGCACGAAGCATCAGAGACTATCCATGTGCAACTAACAGTGGGTAAAACTGCCTTTCAGTTTATAGCCTGCTACAGACCACCCTCCCAAACCCAGGAACCCCACTCAGCCTTCATGAGAACACTGGAAAATATGAAGGTCTCTCCAAACACCATTATATTGGGTGACTTCAACTACCCAAACATAGACTGGGAGCATTACTCTAGCTCCAACATCCTAGCCCAAAGGTTCCTAGAATTTATAAACTCAAATGTTATGGAACAACATGTTACCACTCCCACAAGAGGGGAAGACATACTGGACCTGATCATCACCAACATGGGGACTCTATGCTCCAGACCAGAAGTGTATCCCTCACTGGTAAGATCAGACCATAAACTAATCTCACTGGATATTCACATCCCGACCCCACCCCCTGCCCAGAAAACCACAGTGAAAAACTTCTCTAAAGCAAATTTCACACTCCTCAAAACCGAGGTGGAATCCTTCAAAGCCCTCGGGGGTGTGGAAAATATGGCCCAGACTGCAGAATCCTTTATAAACGCATTCTATGAACACCTTCAGAAATGCATGGATCATGCAATCCCAAATAAAACCAAGACCCAATCCTCCAAAGGCAGATGTCCTGTCTGGTGGACCCCAGCCATAAACAAACTATACAATAGAAGGAGGAAGCTACTACATGATAGAGCAAAATCCCAAAAAGGGAAGGCATCTCTGATCAGTATTAGCAAAAAACTACGGGCACTCATAAAATCGTCTAAGGCCAGCTTCGAGAGAAATATTGCACAGGACACTAAGGATAATCACAAGGCTTTCTTTAGTTATGTTAGGAACCTGGGTGGGAATTCCCAGATATGCTCAGAATTAGTCCAAAATGACAAAAAATACACCGAACCCACAGACATTGCCAACATCCTAGCTGACAGGTTCAGTGCAAACTCCCCCCCCTCCCCAACAAAAGGGCAAATATCTATCCAGCAGAGTGCTACCCCCCTGACATCTCAGATGCTCAAGTAAGAGCTGCCCTCTCCAAAGCAAAAAACATAGCATAAATGGGACCAGAACGGTGTCCTGGGCTGCGTCCTACATGTACTCCAAGAAGAGCTAAACCCAAACATAAAACTACTGTTCAATCTCAGCCTTACTACAGGATATGTACCTAAAGAGTGGCGTACAGCAACAGTGGCCCCTCTCCATGAAGGTGGTGCCTCAAAGGATCCTGGAAACCATCGCCCCATAAGCCTGACTAGCTTGGTCTGCAAAGCTATGGAAAGGATCATCATGGACCTCATAAATAAAGATATTGGGGACCTACACACACTGGATCCTACCCAGTTCGGCTTTGTTAAGAGCAGATCCTGCCTCTTAAACCTGGTCGATTTCTTTGAAACAGTAACCAAGGCTATTGACGAGAGGAAGGTGGTCCACACAGCCTACCTAGACCTCGCAAAAGCCTTCGATACAGTACCCCACTCGGGCATTATAGATAAGCTCACCAGCTTAAATATAAACCCCTATGTCACTAGATGGGTTGCAAACTGGCTCAAGGACAGAACCCATATGGTTAGAATTGCTGGAGCCATGTCAGACTCCAAACCAGTTACAAGTGGCATTCCACAAGGCTCAGTCCTGGGACCTCTCTTGTTCAGTATATATTTTTCAGAGGTACAGGTCAACATGGAAGGACTGTGGCTGACCAAGTTCGCAGATGACTGCAAACTGGGCATCATAATCGACTCTCCAGCCGACACAAGCATCCTCCAAAAGGGCCTCATAGAAACAGACAACTGGTTCCAGAGACATGGCCTCAAGCTAAACACCAAAAAGTGTATAGTCATCCCCTTTGGCAAAAACAAAGTGCCCACAAATTACCACATAGGTGGTAATCCATTAAGTACAGAAGAAGTAATTAGGGACCTGGGGACCCAAGTTGATAGCAATCTCTCATTTGACAACCACGTGGCCAAAGTGGTTAGAAAAACATTCTATATAGCCCACCTAATCATGAAGGGATTCACATCTAGATCAGGGGAGGTCATCGTGCCTCTTTACTCATCCCTCATCAGGCCCATAATTGAGTACAATGCCCCTTTTGGGATGTACCTTACCAGACACCTGCAGCAACTGGAAAGACCCCAAAAGTACCTCACTAAGAGGATCAAAGGGCTCAAACAGATGCCATATGCTGCCCGGTTAAAAAAACTCCAGCTCTACTCAGTGGCATACCGCCTGCTCAGGGGCGATCTGTGCCTGACGTGTAAAGCCATGTCCAACCCGGAATTAATGGACATGCTGCACCTCAGAAAATCCAAATCCCATCAGGCTACGCGCTTGAGAGACTTGAACCTCAGCACTGAAATAAATAGGACATGCTAGAGGGACAGATTCATAACCCAGAGGCTCCCTTCACTCTGGAATAAAATCCCAGTCCAGGTTAGGCAGGGTCCCTCACTGACTCTCTTCAAGAGGAATCTTGATGAGTGGATGGGAGATCGTAGGTTTACCCCGGGTATCACTTCTGTGTCACTGTTAGACAGAGGCACAGTATACTAACCTCGAAAAAGGGCATAGCAAAATTTATTTAAAATGAGTGGCGAAAGCCAAATGCACTCTGGCTAGGCTTATAAATGCCCTAGGGCAGATAGCCTAGTATGAACCTCTGAACCTATGAACCTATGACATTTTCAATACCAATATAAATAAAATGTGCTCCCCTATGTTCCATCATATGCTAATAGGCGCTTTAGTACACTTACAATTTAAATCACTATTGTGCATTGCTATTCTGTGTTTGAATGGTCGTGCATCTGTCCAACATAAAAAGCACCACACTGACACACCGCCATATAAATCACTCATTCTGTATAACATGTTATTAGAGATCGAATAGCCAATACTTTAGTGGTATTGATAGAAGTGAATGCTTTAGTTTTGAGAGTGTTGACCAGGTACTGTGATTTATTATTTCTGTTTTCCACCTCAGATGAAAAATTAGCCTTGTTGGACACCTGACTATAAACTAGAATTGCACCTGTCTAATTGTTGTATGATACTTGCTATGTCCTATTTATATATCATTCAGCTTTCCATTTTATGAAGAGTACATCAACAACTATTTGTCCTAATTTATTGATTAGTGTTTTGTATATGACATTATCAAATGTTGAAGTTAAGTCTATATAAATTATATCACAGCACAATTTTTCATTTATAGCTGTTATTATATTGTTGTACAACATCATGTCACAGGTGGTTATATATCTATTTTCAACTTATACTTGTAGATAAAAGGTCTAAAGTCCCAACTTTTCCAGTTCTGACATTAATATATCCAAAAATAATCTTGTCCATTTTTTTTTACAACATGAAAGTAAATTTATCAGTTTGTGGGGATTTTGGTTTGCCCTACTCCCCTTTCCTTTAAAGATAAGTTTAACAAGTACATGTCTCCAATCTTGAGGAATCTCCCATATTTAAATGACCCAATCAGTAACACATATAATGCTATTGTAAGATCATACCAATGTCTGACCAGCCAATTATGACTAATTCTTTCTCCTTCCTGTGCTTAGTTTGGGTCCAGTTTGCATCGTTCTTTTTCAATATAATCTAATTTGATTTCCATATCTGGGGTTACCTGGATGTTACTAGACAGTTTATTACCCACTTTGTGGAGCCAAACTACTTTCCATAAGATTTTGTAAATAGGTGTATAATCTGTCATGTCTGAGAATACATTTTGGAATCCACATGCAGTTTATCAGCTTGTATGTCTTTACTCCTACCATATCGTATATATCTATAAAATGGTTTCTATTATGCTTAATATCTTCATAACATTTTTATTCAAAATTTTCATCTTTCTCATACTATCTTTAATTTGTCTCCTTAGCTTATTTCAGTTTTCAAAGTTATAATTCAAACTCTTTTCCATTTCTTATATTTCTGACTTTTATCTTAATCAAGTATCTTGTTCTTATGGAAATATATCCTCCTGAAATTGTATGCCTATATCCTGATGCTAAACACTTTTTTTTTTACATTCAGTTTCTCATTCAAAACTTACCACAATCCTTCTACCATTTTTCCACCGAATACATCACTCCAATTAGGCTTCCATTTAGACTGGTCTGATTCCATATCATCTGTTAATAATATTCTGTGCATTAATTTAGATTTTAGTTTGACATAGTGAACACCCGACTTTTATGAAATTTAATCTGGTATGTGGATAAATAATTTGCCTAAGCAGATTGATTTCATATTCGGATACCTTTATTTCTGAAACAGACAAACTACTTTCTTTCTTTGTTCAGGGAGGTTATCCGTATGAGAGGTTTAGAAGTATTAAGGAAGAGATCATTTTTGCCAGAAGGGACAAATTTCCACCAATCGTAACCAGTGGGTTAATTCCTAAAGTTACTGATATTAATGGTCATAAAATGGACTGTCCCTTTCCTGTTCTTATTTGTATAGATTCTCATGATATTAAATGATTTCAAACACAAAAAAGAACTCCAAACCAGTAAAGATGAATTGGAAGAAGCACACCAGATTCCACTGAAATAAATTTATTTAGCGCTTTCGTTTTTTAGTGAAAAACTTCATCAGAAAAAAATATATCAGCCCACTGACCCAACTTATATTCCTGCAGTTAATTAACATAATTGAATAATTAATTACAACACTAATTAGCTAAAACGTATACACCCCTTAAAAAACATAATTCCATAAAATCATGTCTTTCCCTATATACATATACATATACATTGATGTAAAGATGGACAAATAAATGAATAAATATAATAAAATTAGCTATCTTTAGTTACAACAAGCATTTTATAGGTATTAGTAAAATAATTCAGCACAAATGGAATTTGTTCAGTACTAGTAAAGATTATTTAGATCTAGTAGGGACATTTCCTAAAATTGTTTATAAAGAGGATATTACCGTTAAAAATATGCTGGAGAGGACACATAAAATAAATAGACATGGGTGGTATGTTTAAATGTAGCTTTTGTCTACAATGTAAATATATCATAGAAGGTACTGAGATAGTAATACCCAATTATGGTAAGCATGTCCATAAAATGAAATTTTCTTTCAGTAGCAAGGCAGTAGTCTATCTTGCCCTATGTAATATGTGTCCAAGTTTTTATATAGGGAAGACTATCAATGCCCTCAGAAGTAGGGTTTACCAACATTATTATGACATTAACAAACAAGATATGAAAAATGTTTTGGCAGTACATGTTCTTAAAAATGAGGGGCATAGCTTTAAGTTTATGGTCCTAGAACAAGTAACATTGGGGGACAGAGGTGACCCGCTCAATGATTTTTTTAGAATTAAGGGAACTAAGATGGCAACTGAGACATAATGCCACTGAACAACCAGGTTTGGACAGTAGCATTTCTATAAGCTCCATTCTTAGGCTCAAAGCTGAAGGTTTCATTTAAACAATATTTAATGTATATATATATATATATATATATATATATATATATATATATATATATATATATGTATATGTAGAGAGGTCTCAGTCCATTATATTTTTTCATTTGTTTGTCTATCTTTAGATCAGTGTATATGTATATAGGGAAAGACATGATTTTATGGAATTGTTTTTTAAAGGGTATATACTTTTAGCTAATTAGTGTTGTAATGAATTATTCAATTATGTTAATTAAGTGCAGGAATATAAGTTGGGTCAGTGGGCAGATGTATTTTATTCTGATGAAATTTTTTACTAAAAAATGAAAACGCTAAATAAATTCATTTTATTAAACGAGTTATGTTGGATAATTGGAAAGTGATTTTGGGTAACAGGGATCTGGCCAGGGTATTGGGCGACCATCCCACTTTCATCTATAAGAAAGTAGCGAGTGTAAAATCTATTTTGGAAGTGGGACAATATAAGTCCCCCAATATATATAATGGCCCAGCAGTTACTTACCCATGTTATAACTGTAAACAGTGCAGCTATATAGATTCTTCCAAAAGTATATATTTTGCACATATTCAAAAAACAGTAATTAGCAAGGGTAGATTTAGCTGCAAAAGTAGTGGTATAGTTTATTTAGCATCTTGTACTTCTTGTCATAATTTCTGCATTGGTAAAACCATCAGGACATTACATAGAAGGATAAACAAACACTGTTTAACAATTAAACATAAAAACATCAATAACGCTCTGGCCAAGCACGCCTTGGAATGCACCAATTTTAAGAAATTCACATTTTTTGTTTTAGAGTGCATCAATATGGCACCTTATGTAACAGAGTTTAACGATGCTTTGGAAATCAAAGAGCTAAGACGGCAGTTTTTTAAATGCTGAAAGAGCTCCTGGGTCAAATGGTACCCTGAACATTATTTTTAATAATAGGTACCATTATTAATCTGTATATTATTTGTATAAAGTTGTGTGCATTGTTTTATTTACATATTTCCTTTATTTATACATTTTTGGTATTTTATTTGAACTATAGTTGTTTAAATATGTAATTTTCAGTGATTTGATGACTTAATCCATTTCAGTGGACACTGTTAAATGAAGTCACTGTATTAAGGGTCGTTTTTGGGATTGTCATGTGGTTCTGAAGAAGTTTGTTAGAATAAATCGAATGAAAGCGCTTAACTAAATATTTGGTGTGGCAATCAGTGATTTTTTTCCAGCCTCACACAGGTTTCTTATTTAGTTGTTCATTTGTGTGGATCTTGTGAAATGCTTTTTATCTAGTTGTGTTTTTTCCGCCTTTGGGACGCTCATATAGTTGTTACTACTGCGAACTGTGGACTTAAGACTTTTAATTCAGTGGGTTCACCTAGTCGTGATTCTGACAACATTCTCAATGTTAGTATTTGCAGCATTTCTGAAGATCTTAGCTTTGTTACAAACAATTTGACTGCGGCCATTCAAAAGGCGCAGCAGTTATTAAATGAAATTGCTGCATTTACTAATGCTCCTGCTTCCGCTGTTTTGGACGGTACAGCGGAGTTTGTTTCACATGACAGGAAGTCTTTTATTGGAAGTTCCGGTAGTGATGCTACTATGATAGCAGGAGCTGAAATGAACTGAATCCCTTTGCTTCTTTTGAAAGTACTGTCAACCAGCTATCTTTTTCTAGTATGAACATGGAACATTTGTCTAAGACCTCTAATTGTAAGTCCAACATCTTTTTATTGGAGAAGAAACTGTTCAAACTCTGTTCTTTAGAGTATGACAACTTTTATTTAGAAACTTGTATAGAACAAAAACAGGTACCATTTGGTTTAAGGTGTTACCGATTTCCTAATGGAATCGGACCTTCTGACAGTATTTTCACAGAGCTAACTTATACAATAGCACTGGAGCTGAAGCTTTGAGGATTTTAGTTAAACATAATTCTACTAATATTAATTTGTTAAAGCATGAAATATGTGAACTCAATAATGTTATTTTAAATGATGTTGATGTTGGTGGTTTTAAGGCACTGTATGATGGTACTGACGTAAACTACAAAGACATGTTGCTAGTTTGATTTATAGGAAGCATAACAAACTAGCACGTGATTCTTTGGCTTATGCAAATAATTCAGCATATATATTGAACTCTAAAAGTTTTTAAAAACATTAAGGCAGGAGTTAATAACAACCAGCCAACAGACAAATCTAACGCTGCTACTCATACTAATACAGTAGGACCGGATAATATTCAGGTACCTAACAATGATGGCACTGTTAAAATAGATTTGGGGGAAGGAACTAGTTCTAACAATGTTCAAAATTTTAATAATTCTTTTCATCAAAAGGTACCAGAGGGAGTGAACAATCACTCGACCACCAAGGGGAAAGGCAACGTAGGGAACACATAGAAGGGGAAATACCACAAGAGGTAGTCTCCATTTGTCAAATTTATAATTTAAGCGATTTGAGACTTAGTGACTTATAACAGCAGGCATTAGAAAAACGTTTTTCTTTTGTTCCCCCTATTAAGGCTCCACTTGTAGACATAATTTTGGATTTTAAATTGTACATCAGAAAATTGAATTTACGTTATGCTTTTGATGGGATGGAGCCTAATTCTACGTCTGGCTGTAGAAAACCTAGCAACATAAATCATAAACTGATTCCTACATTAAATGTTTTCAATGAATTATGTGAGGCTGATTTTAGACTTATTTGTAGTAATAGAAAAAATGATAAGTATAGGAAAGTTTATTATGGCAAGAGAGAATTGGAATCTTTGAGAATGCTTAGGGACAAATATAAATATAGATTTATGAAAGCCGATAAAGGGAATGGGTTGGTAATTATGAATATCTTGGTTTACCAAATTTCTATGAAGACGTTATTGGGAGACAAAAACAGCTACCACCTATTTAGTAAAGATATGGTCAGAAAAAGTTTTTCCAACATTGATAATCAATTGATGGACTTAATAGAAATTATGTTAATTTGGCGACTTATGAATTTTTTGTTATGGAAGAACCAAAGTTAGGGATCTTATTTGGGATCCCTAAGATCCATAAAAACGTAACTAACCCACCCTTTAGGCTTATAGTTTTGGCTAAACAAGGAAAAACTGTTACCATATCTTTTGGACTATTTGTTAAATCCATTAGTGTCCAAAACATTATATTTTTTGAAAGATCCATGGCAATTTTTGGACCTATTAAGAAACTATGTATTTAAAGGAAAAGAGACATTTGTAGTTACTGTTGATATTGTTTCTTTATGCACCTCTACTGAACAGACTACAGGTATAGAATTTGTTAGGAATTTTCTTAGTAAACATACCACTTTTGGAGATATTATGGTTCAGTCCATTTGTGTTTTGTTAGAACTGGTATTAAAAAACAATTGTTTTATGTTTGACCGTAAAGTATATTGTCAAACTTGTGGGATTGCCATGGGTGCAAAAGTAGCACCAGCCTTTGCTAATCTGGTTTTAAGTTGGTGGGAATTGCCCTCTTTGACCAAATTGAATGGATTTAAATATGTCTCCTTATATAGAAGATACATAGACAATCTGTTTTTTATTAGGAATGGGTTTGCTGAGGACTTATACATCTTCCTGGAGGATATCAACAGTCATGCATACGGGTTGAAGTTCACACTCAGTGGTTTTGGCACTGCTGTTCATTTTCTGGATTTGCATATTACTATGAAGACAGATGAGATGAGATTCATCAGTTCGGTATATAGGAAGAACACCTATAATTTTCTTCACTTTTAGAGTGAACAGCCGACTTTTATGAAATTTAATCTAGTATGTGGACAAATAATTTGCTTAACCAGATTGATTTCAGATTCAGGTACCTTTATTTCTGAAACAGACAAATTGTTTTCCATGTTTGTTCAGATAGGTTATCCGTATGAAAGGTTGAGAAGTATTAGGGAAGAGATAATTTTGGCCATAATGGAAACATTTCCATCAATCTTAACCAGTAGGTTCAATCCTAAAGTTACTGATATAAATGATCATAAAATGGACTGTGCCTTTCCTGTTCCTATTTGTATAGATTCTCATGATACTAAACAAGTTATGTTGGATAACTAGAAAGTGATTTTGAGTAACAGGGATCTGGCCAGGGTATTGGGCGACCATCCCACTTTCATCTATAAGAAAGTAGCTAGTGTAAAATCTATTTTGGAAGTGGTATAATATAAGTCCCCCAATATATATAATGGCCCAGCAGGTACTTACCCATGTTATAACTGTAAACAGTGCAGCTATATAGATTCTTCCAAAAGTATATATTTTGCACATATTCAAAAAACAGTAGTTAGCAAGGGTAGATTTAGCTGCAAAAGTAGTGGTATAATTTATTTATCTTCTTGTACTTGTCATAATTTCTACGTTGGTAAAACCATCAGGACATTACATAGAAGGATATACGAACACTGTTTAACAATTAAACATAAAGACATCAATAATGCTCTGGCCAAGCACGTCTTGGAATGCACCAATTTTAAGAAATTCACATTTTTTGTTTTAGATTGCATCAATATGGCACCTTATGTAACAGAGTTTAACAATGCTTTGGAAATCAAAGAGCTAAGATGGCAGTTTTTTTAAATACTGAAAGAGCTCCTGAGTCAAATGGTACCCTGAACATTAAATGTCTTTTGAATAATAGGTACCATTATTAATCTGTATATTATTTGTATAAAGTTGTGTGTATTGTTTTATTTACATATTTCCTTTATTTATACCTTTTTTAGTATTTTATTTGAACACTAGTTGTCCAGCCGCGGTGGTACAGCGGTAGCATTGTTGCCTCACAGCAAGAGGTTCTCCTGTTCGATTCACAGCTGGAGTGCCTTCTGTGTGGACTCTGCATGTCCTCCCTGCAGTCAAGTGGTCTCCAAAAGACATGCGTGAATGTGCGTGCCTTCGCTGAAGGTTGGGCGTCGGGCTGGCAACTTGGCACCATAAAACAATCTACTGCCAATCATTAGTGGACCGGAGTTCCGCTGTGGCGACCCCTAACCGGGAAAAGCCAAAAAGACAAAAAAACATTTGAACACTAGTTGTTTAAATATGTAACTTTCAGTGATTTGATGACTTAATCCATTTCATTGGAGACTGTTAAATGAAGTCACTGTATTAAGGGTTGTTTTTGGGATTGTCATGTGGTTCTGAAGAAGTTCGATAGAATAAATCGAATGAAAGCGCTTAACTAAACATTTGATGTGGCAGTCAGTGATTTATTTCCAGCCTCACATTGGTTTCTTATTTACTTGTTTGTTTGCGTGGATATGGTGGAGTGCTTTTTATTAAGATGAGCATTAATCCATCATTAATTTTTTTTTATCACAACATATAATACACCACGCCTTAATATATTACAAATTTGTCTGTTATGTAAGACAGAGAGACTCAGTCTACAATCATTAAAACATGTATGTTAATGTGTCACTATGACGATAACATGAAATGATAGAGTAATAAGTGCAGGTTCTAATACATGTGCAGATAACTCACATCAGATATGTGAGTTTATGAAAATCACCATATATAAAAATGCAAGTATATTGTTGGGATGTCTATGCAAATAAGTTTAACATTGTAGTATGGGTAGCAAATAACATCACAGAATACTTACAATTGAATGTGAAGGAAAGTATGGGTCATATCTTCACACATTGCCCTTTCAAAATTCAGTATGGCCATGCTATGTTGTGCTAAATGTACATTTATTTATTTATGCATTTTATTTTACATTTGTTGGCCTGGATAGTCCGACTGGATATATGTCCATTTTCAGTGGAGGCCCAGGGAGAAAAGCTCCAAATGACACAAATAGAGCCTAACAGATATGAGTCAAACATATTTACAAACCCCTCTTGTAGGTACTCATAATATAGACAGTGTGTTACATCAATCCATCCATCCACTCACAAGCCATTTTTCCCATTTTGTAGATGGGGTTGTGGTGTCACTTCAACAATGGCAGTCATCTAGAGCCATGGTTTTTACTGCTGGATAGCTAGCCCTAACTGACATAAATAAAATTTGTTATCACTGAACCCAAGAAGAGTACATTGACAGATGTAGCTGAAGCAGAATATACTCATAGTGAACATCAGTGGTAAATCCCTGCTAACATAACATACAAAGAGTGGTATGTGAGAGAGTAATGTGCAAAAAGGTATGTAATATAGTGATTCAACAACCATACATACACACCTAAACATCAATGCAAGAAGAGCAGAATTCAAGCAATCCACAACACTACCACTCAACTAACATCACTGACACTGTGTGACAGCAGACACCCTTCCAATACACAAACAGGCAAATTATGCTCACAATTAATTGACATGAGAACCATTACTATATATACAAGTTGCTCAATGCATGCTGATAAGAAACAGTAAAAGTTGTGCTTTGTTCATAGCAGCAGGTACCAATACAACAACTACATATAACTTACATGTGAGACATTCATACCTACAACACTGTACAAGGAGAACACAGATGACTGTGATTTAAGCTGTGTCTGCAAACATCATCTAACCTCAGTATAGTGACTAACAAAGTTTTAGGGACAAGTACAAATGCAGGGTGCACAAAATCATGTGCATAGCAGAAGTGATACACACTACATTAACTTGTAACAGACATAGCCTGTTTATGCATTATAGGAAAGCTGTCATCAAATTTGCATGCATGATGCCATCTGCACACAAATATCAATCTGGAGATGGAGATGTGATATAACAGGGTAAAAATAAGGCTGAGAGTAACACACCACCCTCCCAAACACAGGAACCCCACTCGGCTTTCCTGAGAACACTGGAGAATATGAAGGTCTCTCCAAACACCATTATATTGGGTGACTTCAACTACCCAAACATTGATTGGGAAAACTACTCAAGCCCAAATACCCTCACCCAACGGTTACTAGAATTTATAAACTCAAATGCTATGGAAAAACTGGTCATCACTCCCACAAGAGGGTAAAACATATTGGATCTGGTTATCACCAACATGGGGTCTCTATGTTCCACACCAGAGGTATACCCCTCATTGGTAAGATCAGACCATAAACTAATCTCACTGGACATCCATATTTCGTCCCCACCCCCAGCCAAGGAAACCACGGTGAAGAACTTCTCAAAAGAAAACTTCACACTTCTCAAAACCAAGGTGGAATCCTTCAAAGCCCCCGGGCCAGTGGAAAATACGGCCCAAAATGCAGAATCCTTTACAAAAGCATTCTATGGACACCTACAGGAATGCATGGAGCATGCTATCCCAAATAAAACCAAGACTCACTCCTCCAAAGGCAGGAGACCTGTCTGGTGGACCCCGGCCATAAATAAGCTATACAACAGAAGGAGAAAGTTACTAAATGATAGAGCAAAATCCCAAAAAGGGAAGGCATCTCTGATCAGTACTAGCATGAAACTACGATCCCTCATAAAATCATCTAAGGCCAGCTTCGAAAGAAAAATTGCACAAGACACTAAAGATAATCACAAGGCCTTCTTTAGTTATGTCAGGAACCTGGGAGGCAACTCCCAGATATTCTCTGAGTTAGTGCAAAATGACAAAAAATATACTGAACCCACAGACATTGCCAACATCCTGGCAGAAAGGTTCAGTGCAAACTTCTCCCCCCCTCCCTCCCCAAAAGAGCAGATGTCTATCCCAACAGAGTGTAGCCTTCCTGAGATCACAGATGCACAGGTGAGAGCTGCCCTCTCCAAAGCAAAAAAATTAATGGGACCAGGCGGTGTCCCGGGCTGCGTCTTACACGAGCTCCAAGAAGAACTAAACACTCATATAAAGTCACTGTTCAATCTCAGCCTTACTACAGTATATGTACCCAAGGAATGGCATACAGCAACATTGGTCCCATTCCACAAAGGTGGTGCCGCAACAGACCCCAGAAACTATCACCCTATAAGCCTGACTAGCCTGGTCTGCAAAGCTATGGAGTGTATCATCATGAAAATCATAAACAAAGACATTGGGAACCTCCAGACACTGGACCCTACACAATTCAGCTTTGTTAAGGGCAGATCTTGCCTCTTGAACCTGGTCGACTTCTTTGAAACAGTTACCAAAGCCATAGATGAAGGGAAGGTAGTCCACACAGCCTACCTGGACCTCGCAAAAGCCTTTGACACAATACCCCACTCGGGCATCATAAATAAGCTCACCAGCTTAAATACCATCCTCTATGTCACAAGATGGGTTGCAAACTGGCTCAGAGATAGAACCCATATGGTCAGAATAGCAGGTGCCATGTCAGACTCTAAACCAGTTACAAATGGCATCCCACAAGGCTCAGTCCTGGGACCTCTCTTGTTTGGTATATATTTTTCCAAGGTACAGGCTAACATGGGTGGACTATGGCTGACCATGTTCGCAGATGATTGCAAACTGGGTGCCATAATTGACTCTCTGGCTGACACAAGCATCCTCCAAAAGGGTCTCACAGAGACAGATAACTGGTGACAGAGCCATGGCCTAAAGCTAAATGCCAAAAAGTGCATAGTCATCCCCTCTGGGAAAAACAAAGTGAACACAAATTACCATATAGGTGGTAATCCATTAAGTACGGAAGAAGTAATTAGGGACTTGGGGATCCAAGTAGATAGCAATCTCTCCTTTGACAATCACGTTGCCAAAGTGGTTAGAAAGACCTTCTATATAGCCCACCTTATCATGAAAGGGTTCACATCTAGATCAAGAGAGGTCATTGTGCCCCTCTACTCATCACTTATCAGGCCTATAATTGAATACAATGCCCCATTTGGGATGTACCTTACCCGACACCTGCAGCAACTGGAAAGACCCCAAAAGTACCTCACCAAGAGGATCAAGGGACTCAAACAGATGCTATGCAGTTCAACTAAAGAAACTCCAACTCTACTCAGTTGTGTACCGCCTACTCAGAGGCGATCTGTGTCTGACGTATAAAGCCATGTCCAACCCAGAATTAATGGACATGCTTCACCTCAGGAAATCCAAATCCCTTAGAGCTACATGCTCCAGGGACTTGAACCTCAGCACAGAAATAAATAGGACATGCTGGAGGGACAGATTCATATCCCAGAGGCTCCCCTCACTCTGGAACAAAATCCCAATCCATGTTAGGCAGAGCCCCTCACTGACCCTCTTCAAGAGAAATCTTGACGAGTGGATGGGAGATCGTAAGTTTACCCCTGGGATCTCTTCTGTGTCGCTGCGTGACAGAGGTACAGTAAACTAACCTTAAAAGGGCTACCTTTTGTGACCTACTATACAGAGGCACAGTCAACTAATCTAAAAGGGTGGCGAAAGCCAAACGTACTCTGGCTAGGCTTATAAATGCCCTAGGGCAGATAGCCTAGTATCAACCTATAAACCTATGAACATACCTACATCTCATTACTGTGTGTCAAGTCTGTGCATCCTGTTTATACAGAGGGTTTGATTCCTGGCTCTCCACTCAGCATCTGCGTGATAAGAAATATTAACAGAAAGCAGTGATTTTGTGTTATGAGGTTAGATGGCAGTTAATGTTACAGTCACTCTGTGCAGAACACAGAATAAACAGTTTACATGGTCAAACTGTATCCAACACACCTAGGTAACAGTTTTATTTAAGAGTGCAAATGTAACTCATATTTACTCATGGTTGATACTGCTTAATCACAAGGGCAAAATCTTGTGTTACCCACCCTCAGGAGTGGATTATTGCTATTATACAATGACATTATTTAAGAAAAAAGTCATTTTTCTAATAATATTGTATAAAATAACTTTAATCCTCTTCTAATGACTTTTAGTAGTCTGAGCATGCAGTATATGTACTGGCCATGTTCTGTCTGCACTTGCCATTGGTTGATCAATATATTGCTGAGTATACATTTTTTTCCTGTCCTAGAGAAGACTTTCCCTTGCATGATATATTTTATTGTGCTGCATACAACATGTGTTGTTTTTCCCTTGCCCATCATTGCTGGAAGTCGCAAAGTAATGACTGAGATTTGCATTTTTTTGAATGAAAAAGCTGAGAGCTACAACAAGCATGGGTATAGGAGAGTTTATTTTTTTGTAATACGAAATATGACTGCATTTATTTAAAAAATAATGGGCTGGATTCACGAAACCTCCATGTAAGACTTAATATGTCTTAGTCGGAGGCTGCAGTTGAACGGTATGATGTGAGCATGCCATGCATATTCATGAGGGCATTCTGAATCATACCCTAGGCTAACACGGTCCATGTAGGAAAGTAGGGGGCATGTCCGAATGCCGAGTACTGCAAAGGGACACGCCCCCAGAAGAGTCAGAGGCCTGAAAGTAAACACCCATGAGCGAGTCCTTAGAAATGTCAAGGAACACAACACCACACATCCCCACAGACTAAATCCTACTAAAAATGTGTAAAACGTAAAAATAGCAGTTTCATTTTTTTTTTATAATTTCAAAAATGTTTGCCCGCATTTGTGCTCATTTGCGCGGGTATGCCCTGCGCTCAGCCACAGTTAGCAGACATTGAAAAGCATATAAGATCTACATATACAAATTAAGCCAAGTAGCAATAGCGTAGTGGTAAAGACATTGGCCAAAGAGGAGGTAGTCATGGTTCGAGCCCCCACAACATCATTCACCATTTTTATTTAAATAAGTATGAAACAATCCCCTGACATATATATATATATATATATATATATATATATATATATATATATATATATATATATATATAAAACTATAATTTAAGTAAAATGTAATGAAATGGGAAATGTATTTGTGAAGAAATCTGACAGAATTATTTATAAAAAAAGGATTATAATTGCCCATAGCTGAGCAACGCTTTAGCAAGCTGAATATGAGTGCCCGTAGGTGAGCAGCACTTTAACAAGCTTAATATGAGTGTCCAGAGGTGAGCAGCACTTTAACAAGCTTAATATGAGTGCCCGGAGGTGAGCAGTGCTTTAACAAGCTTAATATGAGTGCCCGTAGCTCAGCAGTGCTTCACCCAGTGTAATATGAGTGCTCATAGCTAAATAACGCGTTACCCAGCGTAAGCCGTTTGCGTGGAGCCCAACATCCAGTATTAGCATATATATTGGAATGAATGAAAATAGAACCATGACAAAGCAGATTTGCTTTAAGCTGATAAATATCCAAAATGGCCAATCACAGATAAGTGCAGGAAAACTGGCATATATAAGCCCCATAGGCAGGAATACACACCATAACTGATTGTGGTACCCATTTGCAGTCAGGATGGCAGGTGCAGGAGAGGGAAATCACTTTAGAGCACAAAGGTGGGGTGTTGAGGAGTCAAAATATATGGTTTGGCTCCTAGTCCATGATCATGAAGCACAACTCATGCAGGGCCAGGTTCAATGGGGAGCGTACAAGGTAGAGGTGTGGAACTGGTTGGCACATGATCTCACCAGTGCCACAGGCATTCCAAGGACTGGTGAACAGGTCCGTCACCACCATGCAGACCTGAAGCGACGTAAGGAGGACCAACTGAACCATTGGATCCAGGAGGCCCGCCAAATGCCCAATTCCCCACTACTGAGTAAGTATCCATGTAATTACGTATGCAAGAAATGCTATCCTAGCCTATAGTATGGAGAGGTATGTTCCAATATTCCATCATTTATATTACAGCTGCAGATGTTCGTTCCGCGAATCGGCAAGCCTATGCTGATAGGCTGCTGAGGTTGCGCCACCAGGCAGGTTAGTAATTATTTAGCTGGTATTGTTATAGAATATAAGTGAGACAGATTGTAAAAGAGTTCAGTGTTGTAACCCAGTAATAAAGGTGAAATAAGCCTAGAATAAAGATTCTGCTAGTATTGTAAGATTAGATAAGTGAAGCAGCCTGGAAAAGAGTGTATTGCAATCCAGTAATAAAGATTAAACAAGTCTCAAATAGAGTTTCCACCTGTAGTGTAATATCAGATAACTGCTTCAGCCTGAAAATGAGTGGTAATCAATCAACAAAGGATGGACAATTGTCGAATACATCCTTATAAATTCTGCCATATGAAATAAGTGAGTCAGCTGGAAAGGATTGTTGTAACCCAGTAATAAATGTTAATAAAACCTAGAATTAAGTACCATTCTGAAATGTAAATATAAAATAAGTGAGAGAGTGTGAGAAAGACAGTTTGAAGCTACCAAGAAAGCTGTAATGAGTCTGGAATAAAGGTATACTGCAGTCACTACATAATGAAATGAATGAGACAGCCACAACCAAAGAGTGTAATGTCTTAAATAAAGTACAGAACCTGGACTGCGTCAGTCACACAATTTGGATATGTTGCTGTACCCTTGCATTATGGAGATAGTATGGTTGTATGAAATGCTGAACATCCACAGTTGTCTAGACCCATATAAATCAAATGTAGCAGGATGCTGTACCTGAACACAGCCAGATATGAACATATATGAATAAAAATTGAATGTATATTAATGTAGCAGTAACATCCCCATCACCAACATTCCTAAGGTTACACACAGGAAACTGTACTAATACATGTAGGGGATATATATCTGCATCTACTAGGAATGTACAGTATATGTATAGGTAGTGTAAATTGTTAATGTAATATTTCTCCACCCTACCCTATTTTCACAAATTATGCCATTCCACACCAAACTGGGTATGTGTATTCACAATTAATTCCCATGGACATTTGTCCTGTTGGTTCATACATATCTGCATGTACATTGATGCATGTGCCCTGTTCACATATCCAAACCTGATGGCCTGTTGCCACCAATCAACCCTGCATGCTGTTGGAATGTGCACTGTTGTTCTAAATATGCATGTGTTATGCTTGCTGCTCAATGTTCGGAATTCATGGGTGTTTAGTTAATGGGAATACTGATGCATGCTGTTACAACTAATTTTGAATGGTGTTGTTTGTTACTAACCCAAAATGCCATAAAATACTGATAAACATAGGACAACAGGGAAGGCTGGTTCCAGCGGACCCACCTCTCCCACCTCAGCTGGCGAGTGCACCTGACACCAGTGCCCAGGCTGGGACCTCCTCCTCCAGTGGCCCTGTGCCACCTTCGGGTGGAAGTGCTGCAGGGGATGGGGCTCGTCCCCTCTCTGCAAGCGTGGCCGGAGGAGAGTCTCCACTCACCCTCCATAGGGTCCAGTCTGTGGTGCGTAGTGAGATCAGGCGTTCTGTGACTGATCCCCTACGCCAGCTCGAGGCGAGATTGGCGCAACTCACGGGAGTGCCTGCCCATCCTATCCAGCCTCCAGCACATCCCCGGCCTGGGCTGTGAAGGTGCAGTGGTAACTGCCCATGGGTGGGGATCTCAGTTCCACTGTTGCCATCTGTGGGCTCATGGGCTCGCGATATCCAAACATCCATCCCCGTCAATTGTGTTTCCCCCCCACATGTGTCATACTCCACCCCAGTATGTGTCTTGTTTGTCTTGTCTGTTAACCTCCCCAACCTACTTCCCCAAATATACCTACTTCCTGTACCTCACATTCCACTCTCACCTGAAAAAAAAATAAAAAAAGAGCACTCTGTTCCCACAAAAAAATTACGCCCCATACATAGCTGCCCAATTCGCACACATGTCCGCTGGACATGTAAATTGATAATTCTAATTGGCAGTACAACATATTTTGTTGTCCTCACCCCTCTCTCAGGGGTGGAAGGTTTCAAATTTCACACCAAATTTCAAACATATGCACAGCTGTTGCTGATAAAGAAATGGGCAGCTATGAACCTTCCCTACATCCTTCCTGCACATCCCGAGCTTGTTTTCCTACTGTCCTACCCTTTTTGTGTCCCCTTTTTCACCATTTTCCTATTTCCCCATTTTCTTTTCTTTAAAAGAAAATAGCGCGGGTGTTAGTGGGAGTAAGCACTTTTAAGCAGTAGTCAACGGGTGTGCACTTGTGTGTGCTTAGCTAAGCGTAGATAAACATAGCTAAGCATCACGCAAACCTGCTTACAACTGCTTAAAAGTGCCTTAGTCACTCTGTATGACAAGGCCTGTAGTCTGCTCATCAGCAAAATAAAATACCCCTGTCAGTCTCGAACCCTGGACACATTAATCTGCATGAATTACCACTGAGCCACAGCAGATATGCAAGAACTTGGTGCTGAAAGAAACATATCATGAAATACAAGGAGTGAATGTAAAGGGAAAATAGGAAGGCCATTACACAAAGCTTGTTCTGTGTATCTTTACTGGCAATTATTGTGGAATTGCATTACATTAGTGTGAGAAGAGAAACAGCCATGCTAGTAGGTAATAATGTTACAGTAGCACCTTACAAACCCCACACAGTATCAGAGCAGGATAAACACTGCCATATTTGAATAGGTAAGAGGCCAGACCTCCCAGCTGTGACTGATTTACAGGGATGTCCCTGATTTGCAAACAACTGTTACCTGTGCCCCACTGACTCCCTGTGAAATGTACTAACAGTAGGCAGAAAGGTGAGGAATCCCATGCAATGGTACCTATCAATAAGTTAAAGTAGACACTACTTGCATGTCAGAAATGGTGTAGTAATACATATGCTCAAAATACCCCACAGTCACAACTGCAGAATATCTGAAATATATCACGGGTGTATCCCACTGATATGTACCTTTCCCTGAGGCTGGTCAAATATATACCTGAGAGTATCTGAGGCCTGCAAGTGTCAGAAACACACAGGCATATCAGCCTGTCTGCTGTTACATACTCTGCGAATAGCTGTAGAATTACTTCCACACAGAAATATCAAAGGATGTAGCCATCTAACATACTAATGACAGTATAGCAGTTCACAAGCACTGCATGTGCCTGATATTCATAATTGTTAGTACAATATACTTAGTTGTCCTCACCCCTCTCTCAGGGGTGGAAGGTTTCAAATGTCACAGCAAATGTCAAACATATGTACAGCTATTGCAGTTAAAGAAATGTGCAGCTATGGACCTTCTCTACACCCAGCCTGCACATCCCAAGCTGGTGTCCCCACTGACTTCCTGCTTCCTGCTTACAACTGTTTAAAAGTGCCTTATTCACTCTGTATGACAAGGCCCTAATACTGCCCAGCAGCAAAATAAAATACCCTGTAAGTGTCAAACCCCAGACCTTGGGCTCACCAGACTGCATGAAGTGCCACCAAGCCACAGCAAACATATAAGAACTTAGTGCTGAAAGAAATATATCATGCATTACAAGGAGTGAATGTAAATGGAAAATAGGAAAGCCATAGCAACACATTCCAGTAAAGACAAATATCAGGCATTCAAGGAGTGAATGTAAAGGGAAAATACAAAAGCCATAGCAACACATTGCAAGAACTACTGTTGTATGCCAGTTAATCCTCAAATCCCACAGGTAAGTACATACTCCCATGTGAACAGTGTTAGCATTAGCAGGTGTGAGTTAACATACACACTGAGAAGAGTGAACTGGAAGAAGCAACAGTCAGGTTTCAGTACAACATGCATTTCAGTGGCTACAACACAGCGTTAGATATGAGAGATATACTAACCTTCTGACTCACACAACAGTGTCCACAGCAAACCAGCATGGTCCCCACCTTGCAAAACTGAAAGGCCTACGCCTACCTAACCTATCATTTTATAGCAGTGTCCTGAAATCACAGTGAGAACTGCAATTAACACACAGCAGGCTGCATGCAATTACTAAATGCTGGCCACCAATTGGTGCAGAGGCCATCACATGCACATGTGCAGATACCTACAAAAGCTGCCTGTACTGCCAGTCCACACATGCAATAATATCATTGCAGCAACTGGAGGGAGAGAGAGAGAGAGAGAGAGAGAGACAGAGACAGAGACAGAGACCAAAAAAAAAATAAAAAGCAAGCCAGCCAGCAAGTCAGCAAGCCAGCCAGCAAGCCAGCAGAAAAAAGCTGTCAGAGACAAAGGTAATGTAAACTACATAATCTAATAATCTACACACTGTGAACCCTCCATATGTGTTAGCAGTCTGTATCTATATGTATATGCACATGTGCATAGGGCAAGTGACATACTGCAACTGTTAGTGAAGGCTGGACATACGTATGTAGTTGAAGGTTGCTATGTGCACATATCAATGTAGGTTGTAGTGTGTGGCATTGAAAACAGCATGCAGTACAGGTATATGTCATGTGGTGGTGAACTTCTGTGGGACTGAGCCAGTGAGACCTGCTACAGCTATACGGCCTGAGGACAGCATAATGCATTATGGACAACACTGTGCAATATCATTACAGAATGGTATGTCTCACAACTGTTTCAGAAGTGATATTCCCACCATGAAAGATGGGCAGTCTATGTGCCTACATGTGCATGTATATGTACAGCAATGGATGTTTAGAAGTGTGTATATATATATATATATATATATATATATATATATATATATATAAAGAGAGAGTGAGAGAGGGGGACAAGGGGGCAGATGTACTGCAACAGGTGCCTGGTGACCAAGGCATGGACAGAACACTATTGTTGATACTGCAGTACCATACCCCATTCCAAAACATGTTACCCACTAACTACCACATAGGTGGTTGCCCGCCTACCACTGGAGGTGTCAGAAGGGAACATGGGACACAGGTGTACAATAACCTCCCCTTTGATATCTACAGTGGCACAGTAGTCTTGTAATCCCTGTACATGGTACGTGTCATCACAAAAGGTGTGTCAGCTAGGGAAATGTAAGTCAGTGTACCACTCTACACCTCACAATGTCCTATGCAGTATGTACCTCCCATGAGAACTACAGCAAGTGGAAAGGCCACAGACATACCTAACAAAGACTGATAATGCCCTCAAACACATTCCCTATGCAGACTAACTCTGAAAACCACAGCTAGAGTGCCTTGCATACTTCCTACACAGAGGTTACCACTGCTGGACATACACAGTTATGTCACACCCATACCAGTTGGCCAACCACCATGGCAACACCTCACAATCCGTCCAACCCACATGACCTAGGGCCATAATCCTTGTCACCGCACTAAACAGCACATGCTGGAGGTACAGGTTTCTATACACAAATATGCCATACCCTGGAGTAAACCACCCAGCATTAACAAACAAGGCTCTTTATTAGTAGATGTCATACATACCCCTGATGAATGTTATGGAGATAGGAACTATGCCCTGTGAGTCACCTCTGTGTAACCATTTCACAGGAGCAAGTAAAATCACATTACATGTGTCCCAAAGGGCAGAGTAGCATATGGCTAGGCTGCCCTAGGCCCAGGGCCAATAGCATAGTACCTACCTATGACACAATGCACACACACATGTACTCAGTGCAATACCAGCTATGTGACATTGAATGAGTGTGACACTGATTGTGTGCAAGGTCTGTAAAGGTGTGATAGCTTAATGTGAGTTTGTGTCTGTCATGGTAGTTGGTGTCCTTGGTGTGAGGCCAGAGAAAGATATGTCAGTTATCGGGATGCAAACATAGTAGATTGGCATATGTTGTGCCGTACTTCCCTGTGTATGACTGCAGTGTCCCATCACAGGCAGAAGCAATACATGTATGCTCAGTAAGTGGTACTGCTGTTGAATCCAGCTCACATATGAACTGTTGTACTACCTGATGTTATAGGCCTAAACACTACAGTATGGTGTATGTTCACATTCCCTGGTAACACTGTCTGGTGTGTTTCCTGTAGTCTGCACAGATTACATACCTCATGCATAGGTATCTGTAAGTAGAGGCACACAGTACTATAAGGTACACAGTTAATGCTCATCTGTGTTGTCATACATTTCTGTGTTGTATGTATGTGTAATGTGTGTGTAATGATGCTTGTACCATGGCTGCAATCACATGTGTGTTACAGGGTATGTGTGTGTGTACCTGGCAGCATGTATACTCTGTGACAGCAGTATGCTGGCTATAGTAACAACTGTGGACATATGTCAGGTAGGGGTATGGCATCAAAGACTAGGGTGGATTACCATTGAAACTGTAAATGTGCATTGCATTCATTGCACGGGATGACAATATTCTTCATCCATTAGCTTGATACATACCCCCAGTGTGAGGTTGTGCATTGCATCCCACACAGTGTGCCGAGTGCTTGTGTATACTAGTTTGTTATATGGAGTGTGGCAGGCACTGTCAGACAGTTGTGGGCTGAGCACTGATATGTGTTATCGAACATGTGTATCCCCTGATAGACAGACAGATGCTATATATGGCAGTTAAGTAATATCAGTACATTGGAATATTAAGTGTGCCACATGACTTGCTCACATATTTTTCTTTTCCTTCCAGGGTGATGGTGCATCAGCGAAACCCACCTTATACAGAAGCAGAGGATCAGGAGATCCACCAGAGCCTGGTGCAGAATTACTGTGTGCTGTTTTCCAGGACCAGCCAGAACCAGCATGAGAGGGCTGCACTGTGGCAAG
Source organism: Protopterus annectens (assembly GCF_019279795.1). NCBI lineage: Eukaryota > Metazoa > Chordata > Ceratodontiformes > Protopteridae > Protopterus > Protopterus annectens. Next base: position 225,459,215 of record NC_056730.1, on the reverse strand, counting down.
ATCTTGTCCGTCGGGTAAATGACATAGGCATGCATAACCGGACATATGAGCAGGTCCACCATCACTGCACTGATTTAACTAGACATGTCCTGCAGCATGCATCTGATATCCACAGACAACAGCTTGCCACAGGCGGTGGGGTACCTATCCACCCCCCCTCACCAGTGTGGAGGAGCACCTCCTAAGTGTTGTGGCTCCAGGCCAACAACAGCAACATCCACAAACATGTGTCATCATGGAGGCCGGAGCCACCCAGCATGTTGAAATGGAGCATGCAGGTAACATGCCATATCTGTAGTTGACTGTTCTCTGTACTGGCAGTTTATGCGTGTGTGAGATGTGTACTGTTTGTGTAGCTGTTAACCTGCCTATTCTTCTGCAAGATTGATATTCTGAGCATAATCTGTACACCTGTGAAAGCCACCTGTTGTACTACTGTACTTTATCATACTCACAGTATCAATGGTACAGTTGTGGCCACTGGCAATCACTCTCATATTTTTGCAGGTCCCTCTGGAGTGACAGCAAGGCAGCCAATCCATGCTGGTGAGTGTGTAATAACAATACTATTGCTAATGACATGTGCATGTCATATGGAGGTGTAGTCTGTGCACATGTAACACACCTATGCATAATGCATGCTGTGCATGTTTGCTGTGAGACTATGCATATCCCATTATTCTCAATAGCTGCCGCACTCACATGCAATACACAGAGCATGACACACATGTGTGGCAACATAGTACTGGACATTGTATAGGCATACCTGATACACATGTACACAACACACACATGTTTGTCCTACACACTACACCTTAGCCTGCTACACATGTCCAATTATGACACCTGCTGTATGGCCACCCTTCAGTATCCCACTTATCATCTACGCAGCACACATAATATACCTGAGGGGTAGAGGCCTATCATGTCTTTGTGCAACAGTCTTGAACAAATAATGCATTCATGTTAGGCAATGCTCACTATTGGCCACCTTACAAACCCATGTAACAAGTGGCTGTGTAATTGTGGATGTAGTCATGTTACTGCACGTCAGGTACAGCATGTTAGCTACCTGTCTGGCACACATTATTATTGTTGACTGACCACAAGAAGCATGTTGATCATGGCTCACGTTACTACACCACATCCAGTTCCACCGACCACAAAAGTACATATAGCAGTCATTGCTTAGCACTATCATGTGTTGTGTGTGTGTGTGTGTGTGTGTGTGTGTGTGTGTGTGTGTGTGTGTGTGTGTGTGTGGAAATATATGCACCCACAGCTTGTAACACTTGCACAACATTGTTATGTCCTTGTACACATTGTCCCAGTGTGGATACAATCACTGAACAACTACACACAAGCATCAAGTACACGTATACTGTTATTAACAAGGGCTGTCTACACTTGCACTGCATATTCCTGTGCAACACATAATCTGCATGCTGACATGTGTGCAGTGATGTTTTTCCTTGTGATACTGTCACCCACCCTAAAACAGTATTGTGTATGTGTTGGATTGCAGGTGTCTGTGTTTGTATCTGCTGTACTGAGGTGTGTGCCTGTGTGCTTGTGTGCCTGTGTGCCTGTGTGCATGTGTGCCTGTGTGCCTGTGTGCCTGTGTGCATGTGCACCTGTGTGCATGTGTGCATGTGTGCATGTGTGCATGTGTGCATGTGTGCATGTGTGCATGTGCGCCTGTGTGAATTTGCGCCTGTGTGCATGTGTGCCTGTGTGCTAATATCGTGTACACATTTGTAAACTGTGTTTCCTATCTTCCTCTCACAGGTTCTGATGTTGCTCTGGTTGAGTGTAGCAGGGAACCTGAAGCCACTGCTGGGGATAGTGATTATGATGATACATGTATAATGGCACAGGGAGGTATGACAGGGTCTGTTGTTGGTCAGCCAATTGCCACTACACAGCAGTCAACCCCATCAATGTGCACAGTCATCCTGCCGATACATCCATTGTCACCAATGTCATTAGCTGAGGGACAGTATACAGTGGGCAATGACCAGGGTAGTGTGGTATCATTGGCACATGCATCCCCTCACAGCAGCCATGGCCAGATTCCTGACATGGTACCACACAGGCAGATGTCCAGGGGTTCTCGTGGGAGCATCTGTGGTCGTACTGCCCCTGTCAGACATGCCCACAGAGGTCTTTCAACCTCAGCTATGTTCCGGGCTGTAATGCAGGCACAGGCACGTATGGAACGGTACACCAGACAGGGTCTGAGGGAGCTTAGAGCACATCGCACCGCTATGAATGACACTATGCGTGACATTGCGTCTGTCATCCGTAACATCAGCGAGGTCATTGATAGACGTTGGGGGGACACATTAGATCTCTTCCACAACTACATGTCCAGGAGCCAGGACAGTGCAGGATGGTTGAGGTGTCGACGTGGATGTATGCCAGCAACATTATCAGCTGGCAGTCATCGAGGACGACAACAAACCAGCAGCTGCTCCCATAGTGCCAGTACCAGCCCCAGCCCCAGCAATGCTGGGTCTGTGCTGTCATTAGACCATTCGAGAAGACCACATGCACGTGGCTCTGGACAGTCCCAGCAGGGACATGTGTCCAGTTGACAACCCACTGCTTCTGATGACAGTACCCAGTCTGGCTTAGTACCTCATACTGTCCGTAGCACCCCTGCCAGGCACAGGTACCGTGTCCGTGGCCAGAGACAGTGATCTGTATGACCTGGCAGGTACAGTCTGTGGCTGTCCACAAACACCCGTATATGGCAGCCACGTGGTAGAACTGTGTGCATGCATACACACACACACATAATGCTAACACCTAGGGCTAACACATACTCACACGCATTGCAGCAACATTGCCCCGTGTTGTACTGTTGTCCCTCACTAACACATACGCACACATACATGTCAATTGGATGTGTCAGTGGCAGACTCTGGCAAACCAAGTACACACCCTGTGCATATGATGAAACTGTGCCACCTCCTGCCATCTGTAACATTGATGCAGGAACAGGGTAGCATGGTGCTGATGCACAGGGTGACTACATAGCACTGTAGTAATATTATCATGTTGTTAACAGTACAGTGTAATGATGTTGTGGGTATATTCGAGCATGCATGATGCATTACCTATGTTTGTCATTGCAGTTTTGTATACACCAGTCTTAATTCCCAAAGTGTACTGTCTGCACATGTGCCACATGGCTGTTGTGTGTACCTGTGCCTGCATGTGTTGGGGTGTGGACAGGACATGTGTGATGTTTGCAGCACTGAGTTGCAAGTGTACATTTGTGAACATGGTTAGCATGGAACATGACATGGTTTGACAGTATGCTGTGGGTGATACGGTTTCCAAATGTCAATGGTCTGCATTCTGGTAGTATACACAGCTTACATAGCCTGACATTCAGTGGTCATTACATGGTGTCTCCTCAACTGATACATAGATGTAGGAACCTGGTGTCAGTGATATCCCTGCAGTACTACACTATACCAGTAGCCATTCTTACTGAGCCCCACACATCCCTGGGAACAATACTCTTTGGCATATAGCAGTCTCACGTACATGCCAACACACTACAAATATGTCCATCCATGACTGCAAATACATACAGTGGCCTACAATGCATTCTCAACATGACACACCTAACCACCACAAGGGTATCATACGGACAGATACCTGTTATCCAAGCCATGCTGTATTGCTGTAATGCAACTGTGGTATTGGCATCAGCATGTAGTTAACATAGTATTCCAACAGTACCATGTAGGTGGTAGCACCCATCATGTAGAACGGGTAATGGTGTGTACATGTGGACAAGTGTTATCTTGTCTTTCCTGTGATATTCACATTTCCAAAGGTATTCTGCAGTCCCTAGGTGTATCACCTAAGCAAGAAGGTGTCTGTATGCGTATCGGCGACAGTTGCCATACACCTACACTGGGTGTCCGTCACTCACAGACTTTGCTGTGTTTTAACATGTCTGACATATACTCCAGACATGAACCTTCACCCACATTAATCTATCAAAACTTTCATGGGTGTGTGTCATATAGTTGGCCTAGGACACAGATCACTGCAGTAGCCTGCATTGTCACCAACATACATGTATGGCCTAAGGTCTGGTAAGCTGTGGCACATGCTGGCAAAGGTAACAACTGTATTCATATGGGGCAGGCTCCACACATAGGAACTATTAAAGGTCACAGGTACATATCTGTATGTGGCACACACATACTTTATGTGTGCATTGAAATTACTGTTATAATAATATGTCATACAATAATAAAAGCAAAACACACAACACATTGACAAACGCACACATGGCATTTGTAGGATTCAAACCCCTACCTAACTATGTTATGATACTTGAGAGAGACGCAATAGCACAGCATGCTATTCACATTACTGGATTATTTCCCTTCTCCTGCTGTATTTATAGGGTGCTGACATCATCAGTCTTTCCAAAGAGGAAGGTACATCTTTAACTATCCCTCAGTATGGGGGATAACAATATCTGTGCATTAACAGATGCCTAGTTCAGGGTCACATATGCACACTGGCACTGCCAGGTTATGTTCTATAGCATGCTTCGTGACCACAGGACTTGTAACACACAACACAAGTAGGGGGTGTATCCACATACATCACAGATACACACACCTCTGGGTTGGTACCACTGCACTAAGCATGACAGGCCATACATATACAGCTACCATTGTGCAAAACTGCCTTTTGGTTTGATGTGTAGTTCAGACCACCCCTCCATACCCAGTAACCACACTTGGCTTTCCTGGGAACAGTGTAGGATATGCAGGTCTTCACACACACCATTATAGTGGTTGACTTCAGGTACACAAATATTGACTGGGGATACTACTTAGGCCCTCAACAACATCACCCTACAGCCACTACAATTTGTGAATCCATGTGCTATGGCACAACCAGTCACCACACCCACAAGGGGGAATACATTATGGACCTGATCATCACCAACATGGGGACTCTATGTTCCACGCCAGAGGTAGAACCATCATTGTTAAGATCAGACCATAAACAACTTTCCCTGGACATCCATATCCCATCCCCACCCCCAGCCAAGGAAATCACTGTAAAGAATTTCTCAAAAGCAGACTTTGCACTTGTGAAGACTGGGATGGAATACTTCAAAGGCCCCGTGCTGGAGGATAATACAGCCCAATCTGCAGAATCCTTTACAAATGCATTGTATGAGCACCTGCAGGTATGCATTGATCATGCTATCCCAAATAAAACCATGACTCCTCCAAAACAGGAGACCTGTCTGGTTGACCCCAGCCATATATAAGCTGTACAACAGAAGGAGGAAGCTACTACATAACAGAGCAATATCCCACAGACCCACATAGATAATAACCTCTCCTTTGCTAATCACATTGACAGAGTCATTGCAAAGACCTTTATATAGCTCTCCTTATCACATGGGTGTTTGCATGTAGATCGTGGGAGGTCATTGTGGCCCTCTACTAGTCACTCATCAGGCCCATGTTTGACTACAATGCCCCTTTTGGGGTGTACCTTACCCAACACCTGCAGCAACTACAGTGAACACAACAGTATCTCCCCAAGAGGATCATGGGCTACACACAGATGTCCTATGCAGCTCAATTAAAGGATCTCCAGCTCTACTCAGTTGCTTAACGCCTACTCAGAGGTGATCTATGCCTGACGTACACAGCCATTTCAAACCCAGAAGTAATGGACATGCTCCACCTCATAACATCCAAGACCCTTAGAGCTACACACTCCAGGGATTTAAACCTCAGCACAAAAATAAATAGGACATGCTGCAGGGACAGATCCATTACCCAGAGGCTCCCCTCACTCTGGAACTGAATCCCAATTAAAGTTAGACATAGCCTCTCATCAACCCTCTTCCAACAAAATACAGCCGCATGGATGGGAAATTGCAAATTCACCCCTGGGATCTCCGCTGTGTTCCTGCTTGACAGAGGCACAGCAAACTAACCTTAAAGGGTGCCTTCTGTGACCTACTTTACAGAGGCACAGTAGGCTACTCTACTGGGGATGTGGACACCAAATACACTCTGCCTAGGCTTATGAATTCCCTAGGGCAGACAGCCTAGTATTGACCTCTGCACCTATGTTTATGTTCGGGATACACAATATTTGTTGCTGCTACTGTTTGCAGGTCTTTATTGCTGTAGCTTTCCCAGTTTCTATGAACAACTTGTGTATCTGTGTAACATGTTTGATCATGGCAGGGTTCCAGTATATTAATATGTGTCTGTTGTCATTTAACTGTGTGCACAGGGCGGATTGCTGGATCATGGGAGGTTCCTGGCTTAACACATACAACTGCCAGATATGTGTGGCTGACTGCTATACTCAGACATGGCCTAAGTGTGTGAGCATGCCCAGTTCAGGCTTTCCATGGTTTGTTTCCTGACATATGTCTCATTTATCCAAGTGTGTGAGCATGCCCAGTGTGACCTTTCCATATGTTGTGATCTGGAGTCCACTACATTTCTGGTTGTGTGTGAACATGACCAATATTGACATTTATACTGTGTGTGTTGGAAGTCATGTTGTGTTCTTACTGCCAGACTCCTTTGTGTCATAACTCAACAGGGATTATGCTGTGCCTGCAGGGTTTCCATGTGATAGTTTGCAAAGACTTGGCAACATTCTCTCATACTGGCTGAACACTTCAATGCTGTCATGGTGTAGTGGTTCAGTACTTTCACTATGGTGCACAGTATCATGGGTTTGAGTCCCATCACTGCTTTAAATGATCATACTGAGCAGACCAGACTGGTTAAGGGCCAGTTGGGCAACTATGAGCATGTTGCATTTTGTTCAGATATGGCCTACTTAAACCAGGCTTGTCTGACATTGCTGTGTATTCACCAACTTGGGTGGACATTGCCAAACATTACTCCACATTGACCACAGTTGTACTAGTTGGTGTGTGTGATTCTGTTCATAGGTTCATACTAGGCTATCTGCCCTAGGACATTTATAATACTAGCCAGAGTGTGTTTGGCTTTCAACACACATTTTAAGTGGAGTTTGCCATGACATTTTTCAAGGTTAGTATACTGTGCCTCTGTCTAACAGTGACATAGAAGTGATACCCAGGGTAAACCTACAATCTCCCATCCACTCATCAAGATTCCTCTTGAAGAGAGTCAATGAAGGGCTCTGCCTAACCTGGAGTGGAGGTTTACTCAAGAGTGGGGGGAGCCTCTGGGTTATGAATCTGTCACTCCAGCATGTCCTATGTATTTCAGTCCTGAGGTTCAGGTCTCTTGAGCGTGTAGCTTGATGGGATTCTGATTTTCCAAGGTGCAGCATGCCCATTGATTCCAGGTTGGACATGGCTTTATACATCAGACACAGATTGCCTCTGGGCAGGCAGTATGCCACTGAGTGGAGCTGCAGTTTCTTTAACCAGGCAGCGAATGGCATATGTTTGAGCCCTTTGATCCTCCTGGTGAGGTACTTTTGTGGTCTTTCCAGCTGCTGCAGGTGTCTGATAAGGTACATCCCACAAGGGGCATTGTACTCCATTATGGGCCTGGTGAGGGTTGAGTTAAGAGGCACGATGACCTCCCCTGATGTAGATGTGAAAACCTTCATGATTAGGTGGGCTATATGAAATGTTTTTCTAAACACTTTGGCCACGTGGTTATCGAATGAGAGATTGCTATCAGCTTGGGTCCCCAGGTCCCTTATCACTTCTTCCATACTTAATGGGTTACCACCTATGTGGTAATTTGTGGGCACTTAGTTTTTGACAAAGGGGAGGACTATACACTGTTTTGCGTTCAGCTTGAGGACATGGCTCTGGCACCGGTTGTCTGTTTCTATGAGGCCCTTTTGTAGGATGTTTGTGTCAGCTGGAGGGTCGATTATGGCGCCCAGTTTGCATTCATCTACCAACTTGTTCACCAACGGTCCTTCTGTGTTGGCCTGTACCTCTGAGAAATATATACCAAACAAGGGAGGTCCCAGGACTGAGCCTTGTGGGATGCCACTTGTAGCTGGTTTGGGGTCTGACATGGCTCCAGCATTTCTGACCATGTGGGTTCTGTCCTTGAGCCAGTTTGCAATCCATCTAGTGACATAGGGGTTTATATTGAAGCTAGTGATCTTATCTATGATGACCAAGTGGGGTACTGTATGGAAGGCTTTTGCGAGGTCCAGGTAGGCTGTATGGACCACCTTCCCCTCATCAATGGCCTTGGTGACTGTTTCAAATGACTCAACCAGGTTTAAGAGGCAGGATCTGCCCTTAACAAAGCCAAACTGGGTAGGATTCAGTGTCTGTAGGTTCCCAATATGTTTATTTCTGAGGTCCATGATGATCCTTTCCATAGCTTTGCAGACCAAGCTAGTCAGGCTTCTGGGGTGATGGTTTGCAGTATCCATTGAGGCACCACCTTTGTGGAGAGGGACCACTGTTGCTGTACACTGCTCTTTGGGTACATATCCTGTGGTAAGGCTGAGACTGAGCAGTGGTTTTATGTTTGTGTTCAATTCTTCTTGGGGTTAATGTTGGACACAGCCCCGGACACTGTCTGGTCCCATTGATGCTGTGTGTTTTGCTTTGGAGAGGCTGGCTGTTACCTGAGCATCTGCGATGTCAGGGGGCCAGCACTCTGCTGGGATAGATATTTGCCCTTTTGGTGGGGGGGGGGAGTTTACACTGAACCTGTCAGCTCAGATGTTGGCAATGTCTGTGGGTTTGGTGTATTGTTTGTCATTTTGGACTACTTCTGAGCATATCTGGGGATTCCCACACAGGTTCCTACCATAAGTAAAGAATGCCTTGTGATTACCCTTGGTGTCCTGTACAATTTTTATCTCAAAGATGGCCTTAGACGATCTTATGTGTGGCTGTAGTTTTTCAATAATACTGATCAGAGATGCCTTCCCTTTTTGGGATTTTGATCTATCATATAGTAGCTTCCTCCTTGTATTGTATGCTTTGTTTATGGCTGGGGTTCACTGGACAGGATGCCTGGCTTTGGAGGATTGGATCTTGGTTTTATTTGGGATTGCTTGATCCATGCATTCCTGAAGGTGTTCATAGAATGCGTTTATAAAGGGTTATGAGGTCTGGGCCATATTTTCCACAGGCACAGGGGCTGTGAAGGATTCCACCTCAGTTTTGAGGAGTGTGACATTTGCTTTAGTGAATAATTTTCATTGTGTTTTTCTGGCCATGGGCTGGGATTGGGATGTGAATATCCAGTGAGATTACTCTCTGGTCTGATCTTACCAGTGATGGATACACTTCTGGTCTTGGGCATAGAGTCCACATGTTGGTGATGATCAGGTCCAGTATGTTTTCCCCTGTTGTGGGAGTGGTAGGAAGTTGTTCCATAGCATTTTGGTTTATAAATTCTGGGAACCTTTGGGCTAGGGTGTTGGGGCTAGAGTAACGCTCCCAGTCTATGTTTGGGTAGTTGAAGTCGCCCAATATAATGGTGTTTGGGGAGACCTTCATATTTTCCTGTGTTCTCCAGTCGGCCAAGTGTGGTTCCTGGGTTTAGGAGGGTGGTCTGTAGCAGGCTATGAACTGGAAGGCGGTTTTAGCCACTGTTAGTTGCACATGGATAGTCTCCAATGCTTCATGCTGTGCCACCAACCTGGGGGTGTGGGTATCTTTGAAAAATATTGATACTCACTCTCCTTTTGTAGTTTGTTCCATGTTTTGCAGCTGTAAAGCATGGTATGAGGTGTAACCTGTTAATGCTAGGGTGCTCTTGGGATCCTTGAACCAGGTTTCTGTTACTGCACAGATATCAACATTCTCCATGCTGAGGAGAGTTTGGAGTGCGTGCATATTGCAGTTTAAACTTCTGGCATTCAGTAGCATTACTTATGGTTTCATATCCCTTATGATACCTATGGAGGTGGGTTTGTGTTTTGAGCCTTACCTAAAAAAGGCACTATGGGGGTGACAAGAGCCTTTGGCAATATCCAAAAGGCCACAGGTGATAGGTGAAATCCATCCCTAGTGAAGCATCATGTCTTGTCGAGCATGTCATCCCAGGCTGACAGGCATTGTATCCCCTTTCACTGACACCAATACTTAAGCCAATTGTTGTAATTGATCATCTTGTCTTCATATTGTGGCCTCATGTTTGGTGAAGGTAGGATGATACTCAAGGTCATCAAGTTTGCATATACTACATGGTGGTAAATGCTGTTTAGCCCTACCTTACATTGCTTAACAAATGGCAATTATGCCTCAGGTGGTGCTGCAGGGCTGCCTATGTCAGATGCACATAATGCACTCCCTATACATGTTTGGAAACAGGTAGTGTCAAGTTAGGCATCCCTTTTACTATATGTGCGAGTCACAGAGAGGTATAATTTCCAGGGTTCCTACTGAGCCAGTGTATGTGCTATATGTTGCCTCTTTGCCAAGGCCAAGGCATACTGGGCACGCCTCCTTCTGCCTACTGGGGCAGGCTCAGGTTGTTCCTCCTCTGAGTCATGCTCTGCCTGTGATGGCCTTGGCACTGGTGGGGGGCTGTTTGGCCCAGGCCTATGCTGGTCCTGCTGCAGCTGTTTTCGCAGAATCATATTATGTAGCATAGCACATACCATGACAATTTGGGTACATGTAGTTGGTGAGTATTGCAAGGCTTCACCAGATGTGTCCAGGCACCGGAACCGTGACTTGAGCAAACCAAACACACGCTCGATTACATTTCGTGTTTGTGCGTGTGCCTCACTATGGCGTTCTTGTTCAGGTGTGTGTGCGTTTCTGATGAGTGTCATCAGCCACGGCTCCAGTGCATAGCCAGCATCCCCCACTAAGTGACCATGTGGGATGTCCCCATTAGCAAATGTCTGGTACAGCTGCGTCAGATGCAAGATACGGGAATCATGGTAGCTTCCAGGGCAGCCAGGACACACATTCATTATTATGCCCTGGGCATCACACACAACCTGGCAGTTGATGGAGGGGAAGCCCTTGCGGTTAATGTAGGCCCTACCCCGCTCACCAGCTGGTGCTTTGATGCGTATATGCGTGCAGCCTATTGCACCCACTACCTCAGGGTATTCTGCTATTTGCTGGAAGAGACGCATATTGCTGGCCAATACCTCACGGGAATTGGGGAAATATACATGATCACTGACATGTGCTGACATGGCATCCAGGAACTGGTGCAGTACCCTGGATGCTGATGCCTGTGATATCCCCATCATATCACCAGTTGGTCTCTGAAAGGTACCTGTTGCTAGTATTCTTAGGCCAACACATACCTTGGTTTCCACTGGGATGGGTTCCCCTCTGTTGGCTCTGTGTGTGAGGCATGGCCTGCACAGCTCAACAATTTGCTGCAGGAGGTCTCTGTCCACTCTATAGCGCTCCACTATCTCCAGCTCATGTAACCCCTGGTAGGTGACCCTGGGCCTGTACACTCTTCTCCATCTCCTCACTGTGGGTTGTCCGGCAGCATTTGCATTGTCATCACCCTCAGCATGTTGCATATGTCGCCTTATAACAGCAATGGCAGCCCCTAGAATTTTTTGTCTGAGTGTAGCTTTTTCAGTTTTCACTTCTAGTAGCTTACTCCAGTGTTGCAGTGTCTCTTGAGAGAAACAAACTGCACTGTTGTATGCAGAATTTTAAGTGCTGGGCTTGGCTAGTGTTTTGCCTGTGTAATTGCCTGATTCTGATTGTTTGCACCTGCTAGCTCTACTAGTATTCCCTGGTAGCTTCCTACTATTTGTTGTGCTTCCTTTTTCCTTTCTGTTTCCTCAGGGGAGCGATGCACGTACAAGTGGAAACACACTCACAGCAGCTCACATGCGCGCACATATGGTTAGACGGACTAAAACTTGCTTATTCAGGTTGAAACGCGCGCACACCAGCGCAAACACACTTACAGGTCTTCCAACAGCCTTATACATGCTTACTCCAGCTTAAACGTGCGCACTCATGCTTCCTTGCATGCACTCTGTCTTACTCGAGTTTACAAGCACGCACACACACCCATACCCGCTCAGCAAGAAATTTTGGTGTTATCCACAGTATACACCTTCCATTTCTTGGCTTTCCCTGGCCTACCTGTTGACACACCTCTTTCCATGATGTCTAACTGACAGCTAACACATGCCACTGTGCTCCAATGAGCTTCACTACTTTCATACATACCACCTTGTGATGTCACCTATCTCCTACTCTGTTCCTCCCCATATCCTACTCCTACACTCCACTGACTGTGCTCATTTGCTATGTAAAAGTGTGATTCACTATCCTAACACTCATTTACATAGGATTGCCTACTAATGCTTGGTTATATGTCTTAGACTGGGCTTCTCCCCTTAGCAACCCCTACTTGGTGGCCACGTTGTCTTCAGCCTGCTATTCCCTTACATTGTCACTTAACAATTTTCATAAATTCCACGTTTGTGGCTTTTATTGTCTTATTTTATGACTTTTATAGTGCACCCCGTTTGCGCGGCGCTGTGCTATGCTTAAACATCAGAAATTGCCAGAAAAAAAAAATCTTTTTATTTTAATTTTGCATCTGGGAAACTTTTCAATGGCCGTATATTTGGCCATTGGCATGCTTCCTCAACCATATGCAACCTTTATTTGGAGCTGACAAGGCTCCATTGTGCTATTTGCAGAACAGTACTCAGTTGTCAAATGAGTACATTTCTGCAGCTAACACGTCTCCTACTCGGACAGGTTTGTGCTTCCTGGATTGCAAATTTAACTTATTTGCATGCCTTTCGGCTGCAAGTGAGGTAATTTGCATATCCCAGCCCTGTCCGTGTAGGAGACGTTTTAGGAGCTCTCTTACACACCCCTACAGGCTGTTCCTGGATCGCTTGTTGGACATGATGGGTGCATGGAGTCTTACTCTACTCGTAGACTCCGTGCAAGCCATCGTGAATCCGGCCCAATGTTTTTTCTCCAGAGAAGAAACTGCCTGACTTTGGTTTGTTTCCTCTGCTTTGTAGAGAAGAATACATGACAACTGAGTTGTTCTGTGCTCTGGGGAAATTATTCAAAACTATAGCTTTGTGTGACATTGTCGAGTGCCAGATATCCTCAGTGAGTTACTTGGGGATCAGAAATTTTATGAGCGATAGGTAAAAATATAAGGAAAATCAGGGACATTCTAAAAATTTCTGGACATGTGTTATGTATTATGTTAACTGGAAGTACTGCTGATTGTACTACCTGTACGCATACCCATCAGTTGTCCAAAGTTTTGTAGAATGTTTGTGGGTTTTTTTTCCTGCATATTTCTCTGTAATTTGTAAAATATCTTTTATGATGTTGTGGAGGATATCCTGTTGAAAGTGTATATACTGTACAATTCTTTAGCAGACAGATTTGTTTCTATTGGGTTAAGTTATATTTACAATGGGCATGTCAATGAGGCTGTCCAGTCACTGTGCATGCTTTGAAACATTAATCACCCTTTATTGCATAATTTTGCAATAATCCACGACTGGGTGTGGATAAATTCTGCATTACCCGCACTCAGGAGCAGAATATTGCTATTAGATAATGACATTATTTAAGAAAACAAAAACTTAACATTTCAAAATAATATCATTGTATAAATTGACTTTAATGATCTCCTGCCAACTTCTGGTAGCCTGGGGCATGTAAAATACACACTGTGCATGCTCTATGGATGTAAAGGACTGTGCAGTACATTGCTCTGTGCCCATTTCATTTTTGAGGTATTTAAGAATTTTCATTGTTTTTTTACCTGAGAACTGTTTACATTTTCACAGCATTTCCAGATGATCCTCATATTGTTGGTCTTTCCATCTTAAAATATATGGCTTTCTGACAGGTTATTGAGGACAAAGTCACTAAATAATATCAGATGTCAAATAGGCACTCTCAGCAGTGAGATCCTTGGCAGTTGCACTTTTTATTATTTATTGGCATAAGTTTTTTTTTTAATTAAGCATTCAAATTCTCTGCAGAGAAACAGTTTAAAGTGTATTTTATGTGGAAAAGAGAACTTGCGATATTTTTTTAATCTAATTAACTTTAGAAGTTAATTTTAGGTGCAGTTTACAAGCGTATGCTGTTTCTGAAGTTGAGGCAATTTTAAAACTGGTTGGCATTGATTAATGGCTGCAAAGTTCAGTGATTTTCCATAAAATCAGTAGGGAACAGAGGAAAAATGTGAGGAGAAAAGGGATGTTCTTCATAGTTCTGTTGAGGTACATTGCCTAAAGTATGATCAGTCCTGATGCTGTACAACACTGTAGTCACCAGACTTGCTTCTGTTTGGATATTTTTATTTTACAATGGCCATGCTGATTGAATTGAGCGCCCTTTTAACTACTAATGACTGCTTATTGTATAATTTTTCATCTACCACACTGGATAAAATATAAAAACAGCTTTCTAGCAGCATTTCAGAACAATTATCACTGTAAGTTTACACCAGCAATAATATCAGTATCTTGAATTATGAATCAGAAATACCACACAGAAGCATTCAACAGAATCTCAGCTTAAAACTATTTCAGGGTTTTGAGATACTGATGACTATTTTAATTCACACATTCTAACATATATTTTATCAGTTCTGTATTATAAACACAGAGTAAAAGTAAACAGAATTATCACTTCACCCTCAAGCTATTTTTCAGGACTCTGTCTTTTTAAGGACTTCTTCTGAATACATATTTCATTCTCACCCAAAGTAAATGCTCTAGAAGTGGAAATACTAAATGTTTTTAAATGATAATTATTATTGCAACATCTGTGAGGTTTCCTCCCACATCCCAAAGAGATGCAGTAGGTGGATTGGGAACTCTAAATTGGCACTAGGCTTAAGTGTGTGCATATGTGTCCCTTCTGTGGAAGGTTGGGGGCTGGGCTGGGAACTCAACACCGTAAAACTCCTCTGCCAATTGTGAGCAGACAGGTGATCCTCTGTGGCGACCCCTAATCAGGAAAAGCCAAAAGAAGAAGAAGAAGATCGCAGCTACTGTGAAAATGGGCACCTGTGTTCAATGTTAGTTCATCCAACTAAAATCTTCCAATAAAATATGTAAAATGTTGTTATAATGACACATGACCACATCTGTTCTGTGTTATAACAATCTGTTGGACACTACAGTAAAAAAATATTCTTCTAAAATAAGAAAGGACAAAAAAAAAAAAACATGATTATTATTTGTTCATAATAAATCCAGCTTCAGGATTCTATAACATCTCCACAAACGTTCAAAGCAAGAACAGTGTGTCATATGTAGCTTATCAACTGAGGATACTGTAATACTTAATGCACTACAAATCACTTAAATGGGCAGTAGAATTTCAAGATGAAGCAATTCAGCTGCTCTGTTATATTGACATAGCATTTTGTTATATGACCATCCAACTGGCGAAAACTCAATAACTGCTCATAATTGTTTATTAAAAACATAAATAACTACATGGCAGACTACTGTTATATTTGTGGAAATAGACCAATATTAGAAAGCTCAACATTTCCTGGAAATTTCTGTGATAGGTTCCTTTCTCTTCCTGAACCAAACAAATGATTCACAACATTATTATAAGTATAGAACAGCTTCTGTCTTGCATCATATTGCATGCATAAGTTTTGTGATTTGTATCTTTGGCACATATAAATCCACTACCAAACATTTAGCGGACCGGAGTTCCGCTGTGGCGACCCCTAACCGGGATAAGCCGAAAGATACAACAACAACATCTTCCTATCAGAAATCAAGTGGAAAGACAGACATGTTCTAATATACACAAAGGTAGCTCCTCTAAAGATGTAAGAAAGACAAAAACTAAAAAAATGCTACTCAGTCCTTCATTTAAATCAAATATAAAACAGTTTCTCACAGACAAGAAAATACATTTTGACTGTATGTTGTAACTTCCTGCCGTCCAGCATAAGTTTGGTGCAGGTGCTTCTTTGTTGCTACCTAATGCTTCTCCTTAATCTTTGAAGCCAGGTTGTAGAGGAGACAGTGGCATCCCCATATATTGTAAACATAATGGCAGGAAGACATTTTGCCTGACCTGTTCTTCACCATACTTCCAAACACTGGATGCAATGACAGCAGTGTGGGTGGAACACACTTCAATGTGCACGCCATGTTTACCATCTGCTGCAAAAAACATAGTGATATTCCACCTTTTTCGTTATGTTGTCTAACTAGGTAAAAGCACCTGGCTTCTACATAGGCTATTGGAGAGAGACAGGAAAACATTAGCACCATCAGAGACGAGATTAGGGAACAGCCAATGTGTCTCTCTGCACCCCCCAACCAGTTCTGTGACACCAGTGTGGCAACTGAAGTTGGATCTCCAGCATGACAGATAGGATCTCTCTCTCTCTCTCTCTCTCTCTCTCTCTATCTCACACACACACACACACACACACACACACACACACACACACACACACACACACACACACACACACACACACTCTCTCTTTCTCTCTATCTCTCTCTTTCTCTCTCTAACTAAATAGTTTATTGCTAAACAATGGCTATTGTAATGGTTATCAAAGCAGCACATTAAATAATAAGGATTATAATTTTAGGGTTGCAGCTGTTAACTCTGAAACTATTTTCCCTGCACTTATTTTAACTCAGACAGTTCATTCTTCCTAACTTACCCAAACAAAATTAATAAAGTTAAAATGCAACTCTGTTTTGAATGGTAAGATGAAGGTGCCATGGAAGCAGTAGATAACACCAACAGCATTTTACCTGGGTTCCTGCATGTGAGAATCAGTTATGTTTTTTCAGCTGTGTGAAGTTGATTCGAAGGAGGGTGTACTGGTGTTATCTTCAGGATTATAACTGAAGCGTCTTACAGTGAAAATGCAAAATGCTGATAAAGACTGACCTAGATGTAGCATGTAGATTTCCTTTTAATAGAAGTGCAAAGCTTCCTATATTTCTGAAGTATAGAGGTTCTATTCGCCTTGCAATTATTATTCCATTTCACAGACAATGCATCCCAGGGGGAATAATTGTACAACCTAAAGTTTTTTGCAAAACCTTCTTCAGACCAGCATGGTTTTGCTGATGATGATGATATCTTATGGCTCCCTTCTTCAGAGATGTGTTAGAAAGCTGAGATGTACTATTTATCTCTTTGACCTTATAATGAGAATTTTTATTATTATAATTTGTTTTCAGTTAATATCTGACTACTTCACATGTACGTGCCAGTAATAAATGTTTAGTAGTTACTTCTAATGTAACTCCAAATATTTTTACATACATAACTTCAGCAGTAAGTTATTAGGAATGAGAACTTGTTTGAATTGTCATGAGCCAGATTCCAATTTCTATATCTATATAGATTATATCTATATCTGGGGGCACTTTTTAAACTTGAAATACTGAAATGTCAAATTTCAGAATATCAAGCTCATAAAGTGGAAGGATTGGAAGATTGCACCCCCAGAAGCATGAAATTCAAAATCTCGAATGACGGAGATTTTGAATTAGCAGTTCTGGTGTTGCACTGTGTTCATGGATTCAGGTAAGTATTTATGTTTAAGGGTGTTGGGTAGGGACTGTAGTGTGTGTTGTTACTGTGATGTGTGTGTGTGTGTGTGAGAGGAATGTAGTTTGTGTGGTGGTGTTTCGTGTGTGTGTGTGTGTGTGTGTGTGTGTGTGTGTGTGTGTGTGTGTGTGTGTGTTGTGCAACCTTGGAGTTAGAATATTTAAGTAGGGGAGGTATGGGAAACACAGCCCCCCATATGGGGGTGCAGGGGGGGCTTGGCCCCCTGCATATCATAAGGGTAGGTGTGTGTGCTTGTTTAGTTGTGTGCATGTGTATTGTATTGTATTGGTGTTTGAATGTGTTGGGAGTTTGAATTTCACAGTTTTGTGGTTTCGGGATTTAGGCTTTCGTGGTTTTGTGGTTTCGAGTTTTTGATTTTTCCACTTTATGGGCTCGAGATTCTGAAATTCAAGATTTCAGAATTTTGAGCTTATGAAGTGAATCCCTATATCTATATTCATATGTCTATATCTATATCTATATCTATATCTATGTCTATAACTATCTATCTAAGGACCAGAAACTTGTTTCTAGGTTACCAGTATTCAGACTATTAAAAGCTTAGCCAATAAACAGAGATCATAATCAAATCCCTGCACCCTTTGTAAAGACATTAAATACTATACCAATCTCACCTCAAAAAAACTTTGTTTAAAGCCAAGAAAACATTATTGAGCAAGTAAAACATTAAGTAAATGGCATACTAAAAAGCTGCACAAAGTTTTTCATAAAGGAAGTTACATGGTATCTTTAAAATAATAACTTTAGCAAAAACATTATGACTCTGGCTTTGTGGCATAGTACTACTTTCAATAACTATATGATAATGCTAAACTGGTCAAAAGCTGTAGATATTTATATACACTGCCCTAACATTTACATAGAGCCCACATATCTATCATTGTGATACACAATGACATCTGGATGCAATGATACCTTAACTCCAATTTTTAAGCATCGCGTCATAAACTGATGAATAGGTAATTCATTTGTTGTGCCTAATTTTTCTATCTTTGTTTAGTTCAGCTCTGCACCTGTTTCACCCACTCACATAGTTTAAAATAACCTTCTCTTTTAATAACTGACAACACATACAGCTCGTACACTTACAATTTTGTTAGTGTTGTGCAGCAAACTGAATGCAAACACAGGTACACTATGAAAATAATGGTAGCAAGGAGATCCTGGTTGAGAATACAATGCACAACGCATGAAATAATGGTAGAGCGTTGCTAGACATGTTGCTTGGTGAGTTTGTAAATGAACATGGGACATTCCCATCCAGGCAAAAAGTCAAGATTATATATACCTATGAACCGATGTACTTAATTACAGAACACATGACAAACAGACAGTATAGACATGCATTACACCATTCATGATTGTCATATCATCATAGCTAATACACAAGCCATGTTATCACTGCTGGAATGTATATGTCATCACTTGTACCATTTCCATTGGTATAGAAACATAAAATATTGACTCTGACCAAGAAAACCATAGTTGGCATACATTGGATAAACATATGTTAAATTACAATACAGTAAGAGATATTTGAGAGTAACAAAATTGGGTATTTTGCTTTGATGCTAAAGTTCAAGTTTAGATGGAAATAGAGAAAGTAATGCAGGTAGATGTGGTTAAATGAAAGAGAGCTATAGCAGTAGATTAGTACTTAGATAAACCTCCAGGAGTGAGAAATGATAAAAGAGAGACTTGTATTTTGAAACAGAGTGAAGGTTAGGAGACAGAAAATCACATATAGTAGCAGTATGATGCAGGGAGCTGCACCCCATACAGCTGCATTAAGGCTATGCAGTGATGATTATTGTAGGTTGATTGGTGGCAAATTTATCAGTTTTGTTGTAGCAGATGTCTAGTTTAATTTATGAGTGATATGAAGATTAGTTAGGATTGGTGGGGCATAAAAGTGAGATGGTACTATGTAGGTTGATGCAAAGTTTTTTTCTTGTGCTATAAGTGCATAGTGTTTACTTTTGTATAACGAACCAAGTTTATGGTGGATACTTTTAACAGCTTAGGGAAAGTAGATCATACTGTACATGATCTTCTATTGTAACCACTCTAGCTTTCATTACTGTACTATTTTCCATGTTTCAATGGATGAGAAGGAGTCCTGAGTGAGGTCATTAAGTTTTGAGAGGGTGAGGCAGAAGACATGAAGGTGGCAACATCTGCATATTGTATTATGGTCGCTTGCTTGTATGAAGTTTATTTATAAAGGTATTAAATATGAAGGGACAAGTACCCTGTTGGTCTACAATGGAAACAGGTAGGAATGATGAAAAGTCCTGGAGCCATTTTACCACCTACTGTCTGTGAGATAGCTATGGAACCATAGAAGGACTGAGTGAGGGAGACTGAAGGATGAAAATTGTATGGGCAAATTGTGTTGAGAGACTGTGCTGAAACTTGCTAGAATGTCTCATGTGGTTTATGGTATTTGGAAAACTGAGAAGAACAGTTGTGGTACTATGTGACGAAACCCATATTCAATGTTGGAGGCTGTTATTGATGAGGTACTTTAAGAGATGTGAATGGATACATTTTTCTTTGATTTTTGATAGCAGTGTTAAGATAGCAGAAGTTCTATAGCTGGTGAATTCTGGGGATATACACCGTTTGTGTAGGGCTGTAATAAAATTCTTTCATCCAGAGGGCTGGACATAGTTTTTTGAGACAGAGAAGGACTAAATTGAGCTGGACAAGTTTCAAATATTTGAGGAATTGTAGATGAAGTGGGTGATATTCTTGAGTAAGGAGAGAATACATTGTATAAAATAGAATTTGAACCAATATGATGCTGTCTTTGTTGGTGTTTCTTGGGGATGAGGGTATATTAGATTGGCCCAAGATAAAAGACTTTATTAATAGAGGACTGGTAGTGCTTTGGATTGCACTGCTATTTCTGCTGGAACAGTTAACAGCTGGATTGCTGATTTAATCTTTTGTTTACTAAGGTTTCTAAGGAATCTGAAATGTTGATAGACACTCTGTGTTTTCTTTTTAAACCAATCTGCCATTTCATACAGAATAATTTAAATCAGCTCCATTATTAACTAAAGAAATCAAACAATTCATTGCCCTAAGAAAGAAACAGTGAGCATGAACAGAAATGAACAGAACAGAAGTGAAATGGTGACTCAGTATATGAAGAAATGCTGTGCTGAAATTAGATACAACTTGATCAGAGGGTAAAGTCTTTAGAGATGACCTGTTGCAATATCTTAAGCTATTGCTGAAAGCTCGGGTAACATTGAGGATAACATTGATGGTGTTTCAGATAAAATAACTGCTTGACTGTTCCAGTGCCATAACAAAGTAAATCAACAAGATAAATCATTAACAGAAACACACAACTGAAATTCACATTTTCTAAAAAATATTTCAGAATTCTAAAATTCTGTTGAATTCAAGAAAAACATTATGGCCAATAGTTTCTAACAGATTACAAAAACAATACCTTTCATTAATACTTTTATATGATTATAATGTTTTGGCAAGTAATTTTATATGCCCTGAATGCCAAAATAAATATTGCATAAATTTATATTTGTCAAATAAACTCAGTTTTGTATATAACTCTCTTAAAACCTGATTATTTAATGACTCCCAACCAGGTTCATAAACAGTCTTCATTACTACAATGCCTCTGTTAAGAGATTATGAAGTAAATATTGTTACATATAATTTCCACTGTTTTATTTTATAACAAAAATGTAATTTCTACTTCTGTAGCCCTTCAAAGATATATTTGATTCTTTTGTTTTCACCTTTCTAATAATTGCCCATAATAAGTAGTCAAGCAAGGCTTATAAATGTATTATTTCTAATTTTTGTAATGTCCATATTCATTTAGAACTGGATAACTCATATACAAACCACAATCCTGCTTAGGCCTATATAAATTTTCTCTTCATCATCATCATCATCATCTTCTTTCGGCTGTTCCCATTAGGGGCCGCCACAGCGGATCATCTGTTTCCATTTCTTCCTGTCCTCTGAATCATGCTCTTTCACACCAACTGCCTGCATGTCCTCTCTCACCACATCCATAAACTTCATCTTAGGCCTTCCTCTTTTCCTCTTACCTGGCAGCACCATCCTTAGCATCCTTTTCCCAATATACCCAGCATCTCTCCTCAGCACATGTCCAAACCATCGCAATCTCACCTCTCTTGCTTTGTCTCCAAACTGTCCAACCTGAGCTGACCCTCTAATATACTGATTCCTAATCCTGTCCATCCTAGTCACACCCAGTGCAAATCTTAACATCTTTAACTCTGCCACATCCAGCTCTGATTCCTGCCTTTTCAACAATGCTACCGTCTCCAACCCATATAACATAGCTGGTCTCACTACCCTATTGTAGACCTTCCCTTTCACTCTTATTGGTACCTGTCTATCACAAATCACTCCTGACACTCTTCTCCACCCATTCCACCCTGCCTGTACTATCTTCTTCACCTCTCTTCCACACTCACCATTACTCTGAACTGTTGATCCCAAGTACTTAAACTCATCCACCTTTACCAACTCTACTCCCTGCATCCTCACCATTCCTCTACCCTCCCTCTCATTTACACACATATATTCTGTTTTAGCCCTGCTGACCTTCATTCCTCTCCTCTCTAAAGCATATCCCCACCTCTCCAGGGTCTCCTCAACCTGGTCCCTACTCTCACTACATATCACAATGTCATCTGCAAACATCATAACCCATGGGGCCTCCTGTCTAATCTCATCTGTCAACCTGTCCATCACCACTGCAAATAAGAAAGGGCTCAGAGCTGATCCTTGATGTAATCCCACCTCCATCTTAAACGTATCTGTCACTCCCACTGCAGTCCTCGCCAATGTCACACTACGCTTGTACATATCCTGTACCACTCTTACATACTTCTCTGCCACTCCCAACTTCCTCATACAATACCACAACTCCTCTCTAGGCACCCTGTCATATGCTTTCTCTAAGTCCACAAAAACACAATGCAACTCCTTCTGACCTTCTCTGTATTTCTCCAACAACACTCTCAGAGCAAATAATGCATCTGTAGTGCTCTTTCCTGGCATGAAACCGTACTGCTGATCACTAATCATCACCTTCCTTCTTAACCTAGCTTCCACTACTCTTTCCCATAACTTCAAGCTGTGACTGATCAGTTTTATCCCTCTGTAGTTACTGCAGCTCTGCACATCACCCTTATTCTTAAAGATAGGTACCAAAACACTTTTTCTCCACTCCTCAGGCATCCTCTGACTTTCCAAAATTTCATTAAACAATCTGGTTAAAAATTCCACTGCCATTTCTCCTAAGCACCTCCATGCTTCCACTGGTATGTCATCTGGGCTAACAGCCTTTCCATTCTTCATCCTCTTCATAGCTGTCCTTACTTCCTCCTTGCTAATTTGCTTCACTTCCTGATTCACTATCCCCACATCATCCAACCTTCTCTCTCTCTCATTCTCTTCATTCATCAGCCTTTCAAAGTACTCTTTCCATCTACTCAACACACTCTCCTCACTTGTGAGTATGTTTCCCTCACTGTCCTTTATCACCCTTACCTGCTGCACATCTTTCCCAGCTCTGTCCCTCTGTCTAGCCAATCGGTACAGGTCCCTTTCTCCCTCTTTAGTGTCCAATCTCTCATACAACTCTCTATATGCCTTATCCTTAGCCTTCACCACCTCTATCTTTGCCATGCGCCTCATCTCCTTATACTCATGTCTACTTTCTTCATCTCTTTGACAATCCCACTTCTTCTTCGCCAGCCTCTTCCTCTATATACTCTCCTGTACTTCCTCATTCCACCACCATGTCTCCTTGTCCTCCTTCCTCTGTCCAGATGTCACACCAAGCACCTTCCTAGCAGTCTCCCTTACTAGCTCTGCTGTAGTTACCCAGCTATTTGGTAACTCTTCACTGCCTCCCAGTGCCTGTCTTAACTCTTCCCTGAACTCCAAATCACAATCACCCTTTATTAACTTCATCCATTTAATCCTTGGCACTGCTTTCACACTCCTCCTCTGCTTCTTGATCACCAACATCATCCTGCAGACCACCATTCTATGCTGCTTAACTACACTTTCCCCAGTCACCACTTTACAGTCTCCAATCTCCTTCAGACTGGCCCTCCTACATAGGATATAATCCACCTGTGTGCATCTTCCTCCACTCTTGTACGTCACCCTATGCTCCTCCCTCTAATTAAAATACGTATTCACCACAGCCATGTCCATCCTTTTCACAAAATCCACAATCATCTGACCTTCTGCATTCCTCTCCTTAACACCATACCTACCCATCACTTCTTCATCCCCTCTGTTCACTTCACCAACATGCCCATTAAAGTCCGCTCCAATCACTAGTCTCTCATCCTTGGGTACACTCACCACCACTTCATCCAACTCACTCCAAAATTTTTCTTTCTCAACCATCGCACACCCAACTTGTGGGGCATATGCACTAACAACATTCATCATTACACCATCAATTTCAAGCTTCATAAACATCACTCTATCAGACACTCTCTTCACCTCCAAAACATTCTTGGCATACTGTTCCATTAGGATAACCCCTACCCCATTTCTTCTGCCATCCACACCATGATAGAACAATTTGAACCCGCTTCCTTGGCCTTACTTCCCTTCCATCTGGTCTCTTGCACGCATAATATATCAACCTTCCTTCTCTCCATCATATCAGCTAGCTCTCTCCCTATACCAGTCATACTGCTAACATTCAAAGTTCCTACCCTCAGTACTACACTCCTAACCTTCCTCCACTCTTCCTGCCTTCGGGCATGCCTTCCCCCTCCTCTTTTAATGTGGTTTAATCTGTTTCTGCATATATCAGAAAAATGCCTAAAAATTGGTTTCCAAGTTTTCTGGAAGTAACCAAACCTGAAATTTTATAACATCCCCAAAGGACAATTAGTACAAGGTGTGCATAAGAATTTTCATAAACATCATTAATATAACTCACAACCTTTGTGCTAAAACTAAAAGCTGATACACATTGGGCAGGATTCACGAAGGCTTGCACGGAGTCTAAGAGTAGTGTAAGACTGCATGCAGCCTTCATGATCCAGGAACAGCCCAAAGTCCGTGTAAGAGATCAGCTAAAACATCTCTTACACGGAGTGGGTGTGGATAAGCTAATCACCTCACTTGCAGCTGAATAACATGCAAATGAGGTTGATTAGCGATCCAGGAAGCCCAAAGCAGCCCGTGTAAGAGCCGTTTTAGCTGCAGAAATGTACTCAGTTGACAACTGAGTACGTTTCTGCAAAAACCACAACAGAGCCATGTCAGCTCCAAATAAAGAGTGCATATATGTCAGGCAGCATTCCAAAGGCCAAATATGTGGCCATTGGCAAGGTACCCCAATGCAAATATGAAAAATAATTTTTTTTTTTCGTCGATCGCCGGTGTTTAAACGCAGCGCAG
Organism: Protopterus annectens; assembly: GCF_019279795.1. Lineage (NCBI taxonomy): Eukaryota > Metazoa > Chordata > Ceratodontiformes > Protopteridae > Protopterus > Protopterus annectens. The sequence goes on along the minus strand of NC_056730.1, from coordinate 225,434,188 downwards.
CCCCGCGCAAACGGGCTGCACTATATAAAACATAAATACGAAGGTTATAAACCCACAAATGTGGGTTTTATGCAATACATGGCTTTACAATGCAGGGACCAGCAGACCAAAAACAACATGGCCACCGTTTAGTGGTTGCTAAAGGGGGAAGCTGAGTCTAAGAGATGTAACTAAGCATTAGTAGGCAAGCTGATGCAAATGAGTGTTAGGATACTGAATTCCACTGTCACATAGCAAATGAGCACAGTCTGAGTAGTGTAAGAGATACATAAAGGGGAGGAATAGAGTAGGAGATAGGTGACATCACAGGGGGGAATGGCAGAAAGAAATGCAGTTCATTGGAGGTCAGAGTTACATGACAGATGTCAGACACATATCATGGAAAGAGGAGTGCCACAACATAAGCATGGGAAAGTCAAGAAATGGAAGGTGTACACTGTTGTCTACACCAAAGTTTCTTGCTGGGCGTGCATGCGCACGTGTGCGCACCATAAAGTGCGAGTAAGACAGTGTGTGCGTGTGTAAGGCAGACTGAGCATGTGGGAGTGTGTTGGGAGATGTTTAATACTGTTTGTGCGGGTGTGCGTGCGTTTTAACCCGAATAAGCAGGTTCTGAACCATGTAAGCATGTGTGTGCGCGCGTGTAAGCCACGGTGAGCGTGTTTCTGCTGGTATGCACATGGCTCCCCCCCTGAAGAAACAGAAAGGAAAAAGGAAGCAACAGATTTAGTAGGAAGCTAGCAGGGAATACTGCTGGAGCTAGCAGGTAAAAACAATTAGAAGCAGGCAATTAGACAGGCAGAATAGTAGCTCAGCCCAACACTTCAAACTCTGCAAACAGCAGTGCAAGATGTTTCTCTCAAGAGACACTGCAAGACAGGAGTAAGCTATTAGAAGTGAAAACTGAAAAAGCTGAACTCAGAGCAGAAATGTTAGGGGCTGCCATAGCTGTCATAATGAGACATAGGCAACTTGCTGAGGGTGGTGACAATGCAGATGGTGCCAGACAACCTACAGTGAGGAGACAGAGAAGAGTGTACAGGCCCAGGGTCACCTACCATGGGTTACATGAGTTGGAGATAGTAGAGCGCTATAGAGTAGACAGACAGCTCCTGCAGCAAATAGTGGAGCTGTGCAGGCCACGCCTCACACACAGAACCAACAGAGGTGAACCCATCCCAGTGGAAGCCAAGGTATGTGTTGGCCTAAGAAAACTAGCAACTGGTACCTTCCAGAGACCAACTGGTGATATGATGGGGATATCACAGGCATCAACCTCCAGGGTACTGCACCAGTTCCTGGATGCCATGTCAGCACATGTCGGTGATCATGTATATTTCCCCAATGCCCGTGAGGTATTGGCCAGCAATATGTGTCTCTTCCAGCAAATAGCAGAATACCCTGAGGTAGTGGGTGCAATATACTGCACGCACATACGCATTGAAGCACCAGCCGGTGAGCGGGGTAGGGCCTACATTAACCGCAAGGGCTTCCCTTCCATCAACTGCCAGGTCGTGTGTGATGCCCAGGGCATAATAATGAATGTGTGTGCTGGCTGCCCTGGGAGCTACCATGATTCCCACATATGGCATTTGACGCAGCTGTACCAGACATTTGCCAATGGGGACATCCCACATGGACACCTAGTGGGGGATGCAGGTTATGCACTGGAGCCGTGGCTGATGACACCCATCAGAAACGCACACACATCTGAACAGGAACGCCATAATGAGGCACACGCACAAACACATAATGCAATAGATTGTGTGTTTGGGCTGCTCAAGTCATGGTTCCGGTGTCTGGACACATCTGGTGGAGCCTTGCAGTACACACCAACTACATGTACCCAAATTGTCATGGTATGTGCTATGCTACATAATATGATCTTGCGAAAATAGCTGCAGCAGGACCAGCATAGGGCTGGGCCAAACAGCCCCCCACCATTGCCAAGGCCATCACAGGCAGAGCGTGACTCAGAGGAGGAACAACCTGAGCCTGCCCCAGTAGGCCGAAGGAGGCATGGCCAGTATGCCCTGGCCTTGGCAAAGAGGCAACGCATAGCACATACACTGCCTCAGTAGCAACCCTGGGAATGATACCCCCTCTGACTCACTCAAATAATAACAGGGATGCCTAAAATGACATGACCTGCTCACAAACATGTACAGGGAGTGTAATATGTGCATCTGACAGAGGCAGCCCTGCAGCACCACCTGAGGCATGAATGCCATGTGTTAAGTAATGTAACACCATGTACTATATGCACACCTGAGGACTGTGACTAACATCCTACCCTCACCAAGCATCATGCCACAATATGACAATGATATGATCAAGTGCAATAATTGACTGAAGTATTGCAGTTAGTCAAAGGGGATCCAATGTGTGCCAGCCTGGGATGACATGCTGAGCATGACATGATGCTCCACCTGCTAGGACTGGCGTGCACCTATCAGTGCAGGCCGTATGGATACTGGCAAAGGCTGTTGTTACCCACAGCATGCCCTGAATAGGTAAGGCTCAAAACACAAGCCTACCTCCATAGGTATCAGAAGGGATAAGAACCTAGATGTAATGCTACCCAATGCCAGAAGTCTAAACAGCAAGATGCATGCAGTCTAAACTCACCCAGTATGGAGAATGTTGATATCTGTGCTGTAACAGAAAACTGGGTCAAGGCTCAAAACAGCACCCTAACACTACCAGGTTACACCTCATACTGTGCTGTACAGCCTCAAAACATGGAGCAAGCTACAAAAGGAGGGTGACTAGCAATAATTGCCAAGGATAACCACACCCTCATGTTGGTACCACAACAAGAAGCAGCATGGACTAGCCATGGTCAAGTAACAGTGGCTAAAACTGCCCCCCCCCCAGTTTATAGCCTGCTACAGACTACCATCCCAACACCAGGAACTGCACCTGGCCTATGTTGGAATACATGAATATATCAAGTCCTCCAAACCACATTATATTGGGTGACTGAAAATACCCAGACATAGACTGGGAGCATTATACTAGCTCCAACACTGTAGGACAAAAGTTAATAGAATCCATAAACCAAAATGCCCAGGGACAATGTACCACTCCCACAAGAGGGTAAGCATACTGGATGTGATAATCAGCAACATGGGTACTGGATGGCAAGATGAGAAGTGTATTGCTCACTGGTAAGACCAGACCATAGAGTAATCACACTGGATGTACATATCCTGACCACAGTCCCTGGCCAGAAATCCACAGTGAAAAACATGTGTAAAGCAAAATTTGAACTCCTCCAAAATGATGTGGAATCCATTAAAGGTCCTGTGCAGGTGCAAAATATGGGCCACACCTCAGAACCTGTTATACAGGCATTCCATGAACACTGCCAGGAAGGCTTGGATTATGCAATCCTAAATTAAAACAAGACACAATGCCATACACGCAGGCATCTGGCATGGTGAACACCAGCCATAATCAAACCATGCAAGAGAATGAAGAAGCTACTACATGATAGAGCAAGCATAAAAAAAGAAGTAATCACTGATCAGTAGTATGGCAATAAAATATGTCCACACATACAATCCACTAAGGCCAGCCACAACAAGTTGAATATGTGAATCTTGAGGCAATGTTACACCTTCCCCAAGTACACAGACAACCCCCAACTCCCCCCAAGAAATACAAATATATGTGAGAGATGCAATCATCTATCCAAACTGGAGGCTGAGCTCCCTCAACTCAGTACTCCCAAAACTAGTCAGGAGGAGAAGGTAACCACACACACCACAAACCCAGTCCCACATAGACCTATCACAACTGCAAACCAAAGACATAAACACAGAAAAACATTCTGGGAGGGCTGAATTACAAACACACCACACCAACAGAGGCCTCCAAAGCAGACACCCAATCAAACAACCTCCAAACATAGCACATGCAACACATAGTACACAAAGCTGGTGTGCTAAACAGTCACAGGCCAGAAGGAGAAACAACATGCCTGATACAATTGTAACAGGTGACTCCATAGTGAGACACGCTGCTGTCCCGCACACCAGACTGAACAAGGGAAAGGGTACAGTAAGCTGCCTGTAGGCTGCTACAATACGCCACATAACACAAGTATGCAGGTCACCCCAAAGCAAGTAGAAATATGATGCAGTCACATTCCATGCTGGTGTGAATGACCTGAGATGTACCTCCCCGGACTACATGAAAAGAGACATAGATGAGCTCTCCGATTATATAGTCCAGGCCGGTATGACACTGACTGTTTGCAGCATCCTACTCTCACCAAGAATGATGCCACAGTACAAACACAGAATGATCTGTTATAACAAGTGGCACAATTACTGGTGTCATTCCAAGGGGATCCAAAGTCTGTCTGCTTGGGATGTCATGCTTGACAAGCCACGCAGCTGTTCCAGGGATGGCTTGCACCTGTTACCCCTGGGCGTCTGGATACTGGATAAGGCTTTTGCCACCTCCATAGAGCCTTTCGTAGGCAAGGCTGAAAAGTCTAACCCACCACCCTACAAAACATAAGTGGAAAGAAACATAAGGGTAATGCTGACCAATGCCAGATGAGTAAACCTCAATATGCATGCTCCCGAGGCCATCCCCAGTATGGAGAACATCGATGTCTGTGCAGTGACAGAAACCTGCTGCAAGCCTCCTGACAGCACACCAGCACTACCAGGTTATACCACATATCATGCATTATGGCCCCAAAACCTGGAACAAAACATAAAAGGAGGGTGAGTATCCATATTCAGCACAGACACCCATACGTCCAGGTAACTGACAATGCACAAGGCATTGGAGTCCACCCATGTGCAACTAACCGTAGGCAAGACTGCTGTACAGTCTGTAGCATGCTACAGACCACACTCTCACACACAGGAACCCCACCCAGTCGTCTTGAAGACACTGCACAGTATGAATGTCCCACCAAATACCAAACAAGGTACTCACAAATTACCACATAGGTGGTAAACCATTATGTAAGGAAGGAGTTATCAGGGACCTAGGGACACAAGTGGACAGTAACCTGTTATGTGACACTCACATTGCCAATGTGGCTAGGAAGACTGTCTGTATTGGACACCGTATCATGAAAGGATTCACAGCTACGTCAACAGAGGTCATTGTGCCCCTATACTGTTAACTTATCACACCCATAATCTAGTACAATGCCTCATTTGGGATGTGCCTTACCTGACACCTGCAGCAGTTAGAAAGACCTCAAAGGTACCTCACCAAGAGGATAAAGGGTCTCAAATATATGTCATATGCTGCCTGGCTGTAGACACCCCAGCTGAATGCAGTCACATACTGCCTACACAAAGGCATTGTATGTCTGTTGTACAAGGCCATGTCCAACACAGGAGTAATGGACATGCTCCACCCCAGAAAACTCAAAGCCATCGGAGCTGTGAGAGTGAGAGATGTCAACCTCAACACATAATGAAATAGGATGTGCTGGAGGGACAGATACATGAAAACTCAAAGCCATCAGAGCTGTGAGAGTGAGAGATGTCAACCTCAACACATAATGAAATAGGATGTGCTGGAGGGACAGATACATAACCCAGAGGCTCCCCACACCCTGGAACAGAATCCCACTCCATGTTAGGCAGAGCCCCTCACTGACACTCATCAACAGGAACCTTGCCAAGTGGATGGATGATCGTAGAGTTACACCGGGGGTCTTCACTGTGTCACATCCAGACAGAGGCACAGCAAAGCAAATCATAAATGGCCATAATATTCACATAGCAAGGGGTGGCGAAAGCCACACATACTCTGACTAGGCTTACAAATGCCCTAGGGTGGATAGCCTAATATGAACCTATGAACCTATGAGGATACAAATTGTACAGGACACTAAGGATAATCCCAAGGCTTCCACAACTGATGGTAGGAACCGTGTTGGGAATTCAGATATGCTCTGAATCACACAAATATTACAAACAACATACCAAACACACACATATTGCCAACATACATCCTGACAGGTGCAGTGCAACCCCCCCCCCCCAGAATGCAAAATATCTATCCCAGCAGACTGCTGGCCCCCTGACATTGCAGATGCTGAGGTAACAGCCAGCATCTACAAAGGAAAACACACAGCAGCAATGGTATGAGATGGTGTCCTGGGCTGAGTCCAACATGGACTCCAAGAAGAATGGAATGCCAAATCACACTACTCCTCAATGTCAGCCTTACCACAGGATATGTACCCAAAGAGCAGTGTACAACAACAGTGGTCCTTCTCAACAAAGGTGTTGCCTGAATGGATACTGAAAACTACCACCCCAGAATCCTGAGAAGTTCGGTCTGCACAGCTATGGAAAGGATCAACATGTACCGCAGACATAAAGATTTTGGGGACCTACTGACACCAGACCCTACCCAGTGTGGCTTTCTTAAGTGCAGATCCTGCCCCTAAACATGTTTGACTCATTTGAAACAATCATTAAGGTCATTGATGAGGGCAACGTGGTCCACACAGGATAGCTGGACCTTGCAAAGGCTTCTATACAATACCCTACGTGTTCATTATAGATATGCTCACCAGCTTAAATATAAACCCCTATGTCAGTAGAGGGGTTGCAAACCAGACCAAGGACAGAAATGACATGGGCAGACATGCTGCAGCCATGTCACACTACAAACCAGATATAACTGGCATCCCACAAGGCTTGGTCCTGGGACCTCCCTCGTTTGGTATATATGTCCCATAGGTACAGGCCAACATGGAAGGACTGTGTCTGAACATGTTTGCAGAGGACTACAAACTGCCCACCATATCTGACCCTCCAGCTGACACAAGCATCCCACAAAACGGCCACATAGAAACAGACAACTGGTGCCATAGCCATGTCAGCAAGCTAATTGCAGAAAAGTGTATAGTCAACCCCCGTTGATATAGTTTGTGCCCACCAATTACCACATAGGTGTGAACCCATTACACACTTAACATGTAATGAGAGACCTGGGGACACAAGGTGATAGATATCCTGCATTGGACAAACATGTGGCTGTAGTGTTTACAGAAACATACCATATACCCACCTAATCATGAAGGTTGTCAGATCTAGATAAGGGGAGGTCATTGTGGCTCTGCAGTCATCCTTCATCAGTGTTACAATTGACTACAATAGCCCCTGTGGGATGTACCTCAGCAGACACCTCCATCAACTGTAAAGTCCCCAACAGTACCTCACCAGGAGTATCAAAGAGCTTGCACAGATGCCATGTGTTGCCTGATTAAACAAACTGCAGCTACACACACTGCCATACTGCCCACCCAGAGGCAAGCTGTGCCTGATGTATGAAGCCATGTCCAAGCTGGAATCAATAAACATGCTGCACCTTGTACAATCTGAATGGCAGTGAGCTATGCACATGACAGACCTGAACCCCAGCACTGACATACATAGGATAAGCTGTACTGCATGATTCATAACACAGAAGCCACCCCCACTCATGAGTAAACTCCCAGTACAGGCTATCCATAGAGTCACTCATTGATTCACCTCAAGAGAAATCGTGATGAGTGGATGGGAGAAGGTAGGTTTACCCTGGGTAGCACAGTATACTAACCATGACATATGTCATGGCAAACTCCACTTACAATGTGTGTCGAAGGACAAACACATTCTCCGACTAGCGTTAGAAATGGCCTAGGGCACATCGCTAGTGTTTGCAAATGTACACCTATGTTGTGGAATACACTACCAATGTTGGACAAGCCTGGTTTAAGTAGTTCATATCTGAACATAATGCAACATGGTCAGATGTGCACAACTGGCCCCTAACCAGGCTGTTGTGCTCACTATGGAAATGTAAAGCAGTGATAGGACTAAAGCCCAGGATACTGTCCACCACAGTCAAAGTACTGAACCAGTACACTATACGGTACTACAGTGTTAGGTCAGTATGAAAGGATGTTGACAACTGTATGCAAAGTATCCCATGCAAACCCTGCAGGCACAGTATAATCCCTGTTGTGTTCACACACAAAGCAGTCGGACAGTAACTACACAACATGACACACAACACACAACCATAAACGGGAGATATTTGTTGAAGTTTACACTCATCCACAAATGTGGTGGGCTGCAGAGTTCAAGATATGGAAAGCTCACACTGGGCAAGCTCACACACTTTGATAAATGAGACATATGTCAGACAACATGCCATGGGAAGGCTGAACTGGGCATGCTCACACACTTAGGCCAAATCTCAGTTTAGCAGTTGGCCACACATATCTGGTATTTGTACGTGTTATTCCAGGAACCAACCACATTATAGCAATCTGCCCAGTGCACACAGTTAAATGACTATAGAGACATACGTGATATAGTGGATCCCTCCCATATGCAAACATCTTCCACAGATACACAAGTTGTTCATACAAACAGGGAATGCTATGGCAATAAAGACCTGCAAACAGTCTATCAGCAACAAATAATGTGCATTTGACAATTAAACATATGAGTGTAGAGGTCAACACTAGGCTGTTTGCCCTAGGGAATGACAGCTTAGCCAGAATGTGCTTGGCGTCTGCCTCCCCACAGGATGCACATTCCCCTTTCTAAACACTGATGATGTCAGCACCCTATAAGTACAGCAGTAGAAGGGAAACCTCCCAGTAATGCGAATAGCGTGCTCTGCTAATGCATCCGTATTGAGTGTCGTAACATAGTTAGGTAGGGGTTTGAATCCTGCAAATGCTCAGTGTGTGTGGAGGGGGTCAGTGTGTGTGCAAGTCTGTATGAAAAAAATGTCCCTTTTGGCAACTAGGAGAACACACTACAGGATGAACATTCCCCTTTCTAAACACTGATAATTTCAGCACCCTATAAGTAAAGCAGGAGAAGGAAAACCTCCCAGTAATTCGAATAGTGCGCTCTGCTAATGCGTCCATCTCGAGTGTCATAACATAGTTAGGTAGGGGTTTGAATCCTGCAAATGCTCAGTATGTGTGGAGGGGGTCAGTGTGTGTGCAAGTCTGTATGAAAGAAATGTCCCTTTTGGCAACTAGGAGAACACACTACAGGATGCACATTCCCCTTTCTAAACACTGATGATGTCAGCACCCTATAAGTACAGCAGGAGAAGGAAAACCTCCCAATAATGCGAATAGCGCGCTCTGCTAATGTGTCCGTCTTGAGTGTCATAACATAGTTTGGTAGTGATTTGAATCCGGCAAGTGTGTGTGTTTGGATGAGGGGGGTTAGTGTGTGTGCAATTTTGTGTGAGGGAAATGTCCCTTTTGGCAACTGGGAAAACACACTACAGGATGCACATTCCCCTTTCTAAACACTGATGATGTCAGCACCCTATAAGTACAGCAGGAGAAGGTATGTGGCATGGACAATGACTGAGTCATATGTGTCCATGCCTCTGACTGACCTGTATGCTTTTGTTATGTGGTGGATCATAGTGCCCCACGGGCATATCACTGTGACCTTCACCTTGTCCAGCCTGGTGAGCGTGACCTCACTGTACTGGACAATAAAGGTACCTAACACAACTGTGGCAGGTGTGTTGTCTAGCCGTACAGGCTGTGACTGTTTGGCACACAGAATTTGTGTGCTATGTGTTATGCGTCATGTGTTCAGGCATAACGTATGCCTGTGTGCCAGCTGCAGAGGTGCCTGCTGCTCATGCAGGATGCTATTCTTAGGCTCCACGAATGGCCTAGTGTGTTCATGTGCTTGTATTGCTGTCAGTGTAGGTCTACATCAGACTGGCATTGTAGTCACTGTAGTATTTCATGCCATCTGACAGGTTATGCCAGTACTGGGTTCAGAGTGCTTAGTCCCCAGTTTGGCGATGTGGTTCCATCTCATACATGTGTTGTACATCCATGTGTAGGGGAGAGGGTTGACTGTGTACATGTGGCAGCTGTGACATTGCCACATGACCCACATATTCCACAACTGTACCATAGAGGTGACTGACAACTGACCTTTGCACATGCTACCATAGTATTGTGATTGCCATGGTGATTAACAGCACATAGGGCCAATGGGGAACAAGGTACATAGGTTCATAGGTTCATAGGTTCATACTAGGCTATCTGCCCTAGGGCATTTATGAACCTAGCCAGAATGTGTTTGGCTGTCGCCATCCATTGTAAATATATCTTGCCATGCCCTTTTCCGGGGTTAGTATACTGTGCCTCTGTCTAACAGTGACACAGAAGTGATACCCGGGGTACACCTACAATGTCCTATCCACTCATTAAGATTCCTCTTGAAGAGAGTCAATGAGGGACTCTGCCTAACCTGGACTGGGATTTTATTCCAGAGTGAAGTGAGCCTCTGGGTTATGAATCTGTCCCTCCAGCATGTCCTATTTATTTCAGTGCTGAGGTTCAAGTCTCTCAAGCATGTAGCCTGATGGGATTTGGATATTCTCAGGTGCAGCATGCCCATTAATTCCAGGTTTGACATGGCTTTATACATCAGGCACAGATCGCCTCTGAACAGGCGGTATGCCACTGAGTAGAGCTGGGGTTTCTTTAACCGGTCAGCATATGGCATCTGTTTGAGCCCTTTGATCCTCTTGGTGAGGTACTTTTGGGGTCTTTCCAGTTGCTGCAGGTGTCTGGTAAGGTACATCCCAACAGGGGGATTGTACTCAATTATGGGCCTGATGAGGGATGAGTAAAGAGGCACAATGTCCTCCCCTGATCTAGATGTGAATCCCTTCATGATGTGGTGGGCTATATAAAATGTCTTTCTAACCACTTTGGCCACGTGGTTGTCAAATGAGAGATTGCTATCAACTTGGGTCCCAGGTCCCTAATTACTTCTTCTGTACATAATGGATTACCACCTATGTGGTACTTTGTGGGCACTTTGTTTTTGTCAAAGGGGATGACTATACACTTTATTGCATTCAACTTGAGGCCATGGCTCTGGCACAAGTTGTCTGTTTCTATGAGGCCCTTTTGGAGGATGCTTGTGTCGGCTGGAGAGTCGATTATGTCGGCCAGTTTGCAGTCATCTGCATATTTGGTCAGCCACAGTCCTTCCGTGTTGGCCTGTACCACCGATAAATATATACCAAACAAGAGAGGTCCCAGGACTGAGCCTTGTGAGACACCACTTGTAACTGTTTTGGAGTCTGGCATGGCTCCGGCAATTCTAACCATGTGGGTTCTGTCCTTGAGCCAGTGTGCAATCCATCTAGTGACATAGGGGCTTATATTTAAGCTGGTGAGCTTCTCTAGAATGCCCGAGTGGGGTATTGTATCGAAGGCTTTTGTGAGGTCCAGGTAGGCAGCGTGGAACACCATCCCCTCGTCAATGGCCTTGGTGACTGTTTCAAAGAAATCAACCAGGTTTGAGAGGCAGGATCTGCCCTTAACAAAGCCAAACTGGTTATGATCCAATGTCTGTAGGTCCCCAATATCTTTATTTATGAGGTCCATGATGATCCTTTCCATAGCTCTGCAGACCGAGCTAGTGTGGCTTATGGGGCAATTGTGTCCAGGATCCGTTGAGGCACCACCTTTTGGTAGAGGGACCACTGTTGCTGTATGCCACTCTTTGGCCACATATCCTGTAGTAAGGCTGGGATTGAACAGTAGTTTTATGTTTGGTTGTAGCTCTTCTTGGAGTTCATGTAGGACACAGCCCGGGACACTGTCTGGTCCCATTGATGCAGTGTGTATTGCTTTGGAGAGGGCGGCTCTTACCTAAGCATCTGAGATGTCAGGGGGGCAGCACTCTGCTGGGATACATATTTGCCCTTTTTGTGTGGAGGGGGGGAGAGGTTTGCGCTGAACCTGTCAGCTAGAATGTTGGCAATGTCTGTGGGTTTGGTGTTTCTATTGACATTTTGGACTACCTCTGAGCATATCTGGGTATTACCACCCAGGTTCCTAACATAACTGAAGAAAGCCTTGTGATTATCCTTAGTGTCCTGTGCAATTTCTGTCGAAGCTGGCCTTAGACAATCTTATGAGTACCTGTAGTTATTTGCTAATACTGATCAGTGATGCCTTCCCTTTTTGGGATTTTGCTGTATCATTTAGTAGCTTCCTCCATCTATTGTGTAGTTTGTTTATGGCTGGGGTCCACCAGACAGGACGTCTGCCTTTGGAGGATTGGGTCTTGGTTTTATTCGGGATCACATGATCCATGCATTCCTGAAGGTATCCATAGAATGCATTTATAGAGGAATCTGTAGTCTGGTCTGTAGTTTCCACAGGCCTGGGGGCTTTGAAGATTTCCACCTCACTTTTGAGGAGTGTGAATTTGCTTTAGAGAAGTTGTTCACTGTGGTGTTCTGGGCAGGTGGTGGGGTCGGGATGTGAATATCCAGTGAGATTAGTTCATGGTCTGATCTTACCAATGAGGGATACACTTCTGGTCTGGAGCATAGAGTCACCATGTTGGTGATGATCAGGTCCAGTCTGTTTCCCCTTCTTGTGTGTGTGATAACAAGTTGTTCCATAGCATTTGAGCTCATATATTCTAGGAATCTTTGGCCTAGGGTGTTGGAGCTAGAGTCATGCTCCCAGTGTATGTTTGGGTAGTTGACGTCGCCCAATATAATGGTGTTTGGAGAGACCTTCATATTTCCACTGTTCTCAGGAAGGCTGAGTGCAGTTCTTGGGTTTCGGAGGGTGGTCTGTAGCAGGCTATAACCTGGAAGGCAGTTTCACCCATTGTTAGTTGCACATGGATAGTCTCTGATGCTTGGTGCTTTGCCACCAACCTGGAAGTGTGGGTATCTTTGATGAATATCAATACTCCCCCTCCATTTGTGGTTCGTTCCAAGTTCTGGGGCTGAAAAGCATGGTATGAGGTATAACCTGGTAGTGCTGGGGTGCTCTCAGTAGCCCTGAACCAGGCATCTGTTACTGCACAGATATCAATGTTCTCCATGCTAAGGAGAGTTTCGAGTGCATGCATCTTGAGGTTTAGATTTCTGGCGATGGGTAGCATTACTCTTACTTTCTTATCCCTTGTGATACCTATGAAGGTGGGTTTGTCATTTGAGTCTTGCCTAACATAGGCACTATGGGGGTAGTAAGAGCTTTTGCCAATATCCAAAAGCCCAGGGGTGACAGGTGCAAGCCGTCCCTAGCGAAGCAGGTGGTTCAACAGAAGATGAATATGTGAGGGTGTAGTGCCTGTGATTAGTTAGCAGTAGCATATATGACTGCTCACATGGACAAATGCCAGGTAAGTCATATGCAATGTGTCACAGGCAACGTACATGTGAACAGGACAAACAGTAAGCTGAAAAGAACAGCAACCTTGAGTCCCGGTCTTTGTAAAATACTTTAATTAGAAATACGAAATATGAAACCAACAAGAACCATACAATCCACAACCTGCGAACCAACGATACTAAGCGCTTTCACCCATCAACTGGCGCATCATCAGAGTACAATTAAAAGTTGCTAGTCATCCCTTAAATACTGTTACAATAGCATCACTCAAATCATTAATCAATTAATTAAAAAACAGAACGTGTGTATCTTAAAGGTACACAAAACCACTTATGAATTTCTTACAGCTTAAATGTTTGTATAGTAAATGTTTATATTTGTAAATGTTTGATATTTGTGTACAATGAAAATAAAACGCAACCATCAATATAGTCTTAAAATGTAATGTTAAACAAAATACTGGTAGTATTAGAAATAATTAAAATAATTAATAGTAGTCTACTTAATATTAAATTTATTAATATTAAATAAATGTAATATAATAATTAATAATTAAACAAGTAATTCTATTTAACATTACATTTTAAGACTATATTGATGGTTGCGTTTTATTTTCATTGTATACAAATATCAAACATTTACAAATATAAACATTTACTATACAAACATTTAAGCTGTAAGAAATTCATAAGTGGTTTTGTGTACCTTTAAGATACACACGTTCTGTTTTTTAATTAATTGATTAATGATTTGAGTGATGCTATTGTAACAGTATTTAAGGGATGACTAGCAACTTTTAATTGTACTCTGATGATGCCCCAGTTGATGGGTGAAAGCGCTTAGTATCGTTGGTTCGCAGGTTGTGGATTTTATGGTTCTTGTTGGTTTCATATTTCGTATTTCTAATTAAAGTATTTTACAAAGACCGGGACTCAAGGTTGCTGTTCTTTTCAACAGGACAAACAGTGACATTCTGTCAAGTGAGACATGGACATACATATAGTAAGCTATGCAGATGTCACTAGGAGTCCACAGAAGCTCTGTAACTATGCATTGCAGGTGGGATCAGTATTGCAGGGTAATTGCAAGCAAACATGCATGCAAACAAAGCTACAGTAAGCAGGGCTGCATGTAGTCCATTGTACAACAAACAAGCTGTACCACTTCCAGTAGATAACACTGCAAATATGCAGGCACTATGCACATGTACATGGAAATACACAGGTCAGATGGCTAGGGTCCAGTCTCAGCACACAAGTGTACAGACCATGTACTGTCAAGATGTACAATAACTGGATGGAAACCCATGTGCTCATACCTGCAGTAATACACATGTCAAATAACAGACACTGAGCCTTCACTCAGTGGTTCCATACTTAGTAGGATGTATGCTACCTGGCCTGCCACCACAGTATCCCTGACATGTATGGGGACTCTCCCTCCTGTGACAGTTAGTTTTGTGTGTTGGGGCTGTCTAGCATGGTATGAGATGTGAGCTTGCAGTGCTAGGGTGCTCCTGTGTGTCCTGTACCAGTCGTGTAGTACTGCACACATATCAACATCCTCAAACATCCGCATTGCAGAGTCCAGTGTGGGCAACATGCCACTTGCAGTTTACATGTCCATCATTGCGTATTAATACGTTCATTACCATATCCCCTGTGCTACCTATGTATGTAGCCTTCTGTTGACATCCTTACCACCAGTATGCCAACATGTGCAGATGATACACTATGGTACTTACCATGGGTGTAGACAACAGTACATGACAATCACACCCTTACTGCATCAGGCATGCTGTGATATACCCACAATTATTCCAGCACACAGTACTGTTAACAACATGATACTATTACTACACGTCTATGTAGTCACCCTGTGCATCAGCAACATGTTAACCTGTACCTGCACTGATGTTACAGATTGCAGGAGGTGGCACAGTTTCATCATATGCACAGGGTGTGAACTTGGTATGCCTGAGTCAGCCACCGATACCACCGATTGATATGTATGTGTATGTGTGTTGGTGAAGGACAGCAGTACAAGGTGGGGCAATGCTGATGCAGTGTGTACGTGTATGTGGTAGCCCTAGGTGTTGTCAATTCACATGTGTGTATGGATGCACACAGTTCCACCTCATGGCTGCCATATACTGGTGTTTGTGGACAGCCACAGACTGTACCTGCCAGGTCATACAGATCAGTGACTCTGGCCACGGACACGATACCTGTGCCTTGCAGGGGTGCTATGGACCGTATCCAGTACCAACCCAGACTGGGTACTGTCATCAGAAGCAGGTGTTCATTGACTGGACACAGATCCCTGTCGGGCCTGGCCAGGGCCATGTGTACGTGGTCTCCTGGGGCGGTCTGATGACAGCACAGACCCAGCATTGCTGGGGCTGCTGCTGGCACTATGGGGGCGGCCGCGGCCCTGTTGTCGTCTGCAACGACGGCCAGCTGCTGCTGTTGCTGGCATATGCCCACGTTGATGCCTCAACCATCCACCATCGCCCTGGCTCATGGACATGTAGTTGTGTAACTAGTCTAATATGTCCCCACAACGTCTGTCTATGACATCGGTGAAATTACGGATGGCAGCCGCAATGTCACGCATACTGTCAGTCATGGCTGTGCGACATGCTGTCAGATCCCTCAGACCCTGTCTGGTGTACCGTTCCATACGTGACTGTGCCTGCATGACAGCCCGAAACATAGCTGAGGTTGTAGGACCTCTGTGGGCACATCTGACAGGGGCAGTACGCCCACGGATGCTCCCACGAGAACCCCTGGACATCTGTCTGTGTGGTACCATCTCAGGGCCATGCCCATGGCTGCTGTGTGGGGAGGCATGTGCCACAGATACCACATTACCCTGGTCAATGCCCACTGTATGCTGTCCATCACCTAGAGACATTGGTGACAAAGGGTGTATTGGCAGGATAACTGTGTGCATTGATGGGGTTGACAGCTGTGTACTGTCAATCAGCTGACCAATGATGGACCCTGGCATACCTTCCTGTGCCATTACATAGATGTCATCATTATCAGTACCCATGGCACCTGATTCAGGTTCCCTGCTGCATGACACCAGAGCAGCACCAGAACCTGTGGGAGGGAAACAGGAAACACAGTTTACAATGTCTACACATTACCAGTGATGCACACATCCACACATGCACAGGTCCAGACATGCGCACATGCACACATGCACACATGCACACATGCACAGGTGCACACATGCACACATGCACACATGCGCACGTGCACACATGCGCACATACACACATGCACACATGCACACATGCACACATGCACACATGCACAGGTGCACACATGCACACATGCACATGTACACATGCACACAGTTGCACACAATTGTACACTACTCAGTATGCGTAATATCAACACACAGACACAGACACACCTGCATGCATACAAAGAGCACTACTAAGTGAGCCTAATATTACTATTACTATCAAGACTATTACAGGTATTGTTAATACACACTCACCAGCATGGATAGGCTGCATTGATGTTACACCGGAGGGACCTGCAAAAGTGAGGAAACTAATGTCAGTGGGCACAACTGTGCCATTGTTACTGAGTATGATACAGGTCAGTAGTACAACAGTCGCCTTTTACAGGTCAGCTGCTAATGTTGAGGATATCACACTTGCACATTAAATACTATGATGACAGCTACAAACCAAGGACACACCTCACACATGCATTAACTACCAGTGTACACAACAGTCAACTATACATATGGCATATTACCTGCACGCTCATAGTCTTGCTGCTGTGTGTCTCCAGCCTCCATCATAATGCATGTCTGCTGCTGTTGTTGTTGCTGGCGGACTGGAGCCACTACACTCATGAGTAGTCCCTCCAGTCTGGTGAGTGGGGGATGTGTAGCCACCCCACCACCTGTGGCAACCTGTTGCCTGTGGATATCCGACGCACGCTGATGGACATTTCTGATTAAATCACTGCAGTGATGTCGTACCTGCTCATATGTCCTATTATGCGTGCCTATGTCATTTACCTGACGGACCAGGTCTTGCCACAGTGCAGCCCTTTCCTGCTGATTCTGGCTGGTGCGGGAAAAGAGTATTGCATAATCCTGCACCAGGCTCTGGTGTATCTCCTCATCCTCAGCTGTGGAGTAAGCGGGATTTCGTGGGTGAGCCATGTACCTGAAAGAGAAAATAACCTGATATCAGCAATATATGTCAGCAGAATTTGGCACACATACTACACATGCTACTCGACTGTTATGATACAACATATCTCATATATATAACATCTGTCTGTCTATTGGTGGATGCACATGTAAATGGCCAGGTATCAGTGCTCAGCCAGCTATTGTGCAACAGTACCTGGCACACTCCATACGACATACTACCAAACCCCAGCAGTCAGAACACTGATTCCGGTCCAGAGCACCTCCTCACTCTGGGGGTTTGTATCTAGGTACTGTATGGCCTGCATCATCAACTACTGTGAGCTGACCACACACTAATTGCCCTAGATATACATATCCCACCTCCACCACCAGCACAAACGACTATAGTGAGTAACATTGCAGATTCAAACTTTACACTTTGTAACAGTGACATGGTATCCTTTCAGCCCACTGGGCCAGTGGAAGACACAACCCACAATGCTGACCCCTACACAAATGCTTTCTACGGACATCTCCGAGAATGCATGGAACATGCAATCCCATATATGACGAAGACACTCTCCACAAAGGGACAGCATCCTGTCTGGTGGACCCCAGCCATAGACAGATTGTATTACAAAAGATGGAAGCTACTGCAATTCAGAGCATAATTCCATAAAGGGAATGCATGTCCGAGCAGCACTAGTAAGGTTCTATTTTCCCTCATACAAACATCCATGGGCAACTTTGAGAGGGAAACTAAGAGGGACACTACAGATAACCAGAAGGCCTTCTTCAGTTATCTTAGCAACCTGGTCAGAATCCCTCCTCTATGCTCATAGTTAGTACACAACAACAAATATTTCACTGGAACCACAGATATTGACAACATTGTGGCAGACAGGCTCAGTGCAGGTGTCACCCCTCCCTCTCCCCCAAAATAAGACATAGTTATCCCAGCTGACTGTAACCTCCCTGTCATCACACATGTCCAGGTGAGAGCTGCCCGCAGGAAAGCAGAATACACAACATGACTGGGACCTGATGGTACCCCCGGTTGCATGCTACATGAACTCTGACAGGAGCTAAACACACATATAGAAGTGCTATGTAACACTAGCCTAACTACAGGATATGTACCTGTACACTGGCGCACAGCAGCAGTGGTTCCACTCCACAAAGGAAGCACCTCAACATACCAATACAATACAACATAATACAATACATTACAATATAGTACTATACAATATGCTATTGCCCCTGGGACTACAGCAGCATACTGTTCTGCTACCCTGACCATTATGACACATGTGGTGTGATGGTACCTGCTGCTGTCACACAGTTACACAGGGTGACTCATATGGCATATTACCTATCTGACTAACATTCAGCAGGGGTATGTGTGACATGTACTCATGGGGAGTCTTGCCTCTTAACACTGTGTGGTTTATTGCAGGGTATGTCTTATCTGTGGGTAGGTTTACCTCCACATGTGCTCTCTATTGCAGTGGCATGGACGACACACAGCAGTCATTTAGGTTGTGGATGGTGTGAGGTGTTACTATGGTTGTTGAACATCTGTCATGGGTGTGACTTACATATGTAAATCCAGCAGTGGTAACCTCTATGTGGGTAGTATGTGTGTACTCTGTGGTGTTGTCAGTCATTGTGCATTGGTAATGTGTTTGAGTGCATTGTCACAGTGTTGTACATGTCACTGTGTCCTTCTCCATATCTGTAGCTGTCATGTGAGGTACATACCATGGCAGCCATTATGTGGTGTGGAGGGGTACACTGACCTACATGTCCATAGCTGACACACCATGTCTGCTGACACATACCATGTGCAGGTATTCCAGGAATAGTGTGCCACTGTGCATATAACTGGGGGGACTATTGTACACATTTATGACCCTGTTCACCCCTGACACATGCAGTGGTGGGCAGCCAATCACATATCTGGTGGTTACTGCTGTAGGTGATTTGAAATGGGGTATGGTACTCCAGTTTTGACACTGGTGTTCACTCCATGCCTTTGTCACCAGGCACATGTTGCAATACATCTGTACACATGTGCCTCACTCAGAATATATATACATCTCTCTCTCTCTCTCTCTATATATATATATATATAGATATATATATATATATATATATATATATATAGATAGATATATATAGATATATGTATATAGATATATCTATATGTATATATATATATCTATATATATATATATATATATATATATATATATAGATATATATATATATATATATATATCTATAGGTTCATAGGTTCATAGGTTTATACTAGGCTATCTGCCCCAAGGCATTTATAAGCCTAGCCAATTTGTGGCTTACGCCACCCCTTATATGAAAAAATACTGTACCCATTAGTTTGTTGTGCCTCTGTCCAGCAGTGACACAGAGTTGATTCGGGTAAACCTACGATCTCCCATCCACAGGTCAAGATTTCTCTTGAACAGAGCCAGCGAGGTGCTCTGCCTCACATGGACCGGGACTCTATTCCACAGCATAGGGAGTCTCTGAGTGATAAATCTATCCCTCCAGCACGTCCTATTTATATCCGTGCTAAGGTTTAAGTCGCTTGCTCTAGTGGTTTTGGTGGATTTGGATTTTTTGAGGTGGAGCATGTCCATTAATTCCGGGTTGGACATGGCCTTGTATGTCAGGCACATGTCACCTCTGAGCAGACGGTATGCGACTGAATAGAGCTGGAGTTTCTTCAATCTGGCAGCATATGACAGATTTTGGAGTCCCTTTATCCTTTTGGTGAGAAAATTTTGGGGTCTCTCCAATTGCTGCAGATGTCGGGCGAGATACATCCCGAATGGGGCATTGTACTCGATCATTGGTCTGATAAGTGAAGAGTACAGGGGAACAATGACCTCACTAGATCTGGATGTGAATCCCTTCATGATCAGGTGGGCAATTTAGAAGGTCTTTCTAACCACTTTAGCAACGTGAGTGTCAAAAGAAAGGCCACTGTCAACCTGGGTCCCCAGGTCCCTGATAACCTCTTCTGTGCTTAGTGGATTGCCACCTATATGGTAGCTTGGGGTTACCTTGTTTTTCCCGAAGGGTATGACTATACATTTTTTGGCATTTAACTTCAGGCCATGGCTCTGGCACCAGCTATCTGTTTCCGTGAGTCCCTTCTGAAGGATATCCGTGTCCGATGCACTTTCCACTATGGCGCACAGTTTGCAGTCGTCTGCAAACTTTGTCAGCCAAAGACCTCCCATGTTGGCCTGTACTTCTGAGAAGTAGATGCCGAACAATAGGGGGCCAAGGACCGAG